>NW_020194482.1:1243601-1329131 GCF_003019875.1 Amorphotheca resinae ATCC 22711
CACTCGAACAGGCACTCGAACAGGCACTCGAACAGGCACTCGAACAGGCACTCGAACAGACATGCTACAGGTGCTACTACAAGCGGCCATACAGGTAGCCCTACAGGTAAGCAGCCCTACAGGTAAGTGGCTCTATAGGTAAGGCATATAACGGCGTCGAATCCGGGTGTTGTCGAGGCTATATAACGGCACAGAATCCGAGCGTTCTCGAGGCATATAACGGCGTCGAATTAGACCGTTTTTAAGGCATATAACGGCGTTAAATCAGACCGTTTTCAAGGCATATAACGGCGTCAAATCAGAGCGTTTTCGAGGTATATAACAGTACAAAATCAGAGCTTTTTTGAGGTATATAACGGCGTCGAATCCGAGTGTTGTCGAGGCTATATAACAGGCTGAATTCGAGTGTTTTTACTAGCATATAACGGCGTTAAGCCCGAGCGTTTTTAGGACTATATAACGGGTTGAATTCGAGTGTTTTTACTGGCATATAACGGCGTTAAACCCGAGCGTTTTTAAGGCTACCTATATAACAGGTTGGATTCGAGCGTTTTTAAGGCTATATAACGGGTTAAATTCGAGTGTTTTTACTAGCATATAACGGGTTGAATTCGAGTGTTTTTACTAGCATATAACGGCGTTAAACCCGAGCGTTTTTAAGGCTATATAACGGGTTAGATTCGAGTGTTTTTACTGGCATATAACAGGTTGAATTCGAGTGTTTTTACTAGCATATAACGGCGTTAAACCCGAGCGTTTTTAAGGCTATATAACGGGTTAGATTCGAGCGTTTTTAGGACTACCTATATAACGGGTTGGATTCGAGCGTTTTTAAGGCTATATAACGGGTTAGATTCGAGCGTTTTCGAGGCTATATAACGGGTTGAATTTAGAGCGTTTTAAGGCTATATAACAGGGTGAAATCAGAGCGTTTTTAAGGCTATATAACAGGTCTAAACCGGCGTACATAATTAAACAGCCTACAGTTTCTGTTACAGTAGTAAAATCAGTATAACATCAAAAGACTTGGCTTCTGCCCCTATGACTCAGCATTGCACTCACGCGAGCGAAGCGAGCCATTGCATCCTAGTAAAAAAAAATCAGAGAATAGTGGAAATCGAAGAAGTCTCGTCTGCTTAAGCCCCTTATTTTCATAACTCTCTGCAAGAACTCTCTTCTCAAGCTCTCTGGACTTGTAGGAGGGATCCTCGAGCTCTCGCATTTCGAGACTTCACAGCTGTGGGCGAGTTAGATTCTATTAACTAGCTCCAACCATCCATAAACATGGTATCTTAGGTAAGGTAAGTTACCTACCTAGTCATTCTAAGGCAATGCGAAGAAGACAGCGCAACTCTTGGACAACTCACTAAGTAAAAAAAACCATAAGATCGATAATCTGAAGAACTAGAGAGCCATGCTATTCAACATGTCATGAAAAAAATAGCCAATTCCTACAACAATAGGAAGGAAGATTCCAGACATGATAAATTATAATAGTCTTATACCCTGATTATTAAACCTATTGATCAATACCTACCTACCTACCTACCAACCAATCCTGATATTCTAAAGGCTGGCTTTGGAATTTGAAACGGGGCGGAAGAAGAAAGGCGATAGATGGATGGATGGGTTGTGTCTGCCGCCCTCCCTGCCCCTTCTTTTTTTTTTTATTATATATATATCTTGTAATTGGTATTAAACATAAGTGTCATGATATAGATAGGTAGGTAGATACAGTAGATAGATAGATGGGAGAGAAGAGATGGAAACCTACCTATTTTACCCGAGTATTCATTATGGGGAAAAGAAAGGAGAGGCTGGTTCTCACAAACAAACTCTGAGATATACGGACGTATTACGGTATTGCCCATGCTTAAAATATGCATCCAATCATACACTATCAAATCTTGTAAACTTCCTAACTCCTGAGATGCCTGTAGGAGGAATGCCATTCGTTGCTTACCTACCTACCTAGGTACCTTGGTCAGGAGAAGAGCCTGGAAATCTGGCAGCAATTACTAATTTATAACTGGACATTATACCTTGCTCATTAATTCTATACACGTAACTTTTTTCTTTCCTCATCTCTTACCATATTTCAGATATGCATTATTCCAAATACAGCCAGGGACAGAGAAGCCAGAGACGCCGCTCATTTCTTGACCTCGTCCACAATCTCAACGCGCTCGACCGGATTGCGCTCTGTGTCCGAGCTCAGCCGACTGAATAACGAGTCCATCTTCTCGAGCGTGCGGCCTTTGGTCTCAGGGTAGAAGACGTATAGTAGCTATCATCCGGAATCAGCATATACACACTCACACCCACGACCACGCATCTATCAATCCCCAACGTGATTAGAGACTTACGATAACAGAAGCGGCATTGAAAGAGAAGAATATGTAATAGGTTTTCGAGCCAATATTCTGGATCGCGACGGGCCAGATCTGAGCTACGACGATGGAGCCGATGGCGCCTGCGCTGGCAGAGACGTTGAGACCGAGAGCGCGCACGTGCGTGGGGAAGATCTCGGTGCTGTAGACCCAGGCGTTGGGGCCGAAGCCGACGGAGTAGCCGAAGGAGAAGAAGAAGATGAAGACGATGCAGGCATAGTCCGATGCGTGGTTAGTGTTGTTCGGGTATGCCTCTGGCAATGCGCCATTCAGCTGTGATGTGTTAGTGCCGTGTGGTATTGGGGAAAGGGTGGACTTGCTAGTAGGGCGATGGACATCACGACGGAGCCAAGAATCAGTGTACGGCGTCGCCCAGCCTTGTCGATGATCATCATCTCCATGATAGTGCATGCAACCTTCAAAGAACTCTCGATGCCGCTTGCCAACAGGCTCAGCTCCTTTCCAAGGCCCAGCGCCAAGAAGTTCGTAGGGAGGTAGTATTTGATAGCCGTAGATCCGCACATTTGAGCCATGAATTGCAGCAGGGCAGCCCGCCAAAGCCGAGCGAACAGATCACGGTCTGTGAAGAGGACGGTCCAGGGTGACTTCTGTTCGCTGTGGTGGAGCTCAATGTCTTGCTGAATCTGGTGGAGTTCATCCTCCACGGCCTCAGGATTGCCATCTTGACCTCGAAGATATTGGAGGGATCTCCGAGCCTCTTCAATGCGACCTTTCTCGATGAGCCAGCGGGGACTGGACAATGTTAGCCAGGTCGTTCAAAATGGGACCATTGTAGGTATCATGGATCAAGAACGCACGTCTCCAGACAGAAAGGCAATCCAGTAATGAAGATGACTGCTGGAATGAACTGGAGCGCAACAGAGAGTCTCCAAGACTCGACAAATCCTGTATGCCCGTTCCAGTGGGATAAGCCATATCCTACCCTATAGAGTATTATTTCTCGTCCTTAACCAGCACAAGCGTGATGCGACCAACCAGAAAGCAACACTGAGACCCCCGACCATGCCAATATGGTTGATCACAACCAGTGATCCTCTCTTACCCGCCGGAGCAATTTCACTAAGTGCTAGATCAGCTCTGTCCAAGACAGCTCAACTACCATACGAACCTCAGGTATAGAGGGACCGCAGAAGAGATCATGGCATTCCCAAAACCGCAGATGATCCTCCCGATGATCATCATGGCGAAGGCAGTATGGCCCCGCGCGCCGGTCTGTACGGCGGCGCCCACGCAGGTGAGGACGGTCCCTACAAGAGCCGTATACCTCCTCCCAATACGATCGCTCGCCGCGCCAGAGATGAAGATATACGAGGTCCATGTTCCCAGATAGTAGATTGCGGTGATGAGGCCCTTGTGGGAGGAGGAGGGGTGGTGGAGGGAGACGATCCAGCCAGGGGAGACATAGATGCTGGTGATGATGCCAATGTTGTAGCTGGATAGGAGAGCAAGAGATCAGCAATTGATGCGCACGACCCCTGTTTCTTTCCCCACAAGAAACAACAACGTCGACGACCAGAGCAACATCGGCAAGCAGGAAGAAGTAAAGCTCTGCCAGAGAAAATACTGGCAGGAATAGCACTGGTAACTCACCCCCATAAGAAAGAGCCCAGACCAAAAAATGCACACAGCGAGTAGAGACGGAAGGGCACTCCCGCGGGCAGATGGCCGAGCTTCATCGCGGGGCAGAGTGGGGACGACGGCGAGTGGACTCGAGATCTGCGAGTCGGCAGAGGGATTGACAACCCGACAGCTGTCAGAGACGGATGATCATCGATGGTGGACGTGGAGGAGAGAGAGAGCAGTGAGAGCCATGAATACCTCAACGATCAGACCTTGCCGTCGAAGGCCACCCAGGACATGTGGCTGGCCGCATCACAGAAGTTCAATCTTCCACAGGGCTATAGTTTCTCGCGCGGCAAATCACACCGTCCATCAGCAAGGCATGTCCCCGGCCGTCCCCTGCCGTACCCGCTGTACGAGGAGCGGACAGCGGCGCAGGGATCGAGGCGGTGATGGGAAGAGAGGTCGAAGTGAAAAGTGCACGTAGCAGTTGATTGTCAAGGGCAGTCAACCCCGAAGGAGAATCCAGCCGCCATAGAACATCGAGGGTCGGGCCAAAGGGGTTTAGTTCCCAGGGGTAAAGGTCAGATAGACGGCCAGCCAGAGCGCCACACGGGACAATGTCAGGGGTTTCTGTTCACGTATCGGTTCAATTCTGTTGGTTGGGAATGTTGTTATTGATTGGGACATTTAAATGTGATGGAGTGCGGCGTTCTAATCGGTAGATAAAAATATTATGGTATTATAGTAATAGCAGATGGTACATGTGCAGTTTATGGTAATCACACCCCTCATTCCAAGGACGTTATATCGAATACGACTATCATTTAGAGAGGTCTCTCTATCCAGTTAAAGCCGCAAAGACCTCGTATCCAAGCACACGGCAGGGATGTATTTATCCACGTACCAAGTAACCTTGCGCAGGTACCCCCGCCGCTAACCCCTTTCCGCACATCACCAGGAGGGGGACAACTGCACAGAATGTCCCGTGTGTCCCGATAAGAGAGATCATAGTGCTTTGGATTCTTCAGTTCCCATTTCTTTTTTCCTTTCTTCTTTTCTTCTCTTCTTCTCTTCTCCCTTCTTTCTTCCTATCTCTCTCTGCATCTCTGCATCTCCCCATCTATCTCTCCAATTCTCTTTCCGTTCTATCTCCTTCCCCCCTTTCGTTTCCCACGTCTGAATAGCTTCAGTTCTTCCTAATATGCTGCAAGATACACAGCTATCAAGCTCCCATTCCCCTCGTTCAAGCCCCCCAACCACTCGCAGACATTCGCTCTTGACCTCAGAGATTCGACCTCAAACTCGCTGCTGCTAGACAGACGATGCGTCTCACTGCCCAACCCGTCCAAGAGGATTCCTCCTCTGGAGACGCAGCACACAAGAACGAGGCCCCCATCACTTGGCTCTCCCTCCCGCACAAAACCCAACTCTTCATCCTCGCCCTCTGCCGCCTCTCAGAACCGCTCTCCAACACCTGCCTCCTGCCCTACATCTACTACCTGATCCGCTCTCTGCAGCCCGTCGACACCTCCTCGCCCGTCTCCATCTCGCGCCAGGCCGGCCTCCTCGTCGCCCTGTTCGCACTCGCCCAGTTCGCCACCTCCGTCCCATGGGCCGCCGTCGCCAACCGCTGGGGTCGCAAACCCTCCATTATCGTGGGCCTTGTCCTCTCCATCATCGCCAACCTTGGTTTCGGATTCAGCACCACCATACCCGCTCTGATGGTCTGGCGCGTGCTCGCCGGCGTCGCCAATGGGAACATCGGCGTCATGCGCACCATGACAGCGGAGATGGTGCGTGAGAAGAAATACCAGTCGCGCGCCTTCCTGCTCCTCCCGCTCGTCTTCAACACCGGAAACGTTGTCGGCTTAGCAGTGGGTGGGCTGCTAGCTGATCCCGTCGTCAACCTGGCGTGGCTGTTTGGGCCCAAGGGCGTGTGGAATATCGGGGGCTACGAGCAGGGCGTCGCCTGGATGCGCGCGTTCCCTTTTGCGCTCCCGACTATCTTCAACGCGTGTGTGCTCTTCTGCAGCCTCTGTCTGGCTGTCTTTGGCCTGCGCGAGACGATGCCCGGGTGGACGGGGCGGGAGGATGTAGGACTGCGAGCCTGGGCTGCGGTAAAGAGGACTGCCAGACGCATCTTCCAAGGGCGCGCAGCAGGATATTCTGCCCTCGAAACGTCCGACAGCAACACATCCGAACTCTCCCTCCTCTCCTTACCCAGCATCACCTCGACCCCTGAAACCAGCACCCGACCACCCCCCAAACTCTCCATCACCTCGCGCTCCATTTACACCCGCCGCGTACTGACCACCATCCTATCATTCGCGCTCTTCCCCCTCCACAACAGCGCCTTCATGAACCTCTTCCCCATATTCCTCTCCACGCCTCCCTCCCCCGATCCCCCTTCCTCCCCCATCTCCTTCACCGGTGGTCTCGGCCTTCCCGCCTCCCAAATCGGCCTCTACCTCTCCACCTCCAGCATCTACGGCATCCTCATCCAAATGCTAATCTACCCCCGCATCCACACGCGTCTCCGTACCCTCCGCACCTACCGCCTCGCGCTCTCCCTCTTTCCCCTCCCCTACCTCCTCGTCCCCTACCTCGCCCTCCTGCCCCCCTCCCTCCACATCCCCTCCCTCATCCTCCTCCTCCTCCTCCAAGTCTCCGCCCGCACCTTCGCAATCCCCTCCTCCATCATCCTCCTCACCAACGCCGCCGCCGCGCCCCACCACCTCAGCGCCGTCCACGGCGTCGGTAACATGGCGAACGCGTTGGCTCGCGCTCTGGGCCCGATCGTCGGCGGCGCCGCTTTCGCTTGGGGTCTTGAACATCGTCTCGTGGGCTTCGCGTGGTGGGTCTGGGTCGCTGGCATTAGTATCGTAGGCCTAGCTTGGAGTTTCGTGTTGAATGAGGAGGAGGAGGAGGAGGCCGGGGGATTGTCTCTATCTCTCGACACTGAGGCTGTCAGAGATATAAATGAAGATGTAGAAACCACAGCAAACGAACCAACTTCCTCACAATATCTCGCTCAGCATGTCACAAAACACAGCTACAGCTACAGATCCGGGGTGAAGTAGCAATACTAGTCTATCAATCTACCAGGAGAAGAATACCTAGAAGAATCCTCAACTTAGAGGATTAAATAAATAAATAAATAAATTAAATGACGCCCCCCCCCCCCAACCCCCAACCCCCAACCTACCTGTATACCTAAACTATATAATGAAAAATGAAAAATAAAACAAACAATCCACATCATTTTCTTTTAGCCATAATAGATAGAAATCGATCGATCGTATGTCAAATGCCTCAAAAAGAGAGGGCGGGTGATAATGATCGAGCTGAATGGATTATGTTCGATTGATTGATTGATTGATTGATTTGGTTGATTGTGCTTCTTCTTCTAATGTACAATAACTAACTAACTGACTGACTGACTGGTTTTTCTTTTCTTTTGTTTTCTTTTGACCGGTCTGATGAATGAATAGGGTAGGGTGGGTTAGAGAAGAGAAGGTAGGTAATTAAGGAATTCATGTATCAAGCAACACAGTCAGTCAGTCAGTCAGTCTACCTCCCTTCCTACCTATAACACCCAAACTATCCATCCATGCATGCATACCTTGCATTCCACAAGAACCTTTCCCCGATCCCTTAAACGCCACATGCCCATGCCCATCCCTATCCCCAGATCCTGATCCTGATCCTGATCCCGAAACGAAAAGTAAAGTAAAGTAACGTTAAGGAAACAAACTACTACCACGCATACCCCTCCTCCACCACATCCTCCCCATTCCAATCGCCATCCCCGGGCGCCTCCTCGTCCAGAAAATCCGCTTCCGTCGCCTGCGTCTCGCGCGGTCTCAGATTATCGATCCTGATATCGACCACCTCGCACATGCCCTGTATCACCTGCTCTTTCTTCCCGGGATCGCTTTCTGCGTGCGCGTGCGCATCCGACGAGGAAGAGGAGGAGGAGGATTGCGGCGGGCTGAGAGAGGCGAGGGGGGAATCGGTGCCGGCGGTTTCGCGGAGGATGGCGAGTTCGCGCTGGATGCGGTTTTGCCGCGTGAGTTGGCGTTGCGAGGGTTGCGGGTCGTTGTCTTCGGTCGAGGAATGGTCGGGGCTTTCGGTGTATTTGCCTGTTTGAGCTTGTCTGGTGCTGGTGCGTGTTGAGCGGCGGGTGGGTGCTGCTTCTGAGCTCTTGGGTCGAGAGCGGTTGGTTATGAGGGTAGAGGTTGGAGGTAATTGGTTTGAGTCATCCCGCTCGTCGAGCTGCTCCGGCGGGATGTCTTTCTCGAACGCGACGCTGACATGTTTTCGGGGAGGTTCGGAAACTCTTCTGAATACCCGGTCGAGAGATCCAACCCATCTATCGCGGAAAGAAGCCCTGTCTCGCCAACCGATATTCAGGATCGCCTGAATTGTCAATCGGCGAAGATCAGGTAAGGTAGCTGCGCTGTCGAGGAGACTTTGGAAGAACATCTCTGCTGCTTCAGTCTCCCATTTGCGGAGTTGAATCAGCTCGATCGTTTGCATTGTTCTTGGCCAGGCAGGAACTTCGCTCGGGAGGAGCAGTTGCTCGTATTGCGGTTCTGAGTCTCGGTACGTGGCGTGGAGGTTGAAGTATGTGAGGTTCATCCTGAAGACCTCAAGCTTTGGACATGCTGTACCAAGGACTGGTAGGAATGACAGACTTAGAGATTGGTTGTGATTGAGGGTGAGGCAGCGAAGTTGACTACCGTGGGTGAGGAGGAATTCTGCAAAGTCATCGGCGATAACCTCCCAACAGTTGATGAGCTCCAGATTGCGTAAATTCTTGGGGAGTAGAGGAAGTAGCTTCGCATTGACAAGAGTCGAAGATTCGAAAATCAAGTGCTCGAGGTTCGGGAGGATCGACAAAGCGTCTGCGAGGATATTTTCGTGCTTGGGGGGTTCTTCATCCCCTTTCCGCACCAAAGGGATTTGGTAATTTACAAACGCGATCTTCCGAAGGCTGGCAAATGAAGGCTTGAGATGCATCTCACGAATCGACTCGATAGGGTACTTCTTCCCAGCCAATCTGGATGACCAACGCCAACTCCTCAGTTTACAGACACTTGTCTTGTCGCCCCGCTTGGGGTCAGCGTTCGGATCAATGTACTCGAGCGCCTGGAATAGCGATTCTGGGTAACTCCACTTGATCGTATCATCCAGGTTTCGATATGGGGACATGTCTTTCTGATGGTAGAACTCCAAGTCGAACAATCGTGGCAGATCCTTAACAAAGCTAAACAGATCGAGGTGTCCGCTCCCTGGTAGAGAATAGGCAGCGACCTGTCCAACATCTATCCGAAGTGATTCAACCTTCTGCCTATACTTGAATGCCAGGGTATTGGGGTCCCTCTTCAGCAGGTCCACCAACATGTGTGCCTTGTCCATTGGGACGAGAGGAGGTGAAGCGTAGAGGACGGTGAAGGCAGGCTCTGCAAATGATCGACATAGACGTGCGATTTTGAGGAGCCATGAGCCAGAGGCAAGAGGTTGGAAGGTATGGTCATCGTAAAGAGGGTAGGTAGCGTATTGGAAGATCTGGACGAAGATGTGGTAGGGGAGGCTCTGCCATGGGGGAATAATGCCATTCGTCTTAATTGTGTCTATATCAGTCGAGCTGGCAGTAATGTGTCTCGGAGAAGTACGTTTTGATTGCTTGCGTCTCTTGGGAGCGGAATCAAGCCCATCGCCCGAGCGGGGGTTGGAAGAACGTTGCCGTTTAGCTGAAGCTCTGGGTTTTGTATTTCTTCGAGGGCGGTTGCTAATTGGAGGTGCGGGCGAATTGTCATTGTCATTGTCATCGTCTGAATAGTCCTCTTCCGCATCGAGGTCGCTGTCGGACGAAGGCTCTGCGTAGGAAATCCGCGGTTTGGTTCGAGTAGATCGCGGCGGGGTTCGCAATGCGCGGCGAGAAGCAGAAGAAGCCATGTTTGCAGAGAGGCTGCTCTGAGCCCGCAGCACACACTCTATTCAATCATCGGGAGCAAGCAATGTTTGTATGCGACTGACAAGAACGGAACTGTGCTCTGTTCTGCCAGATGTCTGCTGGGGTTTGGGGTTGACGGTTTCAATCAACGATGATTTTCTGGAAGTCTTCTGCTCTCATGCAGCCCTGTCCGCCCGCACCCGGAATATCTACGGAATAACTATGGTTCATGCCTGGCAGCCTGACAGCCTTGCAGCCTGGCGCCGCCACGCCCAGGATCGTCCTCGCTAACGGCGCTAAATTCCACCGTCGCGCCAGGCCTGTCTGGGTCTAGCGTCTGCTTCCTCCCGCCGATACTGCCTCACGTGCTTCCGCTGGTTTGTTGGTCGTACAGCGTAAATAAAGATCTTTACTTGGAAACTCATCAACAGTCTTCTCCCCCGACCCAGATACTATTCTGATTGTCTGGTCGGCGCTGAGGCTCATCTTGTGGATAGCTGCAGTTCTTGTCTCTCTTTTCCTTCTCACCTTCTCTTGGGGTCAGTTCCTCTACATCGCCAATAGGATACCGACGCGCTCTATCCGCTTCTTCTCCTAAGGCCCGCCCTCAGCCTCACAATCCCACCCATAGTACAGCCGAATCATTGACCAGCTTCCCGCGGCTCCAGGACGTCATTCTCTTCTCACAGCTGCTTTGTATGGCCCAAACGGACCCTTGTAGGCTGGCGAGCCTTATTGTTACGAGATATGTCCCTCGCGACGCTCAGAAGTGAAGGTGAAGGTGTCATTGAAAGGTATCGATCTCGCTATCGTCACTCCCAGCCTTTCTTGCAGAGGAATGTTCGAAAGGCTCTACAATATCTCACGATGGGGTCTACACTATCATCTCTGACTACGTCGACTGGGCTGAAGGCGCGAGCAGAGGCGCTGACTCCTCCTGACGACGAAGATGAGGAGGATATCAGACCAGCGAAACGACGCAAGACTAGCGACTTCAACAGTACCAGCAATGCCTCCCCGTTCGATGATGTATCTCCCCGGCGCAAACCATTTGGTCATGTGACAAATGAGAGTAGAGGAGCGGCATCTCGATTATCAGAAAAGCTCCGAGCTGTTCGACCATCTGACTTCTATGGGAGATCTCGCTCTGTTACTTCAAGCCGCCAATCAAATTCGACTCCAAAGCAAGAAGAAGTAGCATCGAGAGGCAGCAAGACATCCATCAAAGGCATCTTACCCGAAACGCCTGTAGATTTCAAGAGGGCATTGAAGGTTGAGGTTATCAGCATTGTACCAAAACCCCCAACTGGAGATGAGCCATTGGAGTTCACCAGAGGTCGTAAGAGTCCTATCGACACCAAATGTCGCTGTTCGGTGGCACTCTTCTGCGCAAAGAATGATGAGGATCCTCCAGGGCCTATTCGGCAACAGGACTACCTTGAGGTCTATCGAAAATATAAGAGCTGTACTTTACGGACCACTTTTAACGACGATGGAGAAATTTCTAGAAAACTTATTCTTCTCGAGCCCTTTATTCTATCTTCCGAAGAATTCTACGTCAACCGGAGGAAGACCAACCATTTTGGGGAGTACGAGTACGAGTTCGATTTCGGGGATAAGTACTACGTCCAAGTCACTTTGGAGCCTGTAGGCTCCCAAAAACAGTGGCCACCTTTTGAAATTACAGCCTCCACGGATCTAAATGCAATTGATGATAGCTCATCTGATTCCAGTCCCGTAACGGAGCTTCTTCTTTCGGGCAAAGTGACGCAAAATGATCTTTGTCTGGTTTGTAGTATGCCTGGGTTACTAGATCCAGATCGTCAAATCAGATCTGTTGATCTCAAGGTCTCTTATGGCTCAATCAAACAGAAGGTACCATACGGCCTGCAGATCAAAATGCAATGGTCTTTGCCAAACAAATTCTGCGATTTGCCAACGAGGATTCCAAAGATTGAGTCTCCCCGAGGCGTCACATCAACAGCTGCTATTGCTGAGACTATTCCAGCATCTCCATTAACACGGAAAGTCAAGGGGGAGCTACTGTCTGCCCCCAATAGCCCAGTAGATCGTGCTTCGAGGCGCCGATCAAATGTTCCAACCTATAATCTGAAAACCTTAAGCGCTCAAGCACAAGGCAAATCCCCGAGGGCCCGCAGAAATCTCAGATCCAAATCCGTCCAGGCTTCCACAGAAGATTCAGAAGGTATGACTGTAACGTACGGTTTCGGCAAAGCAGATGCTGCAGAGCTGGGCATAAAGCAACAAACCTCTGTCGTTGGCTTGATGTGTCCTTTCTGCAATCGTCGTCTAAGACGTCTCGAGGACTTGAGGTTGCATCTACATACAAACCATACCAACTTCAAGTTTGCATTGCGTAGGTCCAACACATCCAGAGCTGGATTCTTCGTTGAGGCGGCAAAGCAAGGCCCTCGATCGAGTTCAGCGGAGCGCGTAAAAACATTCCAGCTTGGCAGGCCTATGACTCTATTCGACCTGGAGAAGTATTTGAATGGAGATGAAAGCTGGGTGAAGGCACGGGAGGGGCCACAACACAATCAGTGGCCTGAGCACCTCATCGATCGATACCACGAGTCCTCCCTATCTTCATCCCCACACGATTCACGGCATAGCTCTCCAAACACATCGAACGATACAGATGGAGTCATGGATCTTGACAATGAGCAACCCAAAGTACCTATTCGACCAAGGAAGATCTTTTACGTCCCGAAGACACGTAAGCCGCTATATGATACCGTCACAAAGCGAATTCTGCAGCCAGGGGAAGAGATCCCGGATAGTGATGATGAGAAAGATGAAGGCTGGCTTCACCAGAAACATCGTGATATTATCCTGGACTTCACTGATGTTACTGATGATGAGAAAGATTACATTACCAGATGGAACCCATTTATCATGGAGATGCATCTCACGTGCGAGAAGTATCTACCAGAAGCTTGTCTACGGTTCGTGGAGGCCAACGTGGATTGGTTTGCCGAGAGGAAAAGCCGCAAAGCCGAATTCTGCAAGCTGATGGAGACGTTCATTATGCGAGGCGTTGTTGAGCAACAGTGTCTTGATAAGTGCGCTGACATCTTGAGGACAGCAGAGAAGACGAAAGGGAAAAGGGCAGAGAGAGGAGAAGATACTGAGATGCATAATACAGAGACGTCGGGGTCATCTACAAAGCTTAGAGGCATACTGGATTGCATTTGCGGGGAACATACACAACCACTAGATCGTGTTATTTGTCGCGGCCCGGTAAGTTGTTCCTAGAATGCCCTTGGAGACGGACTTATGCTCATCCCTGTAGGAATGCAAAGGTCGATTCTATCATCGCAAGTGTGCTGGGGAGTCGGGGAGACCTATAAATGGACCCTGGCTCTGCGACGACTGCTTTTCTCCTTGAGTGTTCACATACATTGGCATGGCATGGCATGGGTTATTAGCATGGCGCTGGAGGGGCATTTCCAATGGTCTGTTCATAGCATGGGCGGGAGGCGCATATGTGCATAGGATCGAGTGCAGATAGACTGCGGATCGCGTGGTATCCCGGAAGATGGGGTTACTTGGAAGCATCCGTTGCCTTCACAGGCCAAGTCCATAGACCGCCTGAGCTGATGCTGGTCGTCAGTCCTAGGAGTTTTGATATCACGTGAATCATGTCAGATGGAGGTCCCACTTGTTTCCATCGGTTGCGTTGCGGGGGAAGCGGATGCCGCCGGTCAGGCCAAGGGGATTCTTACGTGAATACATTTTGCTGTTATACCTTTGTAGGGGAGTTTCAAGGGGAATCTCAGATGTCTTCTTTGTTGCCCAGTCCGTTCGCTGTCTCTGTCTCTGGCCTTGGGAAGCTGAAAGAGACGCGTATGTCTGTAATGCTCTTGTGATTACCTTATGGATTAATGTAATTTTGATAGATAGATTCAAGAGGAGAGAAGGAGGAGAGAAGAAGAAGAGAAGTAGATAAGAAAAGAAGAAGAAAATCAAAGAGAGAATAAGAAGAGCGTCAAAAATAAGCGCCCTTGACGCCCAACTCTAGCCTCGTTGCCCAGATCCCAGCCACACATCCTCCGCCAAACGGCCCATCCGTCTCCGTCTCCGTCTCCGTCTCCGTCACGAACCACCAAAACCCCAGTTCCAGCTCCAGCTCCACCGCAGACGCCTTTTGGATGCCACCGCCTTCGACAATCCACGTCGCGCATCACTTCTATGACTTCGCGCTGACGTGTTGATGCCGAGGAGGGCCTGGCGACAATGAATAGCCCTTGATCAGGGCATTTTCCATCACAATCGTCCATACAATCACAATCTCTACATACCATTCCATTCGATACCATACAACACCGTACAACACCATACAATACAACCCGCACAACTTCTCCTCGATTTCTTGTCGCCATCTCACTCTTCGGCCTCCGCGGACCCTCCTACACCGATTTCCAGATGTACGAATCATTTCCTTCTCTCTCTACCATCTACAACTTCTCTCGACTCTTTTCCAGCGGTCAATATTCCCTTCTCGATCCACAGCCCAACATCCCACAAACACTACCTCTCCCCCATGGAGCTCAAGCAGCCCCAGTCAGGTGCCATGGCATCTGCGGCGGGTATGGGAGGTGCAGATAAGCAGATCAGCTTTCTCTCGCAGAGAATCCTGCCCAGCGTAAGCTCCCTGCTCCCAATTCGCTGTCTTCTTCCCTGCTCATCTTTCAGCAGATACCCCACCTCTTCTCCGTCCCTACCAAGACACCATACCAACCGACCTTCATCTATGAAAACCAAAATACCCCCTTCGATCAGAAGGAAGTCATGGCACTCCAATACATGACCCTAATCTCTAATGGCGACCGTGGGGTGGGACATACTATGGGCAATTGGCAAGAAAGTCTCAGTCCTCCTCTCAGCAGCGGGGCGCAAAGCAACACATCTACTCCAAATCCTCAGAGAGAAGCCAAAAAGCCTTCCGTGAAAATGTCCATTGCGGATTATAAGAATCTGAAGACGACCGGGCTCAAACCTCTTCCGAAACCCTCCACTGCGATGTCCGAGTCGAAGCACAGATCCGATACCACTGATCTCAAAGCAGGGCATGCAAGAAGTGCAAGTGCGACCTCGAATGATACTCCTATGGGTCGAATACCTTCTTCTGAGGGTTATCACAGGCAGGACGGGACGGGCGCATCGGGTCCCGTTGGGCATAAGGCTCCTGTCCAGGAGGAGAGGTAGGCTACACAATCCCATTTCACATCGCAGCAGTGTTAATATGTTATATACAGACATGCGCCGTCCCAAACAACACATCCCGAGGCAAGAGGTGTAGAAAAGAACCGTGCTACAGTAAACGGTCACTCAACGCGCGAGTCGCAACCTAAAGACGCAAACAGCGATCGAGCATCCTCGAGGCCAAATTCCCAAACAAAGGAACCTCCCAAATACCCCCCTTCTCCCGGCCCCCAGTCCCCGCGACGAGACAACTCGGAGCCCAGACAGCAGAAGAGACCGCACGCGTCGAGTGATGCGTCTCATCCCGAGAAGCGTGCCAAAATTGAGCATGCTGACGCGAGAACACCTCCAGTGCCTCGCAAGTCAGAAGCTTCTTCCGAACAAAAACCATCTACCGCCCGAAAGGCTCCAGCAGCGGCTCCTTCCCGGGCATCACCACCGCCCAAGAAGGATGCCTCTGCCGATAGGAAGCCAAATGGGACCAAGACCAGCGCTTCAATATCCCCAGAAAAGCCTTTGAATCTCCCCAAAATATTATCTCCTTTACCGGACGATTTGGTTATTCCCCCAGAGACAGGTCCGACAGGTTTTAAGATGCCCGAATCCGAGAAGAGCACGCCTCCCAAAAGCCCCTCCCAAAAGTCGAAGGGAGTGACCCCTAATTCTACCACTACTAAGCCTACCCATCCGAAAAAGGTTTCGTCTACCTCATCGCCTTATTCGACACCAAAGCTCTCGCAAGACCTGCCTCCTTTCGTCCTCCCTAAACTCTTGTCTCCCGACCTCCCAGACATCGTCGAAGCAGAGCTTCTCCGGCTCAAAGAGAAAGGCTCTAGTGGTCTCAACACTGTCGAAGCTCGCCATGAAAAGGTTCGTCAGCCTGGCGCCCTGGGTGTTGCTCAAAAGACACAGAGACCGAAGGTTGGCCATCCACCAAAGAAGAGTCATGGCGAGTCTAGCAAGAAGGTCGAGGAGAAGGAGGTCGATAGCTTTGTCGTGAAGATTCGGTACAAAAAGCGGCTGGCAAAGGACATTGGACGTATCCTCGCTTTGCCCTCGAAATCTATCAAGAAGCATGAAGCCGAGCGCCTTCGGGAAAGGTCGGCATCCGCTGCACCTCCTGTCAAGGGAAGATCTGATTCAGAGGATGATACTCCGATCGCCGCAAGCCGCAGTACCAAAGCTCCCGCTACTTCAACTGCCAAGAAGCGGCCACCGAGTGATTTGTCTGGCCGCAACGAACCAGCACCAAAGCGTGCCAAAGGAGCCGAAAATACCGATATTTCCAAAGCCTCTACGCCGACCAGCAAGCCTACTGCTCAAGCTGGTGCGAGTGCATCCAAAGAGAAGGGTCTGATGGCGACGCCGAAGAAGGGGGACGCCATGAAGAGCGTCGCAATGCGTAGGGTTGATTCCAGCGATGGTCATGCCCGAACCCCTCAGGGCGGAAATAGCAGCACCCCAGCTTCGGCCGAGAAATCGAGGATCAACGGGTTGACTCCTCAAGTTGTCAGCCAGGAGTTGACGCGCGCCGCGCAGGAAAACGACAAATTCTTCGCCGTCGGTACCACGCTGAAGCGAAAGATGGACGCCGTGCTGAAGAAACCAGACGCTACCGAGAGCGAGCGCAAGAGCGGTGTCATGAGTGGCATCGAGGGTCTGTTGGGTTATATGCTTGCCTTTCACGCGCGAGACAAGACATCAACGTTCCGCAACCAGGCCCCGCGTCAGGAGAATTGGGAGGAGTTCTTTATGCTCTGGAATTTCATTGGGAAGAAAACGCCCAAGTATCCCGAACTGCACGCCTTGCTTGGGCAGCTGGGCGCCGTATCCCGTGAGCAGTGGAACAAGGCGAACATGGAACAGCCGAAGGATCGACGCGATTGGGAGAAGATGGTCAATAACCTGAGGGAGAGAGATAAGCTCTGGGCTCAGTGCAAGCGAGATGAACGTCTGATCCTAGATCTTGGAGTGAATGGCACCCTCGGCCCATGGAGCTCGGTCGGCGAGGCGGTGGGATTCGGCATCGCGACCCTGACGTACTACGCGGAGAAGCAAGGCAAGGGAGTAGAGTGGAAGCAGGACCCGAGTTTCTCGATGGGGTACGCGCGGAAGTTCATGAGCGAGGCGGGATGAGGCGGGGTGAAGATGACGCGGGATGAGGCGTGATGATTTACGGCGTTCTTTGTCCAAAATGTCGGGTTTCTTCAAGAAGCTCAACACCAGGATGGATGATGACGGACGGACGGACGGATGGATGGATGGCGTAAACGGCGGTGGCTTAATTGCTAAGGTGTTGATTGATTGATTGTCTATAGCGACATAACAGCCACAACCGGGGGAAACATGGCGTTTTGATATCTGGTGTGGGGGATCAAGCATGCTAGCACTATACCCAGCTCAGGAACTACCTACCGAGCTTTATATGAGATTTTTTTTTCACCTTTGAATTGCCGTGTGTATGTATATCAGAGTGCGTGAACTTGAATTGATGGGTGAGTGAGTGAGTGATTTGAGTGGGTGAGGCGCGCTGTCTGCTTGGTGGGGGGGGGGGGGAGCGGGCAAAAAAGGGGGTAAATGGTAAGGTCGATCTTCCTATTATCTTCCTTCTCATCTTTCATCCTCTCCTTTCCTTTCTCGTCTCAACACCCCTCTACCCCTCTTTCCCTTCCTAAAAAATCAAGAGCTAAAAGCCAAGGTTTGTATCACGATACATAATTAAATTCATTCCCCTGTTCCAGGA
Source organism: Amorphotheca resinae ATCC 22711 (assembly GCF_003019875.1). Lineage (NCBI taxonomy): Eukaryota > Fungi > Ascomycota > Leotiomycetes > Helotiales > Amorphothecaceae > Amorphotheca > Amorphotheca resinae. The sequence goes on from NW_020194482.1 coordinate 1,261,504, forward strand.
TATTCTGATCTCTCTCTCTCTCTAACAAGGTTCAATTACGATAGCGTGCCTCTCACAATAGCACCCGGTATCTGACATAGTACAGCAAAAACACTTTCGAGATTCTCTGAGAGAGCGTGACGAAGGCTGCGCCATTACGGGATACAAGATGGTTGAACTTGCAGGACTTCACGCGGCGCATATCTTTCCTGTTGCAAGGCAAGCCAGGTGGAACGCGAATAGCTATGCTACATGGATCTCGGATACCTCACCGGGGCTAAACGATGAGCCTCCTCTTCTGGAAGGGACCGGAAGAAGATATAGAGGGTTTATACTGGGCTGTTTACGCCATTGTTATGGAGAAGAAGCCTGGCTGTTATGCGTGCTTATATATTAGGTCTGGGATTGATGTTGATCAGGTAGCGACAGTGATAGTAATAGCGATAGTGAGAGTGACAGCGATAGTGACAGTGATAGTGATAGCGATAGTGACAGTGATAGTGATAGCGATAGTGACAATGACAGCGACAGCGACAGCGATAGTGACAGTGAATAGCGACAGTGACAGCATTCTTCTTCAAGAAATTCTTAAGAGCAGCGTTCTTCGCCTGTGAGTTGACTTGAAGGTAAACATCTGGAACTCCTCATCATCATTCTTACTGGTTCGCGCTGGAAGTATGCGGTTTCCGAGCGATTGTTTAGCAAACAGCTGCGACAGTAACACCCTAAATACTACTTACCTATTAGCTGTATTAAAACAGCGGCGCGTTAGGCCTTTGAATCAATCAATCAATCAATCATAAAACAGCAGCGCGTAGGGTGTCATAGCATGTGACCTCGCTTATATTCTGTACCTTAAGGTATATAGCACAGTCTGATAGCTTCTATCAATCTACAGACTTACACAAACGATCAAGGGAATTGAAACCTCACATAGGGTATGTTAAACTTTCTCAGTCTACCTATACCTATCTATACCCATAGCCAAGGTATTCTACTGTACAATTCAAATTCTCATCTCACCTTCCTATTATCTTCATCTTTATTTTCATCCTCTCCTTTCCTTTCTTGTCTCAACACCCCTCCCCCCTCCTTTCCTAAAGATCAAGAGCTAAAAGCCAAGCTATGTATCTATCACGATGCATAATTGAATTCATTCAATCCCCCTGTTCCAGGATATTCTGATCTCTCTCTCTAGGATCAATTACGATAGCGTGGCCGCCGCCTCGCCTCTGACAATGGCACCCGGGCTGAACGATGCCCTCGCAGCAGATAAACCTCCTGCTCTTGACTACTTCTTCTAGAAGATACAGAGGGTTTATACTGGGCTGTTTACGCGATTGTCATGGAGAAGCTCGACAGCCCTTGCAGATCATCTGCCTTCACGAATCCTCTCTGCAGCCCTCTGTAAGCCTTCTGTGGCCCTTGTGGATCCTCTACCTTCGCGAATACCCTCGACAGCCCTCTGTGGCCCTCTAAATGGCCAGCGTCATAATTTCTCCTCGCACAACGCTGGTTACCATATTTTAAGCACCCCTGAAGCACCCCCAAAGCATACCTGAACCACCCTCAAAGCATACCTGAACCACAATGGATTTCAGCGACAGCGAGAGCGAGGCCCAGCACGAGACGATGGACCTTGATCTACCATCCAGCAAGATCGACAATGTAGTGCATGGTCTGGTTATGCTAGATGTACCGTCATGGTACATGAACCCTACATTTAAAATCCTCTTCCAAGCCAGGGCAGACTATGACAGCGTTGCCGGCGCCTCGCCGTTGACAATGGCACCGGGGCTGGACGATGCGCTCGCAGCCGACTCACCACCTAATATGGCATTCTTCCGGTCCCTTCCGGGAGACACGGAGGGACTATACTGGGGAATTTATGCTCTCGTTATGGAGAAAGAGGGATGTCGACCCTGCCTCTACATTGGGTCTGCCGGCACAAAGGCCCTTTCCTTAACACAGCAAAGGGAAACGTGCCATCCACCTTCTCAAGCTTCGGGGTGTACACTGCGTTCCAGTCCTTTAAGGACGCAGGCATCAAACCTATTTCTCTTTTTGAACAATACCGAACTTATCACGCCCGTTTCGCATCAATGTTGATCACGGGGCACGAAGCCGAATGAGATCCTACAATGCGAACAATACTCAGCTCCCTCGCCTGGTCGAGTCCCGCTTCAAGAAAGGATTCGAAATCGCCCATGTTGGCTTGCTGTGCTGGACGCCGCTTCCAGTCCCAGGTCTCGTGCCTCGTGTACGAGCTCGATTCCTGGTCCTGGAGGCGGCGTTCACCATCCTTTTTCACGCAGCAGTTGCTGCAATTACCGATTATGTATCTCCGAGACTTGATACTGTGGCCGCGGGAAGCAGTGGAATGGAGCCCCCTGTGCTCCCATCTCTCCTTGAAAGAAGCTATCCGAGGGAATCTGGATGTTTCTCCACCCCTCGGCAATGCGTCGTGGTACTCAGCCCTAACCCCTACGAGGAACTCGAAGTCATTGCCGCTCTTCGTGCCGCACGATCGGCGGAGCGCGCCCTGGAAGCATCTCGTCGCTTCCGGGCCAGAAAGACCGCAGAGGACCCCGAGGGGTACCTGGCAAAATGTTCTGCCCGGAAGCAAGCCTGGTCGGAGAAAAATAGGGACAGAGTCAATTCCACCGCGTCCAGAGTCAGAGCAGCAAGGAAATCGGAGAAGAAATTCTCCTGCGATGATTGCGATGTGGTTTTACAATCCGCCCATGCTCTGGAAAAACATCTCGAGACTCAAAATCATCGAGATTGTGTGGCTGGCATCACCAAAAGTGCTCCCTCCAAGAGTGCAGTCTCTGTGGCCATAATCCGAGCCAATGCAAAGGCCAGCGGGACGCACAGTGACAGTGACAGCGACAGCGACAGTCACAGTGACAGTGACAGCGACAGTGACAGCGACAGTGACATGTGCGAGAGACCACAATCCTTCTTGGAGGGGGGCATAGCCCAAAAGACTGCAGTAAGGACGGCCTCTAGTGCGATGAAAAGAGTGCGGACCTTGGGCGTATCTGCTGGAGATGGTATATGACATTGTGCAAGTAATGCCACATGCACAATGTCAGTGACAGCGACAGTGACAGCCTAAATCCTACTTACCTAAGGTATTGGCTGCGTTAAAACAGCGGCGCGCAGGGTCACTCTTCTTCTTTTTTTTTGTTGTCAGAGAGGGAGAGAGAGACTGGGAGAGAGAGACTGGGAGAGAGAGACTGGGAGAGAGAGACTGGGAGAGAGAGACTGGGAGAGAGAGACTGGGAGAGAGAGACTGGGAGAGAGAGACGGGGAGAAAGGGACGGGGAGAGAGAGACAGAGGGAGAGAGAGACAGCTAAGGTAGTTAAGCTAGTTGGGTATATATACAGAAAGGGGAAAGAGGGTTAGGGAGATTTTTATATTTTGATAATCCCATTCATTCATTAATGCCTCACATCACATTATCACATACCGTACAATATAATTGGTACTAGGAAGGTCAGGTAGGTAAGTAGGTAATGATGATTGATTGATTCATTAGTGAAGATGAGGGAACTCTTATTTTTATTTACCTTTTGGAATGTAGGATTTAAGAAGAGCTGATTAGTATCACCTTACCTACCTACCAAGCTGAATGAAGGAAGACGGTTTCGATTACTTTGCGGACAACGCTGCGTCGACCATCAGCGCGGATATGGTGAGCAGGAAGATGTGGGTCAAGCGCCCTGGGGCGTCGGCGACCTTGGTCACTATACACGAGGGCGACTTGGTGGACGATGTCCGGGACATGATCCTGAAGAAGTATGCCAACACGTTGGGACGAAACTTTGACGCCCCCGACGTTACGCTGAGAGTTGCTCCCAGGGAGAACCGGCAGGAGAGGATTCTAGGACCGGAAGAGCCCATAGGCCGCACTCTCGATGCATACTTCCCTGGGGGACAGACGGTGGACGAGGCTTTGGTGATCGATGTCCCGGTGAAACGGACGCCCAAGCATTCTCCCCAACCGCTCCCCAGATATTACATGGACGAGGATCGCCGTCCTGCAGAGGCAGGTTCGGATTACTTCCCTCCAATGCCGATCCCCTCGATGCCTTCACCACATCTCCCCGGCTCCATGCCCTCCTCTGGGCAATCTGGACATGCAAGCAATCACCATCTGCCAATAGCCTCACATTCCATGTCTGTCCTATCGACAGGCCACGTCCCCAGCCTCCCATCGCCAGGAAGCCTGAGGAGATCCCATCATCGAGAGCGTCCACGGCTGGGCCGTCAGCACACGCCCTCTCCGACGGTCCTGAATGGCCAGGGCCAGCCCCCTCCCCATAACGGTATGCAAGTGTATCCTCTTCGGCATACGCATTCTAGAACTCACTCCAGTGCTTCAGAAAAATCAGTAGCCAACGCCGCTCCTCCTACGGCACCTATCCCGACACCCCCTCCCCAACAGCAGAATGAGATCTCCCAAATTCAAGAAGCAGCCGCTCCTCCACCCCGAATATCATCTCCACGTCCTCAAAGCCGCCCCAAGAAGATCAAGAAGCAAAGTTCGGACCATCCTCCATTACCGGCTGGAATGCTCAATGGCGCCGTCCCTCCAATCAACGTCCTGATCGTCGAAGATAACATCATCAACCTCAAACTTCTAGAAGCATTCATGAAGAGACTCAAGGTACGCTGGCAGACCGCCATGAATGGACGGGAAGCGGTGACGAAGTGGCGAGCAGGCGGCTTTCACTTGGTCCTTATGGACATCCAACTCCCTATTATGAGTGGGTTAGAAGCTACGAAAGAGATCCGCCGGTTAGAGAGATTGAATTCGATCGGTGTATTTTCAAGCACCGCTTCCACAACGCCGTCCGCGACCGAAGAGGTTAAGCCAGAAGGCGATGATAAATTACCCAATACCGTGCTCTTCAAAAGCCCCGTTATCATCGTCGCTCTTACAGCATCAAGTTTGCAATCCGATCGTCACGAAGCGTTGGCTGCGGGCTGCAATGATTTCTTGACCAAGGTACGCCCTCGTTTCCTATCCCCATCTACTACACCATTCTTAGAATCGGAACTGACACCCTACACAGCCAGTCAACTTCGTTTGGCTCGAGCGCAAGGTAATGGAATGGGGTTGCATGCAAGCCCTGATCGACTTCGACGGCTGGCGGAAGTGGAAAGACTACTCGCAAGACAAGCCGGAAAACGAGCCCAAAGAAGGAAAATCCAAAGGTGCCGCAAAGAAAAAGAACAGGGTCAGCATTGGCTCCAACCCCAGCCCTCCCGGCCCTCGTGTCAGTATCAAGGAGGATATGGAGCATGAGGGTCTGGGCATCACCGACGGCCAGGCTTCATGACCCAAGTCTCACGACGGGGTAGCGTTGTGAATGGTGCGGATATAAGGATCGATAACTTCGCTGATCGTCAGGGGGGGAGTAGGGCAGTAATGAATACAGGTACAAAAACCAGCAAGCTTCCATACATATATCTCACAAACAAAGGACTACCACTACAATCGCTAGCGAGCGGACTGGCGTTTAGAGCTGCTGAGACTTGACTGACTGCACGTCTGCTCTCGGCATTGCCCTTTCTAATATACCACATCTTCTTCTTCCTTTTGCACGAGCGAGCGAGCGAGCGAGCGAGCGAGCGAGATACAAGAATAATGGGCAAGCAAGCAAGCAGGAAGGAAGGGCTTTCGGGGTTTGAGATTTTGTTTTGTTTTGTTTTTGATATGATACGGTGTGATAAAGGAGGGGGAGAGAGGTGCTAGGGGAGAATGAATACAGTGCAGTGCAATGTAGTACTAGTAAGTAGGTATGATATTATACCTATCTCATGAATGAATAAAGGAAGGAAGGAAGGAAGGTATGGATGGATGGATCATGGATGGATGGATGGATGGATGGATGATCCTCAGAGAGTTATGTATGGCTTGATGGACGAAGATAAGACAGACGATAAGATATAGATATCAATCGATCGATCGATTTGAGATGATGAAGTTTCATATAAAAAGTTCCTTTTTTTTATTTTATCTTTATATTTACCACGTAGATTGGAATATGTGACGCGGGCATTTAGGTACGATATGGAGAATTTTCTTATTGGGGTTGGTTGGGAATAGGGGTATATCAATCGATACTTACCCACCTTACCTTACCTTATCTTACCGATCAGATGGATATCTATAAGAATACCTAGCAAAGGGAAGGAAGGGAGGGGGGGGGGTTAGGAAGGCAGAGTAGTCTTCTCATGAGGGCAAGAAAGAAGCTAAAAAGCCTGTCGTGATTTTGTCTGTTTGTCTGTTTGTTTGTTATAGAACGTAGAACGTAGAACCTCTCTCTCTCTCAAAAACAATAAGGAAGAGGGGGCAAAAAAAAAAAGGTATGCATGGGTATTTAGAAGAAAAGGAGAGATGCAAACAAAGAAACAAGAAACAAGAGCAAGCAAGCAAGCTGCGCACCAAACACAAATATGATACACTGATCAACCCAGCCGTGAAAAGATAGATCCCCTTTTCCCTTAATTTCCCTGTAAAAAACGTACGCCTTGAGGTCCTGAGATATACGTCTGGTGTGGTGTTTTCCGGAACGTTTGATGGCACCTCCCCTCCCTACCCCACACACCGAAGAATTGGAAGACAAGAAAGAAGACTTGGGAGAAGAAAGAAGAAGGAAGATGAGGAGCAGCTTTGGTAGGTACTGCCTAGAGGTTTTGAGTTAGGTGGGGTTATTAAGAGGGGGCGGGGGCGGGAACTCACTGTAATTAGAGATGGAACTCTACTACTGATGACCAGCGATATTATCGATCGGAGAAGAACGGATTGATATGTAGCGTCGGTATACATAAGTAAGGGAGAAAAACGGAAGCAAGTTCGGTGCCGCGCCAGCCTCAAGGGGCGGGATGGTGGGAAATTTCGTTCGTGAATCGTAAAAAACCGAGAAATGATTCTTTTTTGGGTCGTCAAACTTTCGAACTGGTCGGTGCTGAGAGCGACCAGTTTTTCAGGGGATGGGCAGCGGTGTCTTCGAATATCGTCCCGACCTCAAGCAATCTTCAGTACTAGACTCGAGGATATCGCTACGTTTCAGGCTCACAGGTAATCCCTCTCAAACTCTGCGTCGAGATGAACCGGCACTCTCTCCTCCTCATTGCGATCCTTGTTCTGGTTCTGCAGCAGTTGCAGCAGCAGCTTGTTGTTCTGAGAGCAGATGAGCTCGATCTTGTCGACCTTGTTCTCGAGCGCCCGCAGTCGCGCATCGCTGCCCATGATCTCCATCCAGTCCTCTTTCGTTAGTGCGCCCTCGACCACTACCCTCCGGGGTGGCTCAGGTGGGTGCTGTTGTGTATACGCCCATGAGGCCTCTTGCTGCTGCTGGATCTGGGCTTGCAACTCGCGGTTCAGCTGGCGTTCGTTCTGACGCTTCCGTTTGCGCGGGTTATAGCCGTTCATGTCAACCTGCCCATTAGCCGGCACCAGTTCCCCGCCCTCCTGCGGTGGTTGCTGTCCCATATCCGCGACAGGCGCCTGCGGTGCTGCCCCTGGCCTCGCGCCCGGATTCTGAGCGCTCACCAGCGTCTCCGCCGCGAGAGCAGCTCGCCTGGCCTCCTTCCTCGCTTCTTCCACCCGCCTCCTCGCATCCACCTGTCTCATGCGCTCCGCCTCCGCCTCGCCATCCTCCGTCCTCAAGAACTCCATCCACTGATCCAGGTGATCGTTCAGCTCCCCGCCCGGCTTCTGTGGAATTACCCCGTTCTCCCAGTCTGCTATCTGCCGTCTCCTCGCCTCCACCAATCTCGCGACCGTCGCGCTCATCTGCGCAAGCACTTTCCCCGTGTCCTGTTGGAAGGCGGCGTTGACGCCGGCCCAGAATTGCGCCTTGGTGCCCTCCTTGTAGTTGTGGCGCTGTTCATAGCAATGCTTCACCATCAGGACGTGATCGCGCTCCTCGAGATTCTGGCGCGGTTTGCGCGCGCTTCCAGTGGCGGTCGACGCAACTGAGCTTTCGCGCATCTCGCGTGCCGGCGTCATGAGGGAGCGTGGAATAGGCGGCGGGTTCATTCTGTTTTCCGAAGTAGGCGTGGAGTTTTGGTGGTCGCGCTGTTGGCTATTCACGGTTTGCTGTGACTGGGGACGCGAGTTCGCAGGCGTGGAGGGGGGTAAGATTGGTGCTGCTTGACGATTAGGTGTCGGTGCCATTGGGACGAGCTTGAAGGTGTGGAAAGCCGGTATCATAGGCCCATGCGAAGTCGCGAGGAGGATTTGAAGTCTCGAAAAGAAGGGTTTCTGTGTAGATATCTGTGCTGTGCAGTCGAGGTCGAAGGACAGATATGGGCTAGCCGTCTTGGGCATGGCTCCCGCCTCTTCGGCTCGGAGACGAAGTTTATCCGGCCCCTCCAAAACCCGACTTGATACTGTACGTCCGTAACGACGTTGATCATTATCAGAAGCATCTTCAATCTACGGACCCCTATTTTCACTCTTCTTACGCGCTGCTTCTTTGGCTATAAGGGCCAGGAAGGAGTCAGGATGCTATTCACGCCATGCATAAGCCCCTGTTCTCATCCATCCAGATCAACACATGAGGAATCAAGGCTGAGGTACATAGAAATGGTCTACTATCCTCGATCGAAGTCCACAATGAAATCTCAGCTGCATTACAGTCTATGCTTGGCTAGGTAGGTACGGTACCATCAATTTCTCCGCGCGCATATAATAAGCATGTACACTACAGCCATAATACACGCCAAATGAAAGGCGGAAATCCTAGAACCGCAGGTTTGGATATCTGGAACCAGGTCTGCTGCATCAACAGCACCCGTGAATCTCCCCCAAGATACTCACTCCACCAACGCAAATACACTCTTACAGACAAGGTATTATAGTGCAGCCAGCCATTCATGCTCAACATGCATTCTTCTCCTTCCCCACGCCCGTGCGGGTCATTACTCAAAAGAGAGACGTAAAGAAAATTTTAGACAGAGGAAAAGATCATGCGTGATCGATGTGTTGGCCGTCTGGTCATAAAAGCTTCCCGTAGGTTGCGGTGCTTCAAAATCAAGGAAAGACGTAAAATTCGTAAAGAAAACGCCGGAAAGGCACTGTATTAAGACAGATTTCAATCTGTTCGCCTCATTATGCTATTGCGGCCTGCTTGCCTCGGTTGTGTTGAATTCCGCGATCCCGACGCAGCAGGTCTCAGGGAATGGGAATGACGTCCCTTTGTGGAATGTGAGTGTAAGTGTCCAACATGGTGTTTGCCTGTCCAGGGTTAGAAAAGATTTAAGTCTGGAAGAGACGAAGCCTACCATCACAACATGCTCTGACATCCTCGAGCCTGTCGGACTCCCGATCCTGCCTCTCGATAATCTTTCTCAAGTCCTCGGCGCTGTCGTCCACCTCGCTGGCTTCATAAATGCTCCCTGCTGCAGCAGCCCCTGGCCTGCCTTTCCGACTAGAGTAACTGCCTATTTGTCCATTGCCACCCTTCCAGTAATTACTCAGCCGAGAAAGGGTACCTGCCGCTGGGCGGGAAGATGTCGAGGCCTGTCCAGGGTGTACAGATGCTCGAGCTGATTTGTGGCCAGCAGGGGACTCATTGCGAGTTGTCCGGCTATTGTAGGAAGATAAAGATGTTGGGCCTCTACGGGTATTATTGTTGTTGCTGTTGCCGAATCCAGGATTGAATTCGTCAACATCGTCCCGGGTGAGACCCTGGACAACCTCTGCAGTGTCGCTGGCTGATTCATCTCCAGTTCGTAGAAGCAAGTAGGACAATGCATTGAACCACGTCTCGTGGCGTTGACCGGTGGTTGCAGTAAACTTGACATCTCTGCCAGGGGTCATGATAACCAAGCTCTTGCGATGCAAACCGGGAGGCATTGGGTTGTCATCTGTTACAACTCGGACGGCTTCAATGGGCACACTCTTTGCCTTCAGCTCTGACCGACCAGCTTGTGAGGGATCATGGTCACTCCAATACAAAGTTCTGGTGTATGGATGAACCCAGAAGTAACGACGGTGTCGATTTTCTGACATGGTTCCCCGACCAGCCTTACGGGTGTATTTCCAGAGATATTCCCCAATCATCGTCTGGGTAATAGCATTTATCATTCGCGGGTCTGTGCCAGGCTGAATGCCAGTTGGCATCGCGCCTGGCCGCATATTAAAGCGAGCGTCGAGCTCGGATACAAATGACGAGACAGACGACTGTCGGGATCTTCCAGTCCCAGTCGGTGAGTGGGCCTCCGAACGGCTAGATTGCACAGCTCTCGGAGTCGTTCCACCTCTCTCAAGATTGATGGGCTGAGAGTTTGGCGTCCTAGGTCTGAAAGATGGGTTGGCTCTTACAGCAGAGGCCGGTAACAAGGGAGGTCCCATAGACCCTGCTCCGCCATTCGAGGAGCCAGTGCGTTGAGCTGCTGCTGCAATAACTTGCTTGTGATCAGTGGGTAATGGCGGATGCACGCTTGATACTGACCCATTCCTAGAGCTAGAGGGTCTTTTGACAGGAGATGTATCGTTGGCGGAGCTGGTATCAACCATCTTAGTTCTGGAACGACCAACGCTGCCGACGCTTTCTTGTGACTTGCGAACTCTGAGACCAGCGGGAATGATAGCTGTACCCCGCGGCGGCGACCAGGCATCTAACCTATGGCTGTCTTCAGCGAGAATCGTATCTCGTCTCTTGCTCTGAAGCAGATCGTCAATTTGCTCGGAGGTTAGCGTTGTCTGCGCGCCTTCGTCGCTCATTTCGAAGAGGGGCATTTTCACAACTCGCTCATTAGTATTGCTAGAGAGCTCTTTGAACGGTCGCTGGGATTCTGGAGTTTCCGGGGCTGGAGAGCCATTGAGTGATTGCCGTGTGTCGTCTTCGGCAATGACTGGGGTTGCGGGGCGTTTGCCCTTGCTCCTGGGAGAGACAGACCCAAAAACGGAAGACTGAGGGGTTTGGGGCTCATCTTCTGCAAGGTCCACTTCATCAGATTCGTCTCTCGGAATCATAACGCCATCTCTTCTTGGGCTTCGAGGTGAAATAGGCGTGGTGTGGATCGATTGAATAGTTGAGAAGGCCAGTGGTGCAAGTACTGGGGCAACCTCTTCCGGTATGCTCGGTGCATCTTGTTCAGTGGTCTCAGGAACAACGACGGGCGACTCAGGCTCAGGCTCTATTGGTTCGACATGCTCTGACACGATGTTGGACATGGATAATAGAGGTGCTAGAGGCGCTGGAGATGCGGCAGGTTCAGCAGTCCCGAAAGCGGCAAGATCTGCCATCGGCGTGTGCGCTCTGGAGTCTGGTGGAAAGGGGAATTTGGCAAGCTTTTCATCCATCACCAGAGGATCATACTGCGAGCTCCTATCAGTATATGTTGACGTATAGGTTGATGTCGACATGGGTCTGGTGCCTTGGCTATTGACATTGAGAAAGTTGTTGAACTGTTCATCCTGCCATTGGCTGCCCGCGTCAGACATCGACACTCGGATTTGAGAGCCCGTCGATGCGTGCTTGTTACTCATTAAGCGTGCCTCCTCGGCGATAGATACACCAGCAATGCCGACTTCTGCGACAACGGGTACAGCACTCTGAGGGGTTGCTGGCGCGGGTTCCCACGGCTCAGTCATCATCCCAGTATCGACCATTAGTAATTTTGGCAATTTTGGTACCGGGGGTGGAGTCTGAGGTGCGAGGATGCCCCTCGCAGTACCAGGTCTCGAGGTTGAAGCCGAGGATCGTGACACGAACGAGCGGCGACTTGGGGTCCCTTGTATAGACTCATCATCGCTACCTTCCAGATCACCAAGCTCTGCGAATAGGCTCTGTCCAGCTTGAGGTGTCCCGCCATTACTACTACTTGCGAAACTTGGAGGGCTACTGTGGAACTGTGGTTCCTCACTTGGTCCTCTTGATCGCCGGTTGCCACCACGACTAACTCTGAGCCGGAGCCGCTGCGGTTGAGCCGTTGGTGTCTTCGCATCTTCGTAGCTAAATTCATCACCTGACGTTGATGCGGTACTCTGGAACGATCTCCGATTTCCTCGTTTGGTCAACCCAAGGGGCGCAGTCTTCCTACGGATAGTGCCACCAGCGCCAGTCTCGGTCTCAGTAAGCTCGTCGTTGTCGCTCATGTCCTCGTGGCCGGTCTGGAAATCTTCAGTCTCCGTACCACGTTCGTTTGCCGTTTCGAAGGCATCAGTCCCCTCGTTAGCGGTGTCAAAGTTATCACTGGAATCGGCGATTTCTGAGGCTGGAGCTCCACCTGCAGCAGCTCCAACAGCTCCTTGAGCCTTGGCGGTTGATGTAGAGGGTGATGAGCTACTTTCTCCGTCATCTTCTTCCCAATTGGTATCATCATCGATCACGATTTCGCTTCTACTGCTTCTGATCCCACCAAGTTGGCCTGGTCTGAGGGGTTTCTTGAACTCCTTGGAATCCGTCTTGCGGCTCCTCTTAGCACTCCCAGGCACCAAGCCACTGTCGCTTCGGCGAAGCTCTAATTCATCTCTTGCATCTTGAAGCATCCGCTTCAGTTCTAGTTTTTCCGTTTTCTCACGATGAATATTGCCCTTTAGACTCTGGATCATTCGATGAGCGTGTTGCAAGGAACTCCTCAGAGTCTCAGATTCCAGCATGTTGTGTCTCGGGGTATTCTTGATTGGCGAAGGAGGTGGCGAATGCTCAGGAGTGGCATTATCCGCAGCGGTCTCGAAATCATCATCACTGAGGCCTCGTGCTTGGGTTCGGTCTTCTAGTAGTCGGTTGCGTTGGTGCGCGACAGCCTTGGCTAGCTCCTGGTTCTGGCCTGTCAAATCCTCAATCTTGCGTTGTAAGGTTACCCGTTCATTCTCGACCATGTTCATATTCCGTTTCACGCTTCCCAACTCAACCTCGTAATGCTTGAGAGCTGCAGTATGATCCTCGGTGAGTTTGGCATGGTTCAACTTGATCTCGTCGAGTTCTTTCTGGGTGGAGCTCTTCTCGGCTTGCGCAATGTGGAGACTATGGGTCAGTTTCTTCTCCCTGTCTGCCGCCTCCTTTGCTGCAGCCAGAAGTTCGTGGATTTGAGTCTCCAGATTCCAGTTCTCGTCTTTGTACCTATGCTCACTCTCATCCAAGCTCCTCAACCGCTCATTGAACCCCTCTGCTTCGATTTCAAGCCTTGATTTCTCGTGGGTGACGGTCTTCAATGCTTCTTCCTTCTCCGCTAGCAGGGCCTGAAGATGTCGAACTTGCGACAGGAGTGAAGTGCTGATCTCTGTGGCAAACTCAATATCGTGCACACGACTCGAGGGCTGGTTCCGCTGTTTTCTCGTAGGCACGCTGAGTTTAGATGGGGAGCTGGTGGCCTGGCTCTCAAATTTGGAAGGGCTGGCAGTAGACTGTAGCATGTTAGTAAAAATAAGAAACCACTGATCGCCAAATTACCTTCGCATCACCGGTAAATGGCGATCCGCCCATCTCACCGCTCGCGACCCGAGGCTTGGGTAGGAAAGCCCTAGCACTCTCGCGTCCAACCTCATTGTACTCCTTTTCAATTTCCACCAGTTTCTGTCGTAGTTCCGGAGGAATCTCGCCCTCGATCTGTTGCTTCTCGACGTCTTTCAGGCGTTCCGCAAGATCCTTGCGTTGCTGTACAAGGGTTGTGCCGAGCCTCGAAGCTTCTTGTATACGTCGTTCTGTCTCAGCGAGATGAGCTTCCAAAGCCCGCTTTGCTTGTTCTGGAGACGACGTAGGGCCGAGAGCGAATAATTGATTGTCAAAATGAGAGAACCGGTGATGGCTAGAGCTCGTCGATGAGGACAGGAACGGGTCCTGATCAGCGTTCTCAGCGGACGTCTGGTCTGCCTGCGAGGCCAGGGATGGATGGTCTGCCGCCAACGAAGTCGACATCTTGGTAGGCCGACGCCGCAGACGCAGTTGCTCGTCCAACAACTGCTATCTCACAGAACTATCCGCTCTGGAATTGCGTCTTCGTCCTGCTCTCTCCCCCTCTCTCCTTTCTTGTTCCGTATGTCCTGGCTCCTGATCCTCAACCGATTACAGGAAGACACTTATGGGCGCAGGGTTGCGCGAGAATCGGCCCACCTTTGAATATCTGGTGACTGCCGTAGTATGACTTTGTACTGCCGTACGTGTGGTACAAGTGTTCCCGTTTGTTTGTGGAACGCGGTCGTGAGCCTGGGTTGGGCTGGTTCAGTTGTTGATACAGATGAAGGGGCGCGTTTCTTTTTGCCGAGGAGCGTGTTATCGCCTTTGTTATGATTACAGGATGCACAGGAAGTGGGCGTGCGACCCTTGACTGGTCTGTCCCAGGGACCAGCAAGCAGGGACAAGACAGGAGGACAAGGAGAGGAAGAGAACGAGGATAAAGAGAGGGTGGTGAGAAGGTGGAGGTGGCTCAGGAATAAATGTCGTGCGGCGTCCTGCAGATCCAGTTGATCCAGATGCGAACCAAAACGGTAAAGCGGGCGTCGTCTAAAACTCGGGTGGGATTCAGGCCTCAGGCCACAGGAATTGCTTGGCCCTATGGGAGAAGTGAGAAGTGGACGGCGTGGACGGCGGGTGGACTGGTGGCCGTGGTGGAGGTGGTGGAGTGTGGTCGAGATTCGTTTGATATTGGAGCGTGAACGCGTGGATGGGGCTCACGATTCACGAAGTCTGGGACCTGTCAGCTTGACTGGGCTGGATCCTTCTCCTTGACGTAGCGCATGCAGACAATGAAGGGCGCCACGATTCAGAGGAGTTCGCATTATTGGCCTTTGCTCAGGCTCTATTGATTGCCGGGCGTTTGGAGATGCGAGACATGAGCAGCGACGAGCAACTTGTGTGCCTTAGGTGCCTGAGGTATTCATATGAGGTTCGCCCGCATTCTCTGCCTTTCTGCCTCAGGCTTACAAATGCGGTTGAGCCGCACAGCCGCCTTACCTAATGCGGAGTGAAGTCAGCCTCGAGTACCTTACATCTGGATCGCTCCTCTCCACGGACTTCCGCCCCCCCGCAATCAACCTAAATTCCACATCTTCCACACTTCCATTTCCAACATGGATACCACAGATACCACAGAATCCCCACAGCCAGCCACAGCCACAGAGCCTGTCGCCGTCTTCAAAAAGCGCTCTGCGAAAGGGAAATCCAACTTCCGCAAACGAGCCGCCACTCCCCCCCCAGCCTCGGACAGCGACTCTGACTTCTCCTCCTCCGCCGACGAATCCGGGCAGCGCATCAAACGGCGCAAGAAGAACACCAGCGGCGTCATCACAGCCTCGACCAAATCGACCGCGGCCTCTTCCTCCAGCGCTGACCTGTTCGCGACCAAATACGAAGCCGCCCACAACACCACCATCAAGAGCGTCAATGACGCCACCAAGCACAGTAACTGGTACGACGAGCACGCCGACGATGCCCTCTCCCACAAGAACCTTCTCGGGACAACGCGCAGCGCTCCCGCTCCCGATGGGACATACAAGGGCCTCGCAAACACCACAAACTTCATCCAGAAGAACCCCG
Source organism: Amorphotheca resinae ATCC 22711 (assembly GCF_003019875.1). NCBI lineage: Eukaryota > Fungi > Ascomycota > Leotiomycetes > Helotiales > Amorphothecaceae > Amorphotheca > Amorphotheca resinae. Next base: position 1,276,990 of record NW_020194482.1, read on the forward strand.
ACGCGCCGACGCGCGTAGTCGGCCCGGTCAAGGCACCGACCAACATCCGCACCATCACAGTGACGGACTTCGCGCCGGACGTGTGCAAGGACTACAAACAGACGGGATTCTGCGGCTTTGGAGACAATTGCAAATTTCTTCATGCGCGCGAGGACTATAAGCAGGGCTGGCAGCTTGATCGCGAGTGGGAGAACGTTACGAAGGGAAAGAAAGTGACGGGCGGCACGACGGTAGCGAGTGCGAATCGTAAAACTGGGGGCGGGGAAGGAGAAGAAGACGACTCAGGTGATGAGGAAGCGATGCTCGAAGGTATTCCCTTTGCGTGCATTATCTGCAGGGAGAAATATAAGGATCCGATCGTCACCAAGTGCGGGCATTACTTCTGTCTGGATTGCGCCTTGAAGAGATACAGGAAAGATCCTAGTTGTGCGGCGTGTGGAGCGGGTACGGGAGGCGTGTTTAATGTGGCGAAGAACTTGAAGAAGCTGCTGGATAGGAAGAGGGAGAGGGCTGCTAAGAGACGGCAGAAAGCTATAGAGGCCGGAGAGGAGGTTAGTGATGAGGAGGAGGAAGAGGGGTAGTGTAAGATAAAATAATAAAATAAAATTGAATACGATTTAAAATCCTCGAACTCCAAGCCCAAATCTGAACCAAAAAACTAGGTACATATTTACTTGCCCATACGAGGTAGTTCCTAATAGTATAGGTATTTAATCTAAAAGCGTTTCTCTGATCGATGTTCTACTGGTTATACTGACAGAGAGTGGCCGAGTAAGAAAAATGCAGAGAATTCGGTAAGAGCACTTGGCGTTAATGAGATGGTAGATCGGACGAAGTATCTGAAAAAATGAACAGGAATAGCTGGGCGATGCTGTCTTCGATAACCCTGCTCGCATTTTTGACCTCTATATACTGTGTCTCGAAGTGCGCCTTGGAAGGTACCACCAATTGGATGTGCATTGACCAAGGTATCTAGCAACAAGAAGACAGCCCTCTAAGTAATATCATTCCAAGTCATATTCATCATTTGCTTCTATTTTCAACGCTAGTGGTAGCAGAGCTCACAACTTGCTCTTCGGGTCCAAATCTGGACCAGTCCCTTGCATATGAGATGCAGGAGATCGTTGGACATCACCGCTTCCACAACATGATTGTGATCCCGGTGCCAGGACAGAAGTATGATTCTTTGTGCCGGGAACGTCAATGGCGGGATTGGCAGTAAAGAAATCTGCTGGGCGGAGGTGGATCTGATGTATCTCAACAGGCCTATAGACTCCATAAGTATATATGTTCCAAGGAAAGTGATCAGTGGAATGGGATCTTACATGACGGGCCAGTCCTCAACTCTTGGGTTGTGCTTAGAATCTTGGTGTCAGCCTCTCTGCCTACCATTTCCTGGGTATTGTCTACTCACAGTGAGGCCAAACGTGTGCCAAACAACAACGTCCTCGTTCTCAACATCATCATTTCTCGCCACCGCGTCTGCTACACCATCCACTTCCTTCTTGCTTTGATTGGTGAATTCTCCGCCTGCCCATAGCTCGCCCTCTTTATACTTTGTAACCCATACATGATGCTGTGCAAATTGAGCTCTTTTAGCCACTACACTGTCCGGGTGTGCTAGGAGGAGCTGTGACGCAGCAGGGATAAACTTATAGGAAACAGGTCGGCCAGAAATAGGATTCAACTTGGACGGATTTGTCATTTTCACTGTAAGGTTTGTCATCGGTGAAGCATCGAAGAATTGTGATTTCCGAACAGGTGTCCGCCTGACCTATTGATAGAAGCACCAGTCAGTCAGGCTCTGCTCAGTGTTTGGTGACAACTGAAATATCGAATTACCTCGTATCCATTGCCGTATGGATTAAGCTCTTTAGATATAGGCATTGGGAGCGACTCCTCTTTAAAAATTGTGTTGGCGTGTCCATCAATCGCAGGATCGATCCGGATACAGAATAAGTGCTGGTGGTTTTGAGCCAAAGCACCCCCAGACACAACATTGCCCCAAGGGCTCGTTTTCCCGGGGTCAATGTTGACCACACTGACAATTCCTGTAGCTCGCGTCTCGATGGTAATCCCCCCAGCCTGGTCAAATTTGTACGCAAAGAGGTACTCATAATTAGCAAGTGTAATGATAAATTGAACCACAAGCTCGCGAGAGCGGCTTACAACCGCTCTCTGGGTCCTGAAATTCGTGTGCTTCCAGCCGATCCCATTATCCTGTTCATGTAAACAAACGACGTTTCTGCTAACGCTGGCCGTTCCATCAGACTCCGTCAATACGGCATCGAAGTATTTGATCACCCCAAGACAATCACAACCAAGGGACAGGTTATTGGCTGCACGCCCTGCACCAGCATCACCGAAATCAAAGGCTTGCTTGCGATGAAATGGGGGTCTTGGATCGCCATATGGCACTGTCATCTCACTCAGACTCAGTCTATACAGGACACTCCGCCCATCATATCGAATGTCATGAAGTGTGGCGCCCTCGCGAGGATTGAAGCCCAGCCGGAATCTCCATTTTTGCCACTCGATCAAATTGTCGCTGACCTGAAAGGATGGCCCTTCCGGTTGTATGACATTCAATGGTTTGATATCGGTGCGCAGTGGCTGAGAAAGAAGCTCGGGTACATACTCAGAAGGAGCGCAGTGCTCGAGGACCTTCTTCGTATGTGTCCCGTACGTTAACCCATCCTCGGTCCCGCCTGTGGCCAGTTTATCAACCCGCACAATCTCCTTACTGTATGTATCCAGGACTGGGATGATAGGAAGTGGGTAGCCATAGTGGTTTGAATCCTCGTTTCCCGAGCGGGTATCTCGTGCGAAGCAGAGACCTTGTGTGTACCGAGGCGTAACCTCATCATCCCCACCATAAGGCCACGGATCAATAGTGACAACGAATCCTTCGGGGAGATCAAACTCGGCGATGGCCTCTTTGTAAAGTGGCGACGCAAAGCAAGCTTCCGTGAATTCAGCGAATTCGGTACTGCAGTTACCATCCCAGTAAGTATGGCAAATCGATACTGAACCAACTAGGACTTGACTTACGTCGTCAAGGCGGGTTGATGAGCCTTGTCAACCACGCGTTGTTGAACCTCCTTTCTTGAAACGACATCCACCAAAGACTCGGTATATTCATGAGTCCTATCACCCCGCACGATATCGTATGATACTTTTGCTAATCGCGCGGGGCGAGGTGTCTGTGCCGTGAGCTTGCCAGCATGTTCGAGCTCGAGAAAGGCACAAAGCTCGCTCTTTGCCGGCTCTTGGAGAGCTATCGATCGAAAGGCCAGGGCAACACCGGCACCGCGAGCATCCAGGATAACCTGACGAGCCACATCGGACTCGGCGACGGAGAGCTGCTCGAGGGGATGTGGAACGGGTAACCCACCAGGTCCTGTTCCTGTTCTCGATTGGCCTGCGGACATGCTCGTGAGGGGGAGGGGTATATAGAAGATGTAGGTAGGTAGGTATGAACAGACAAATAGATAGCAATGGAAGTTTGGAACTGTGGGGGGATAGTTCCAAGTTTAAGTAAAGAGGAAAAAGAGGAAGAAGAAGAAGAAGAAGAAGGAGAAGACCTCGTACTTATTTATTGTCTCGTCCAGCCTACCGTCCCTCACGGCCGGCGTGCTGAGTGTGGTGATTCGCGAATGTGTGATAAGAATGGCTGTCGGAGGGGGAGCTCCAAGGATCGCCGATGTCCCATTGAGGAAGGTACAGCCGGGCCTCCCCAATTGGAGCTATACCGCATACGGTTAATGTACCCTATCCGGTTAGGTCATTTCGGTAAGGCACGCGGGACAGAGTTCTTCCGTGGTAGTACCTAAAGTATCAGGGCCTCAGGCATGATGCTTAGGTAAGGTACAGTTGTAAGACGGCAGCTATACGGTTACTTTTACTTTTATATAACGTAGGTCAAGGATATCAAAGGTCAATTTGTCAAAGTTATGAGTGTTCCCTCATTCCCAGGCTTATTCAGTAGCTGTAGGCAAGCTACCGAGGTTATAGAGGCGGCTATAGTCACGTGACGTCCCTGACACCGCTCCGCCTTATCCCTTGATCCATCCAGGACACAGCACAATGTTGGCCTACCTATCATGCTGATGTTGATGCTCGGTATCAACTTCGATAAGGGTCAATGCGATAGACCCTTACCGGACAAGAGGCAGAGGCACTTTAGCCCTAACTCCATGTATGGTCAAGGTTGGCTTCAATCGGCTCTGTCATGACCCACGCGTTACCTTACCTTAGTTATCGTCTCGCAGTATCGTAGAATGAATAGGAGGATCCCTCTCTCTCCCTCTCTTCTGTGGCGCAGAACCAGTATCGTCTTGCATTATCCCCCGCCTGGAGAAGATTATTCCATTTGTCGTTTTATCCAATTCTTGCCCAAGGTACCTCAACCATGCATCCAGCCCACGGAATGATGTGCCATCCACGGCTGCAAAAAGACGAGAACAAAGAAACACGGAGAAAAAAGACAAAACCTGGAAGCAAAGAGAGATGAGGTTGTCGATCATCCCACTTTAGCCTCTCCTCTACAGTGAAGTGATAGCAACAAACAAACCACTGTGCGCACACACACACACACAAGGTGAATTGAAGATCGGATCCCATACCCTAGAGCGATCCCTCCCAGAGTTCAGACCGCCTCCAGCGTTATTAAGGCAGAAAATCTGTTAGCGAACTCCCCGACCACAAAAAGTAGTCCCTGGTCAACACCCTTCGACGATCCCCGCCTCGACGAAGCCCTTCTTTCACAATTATCGTTGTCTCCCCAACTCTGAGATACACGCGGCGCATCTCTACTAGTCATGGAACCCGCGGTCCTACGCGGTCGTATTGTCGCGACGCTCAACCCAGATGCAGACGCTCGACGGAGGGCTGAGCTGGATCTGAAGACGGTAAGCCGCTCCAGCGACAAAGTTGTCAGGGCCGTCCCCTAATTCTCTCTCCGCAGGCTGAGGAACATCCTGGTTTCACTGATGCCCTCCTTGATATCTTGCAAGCAGAGCAGGAGGCCCCCGTTCGCATGTCGAGTATGCAAACCCGTACCCCTCCTCCTAGCCCCTGGCCGATGCTAACGCAAGACTGCAGCGGTTGTCTACCTCAAGAACCGTGTCGTCAGAGGCTGGTCACCCAGCGAGGAGAGCCCACAGAACAAGGCCATACCTGAGGACGAGAAGCAGAGATTCCGCGAACGCTTGCTCCCTGTCCTCTCATCTTCCACCCCACCGATCCGACAACAACTGGTCCCGGTCCTCCAAAAGATCCTCCACTATGACTTCCCTGAGAAGTGGCCCGCCTTCATCAACATCACCGTCCAGCTGCTCGGGACCAACGATGCCTCCTCCATTTTCGCTGGTCTCCAGTGCCTTCTGGCTATTTGTCGCGTTTACCGCTTCAAGTCAACAGACAACCGAGCCGATTTCGACAAGATAGTTGAGGCAACCTTCCCACGTCTTCTGGAAATCGGACAAGGGCTGGTGAACGAAATGAGTGAGGAGGCTGGAGAGATGCTCCATATTGTGTTGAAGGCATACAAGCATGCGACATTCGTACGTCTTAGGGGTTTTCCTCGCCGGGATACAAGGGATGCTGACAAGTTGTAGTTTGACTTAGCAGTCTCCTTAAGAGAGCAGCAGCACGTCGTCGGGTGGTGCTCCTTGTTTTTGCATACTGTTGCAAAGGAAGTCCCTGCTACTGCCCTGCCAGAGGACTTGACAGACCGTGAGGCAAACCACTGGTGGAAAGCGAAGAAGTGGTCATATTTCAACCTGAACCGCCTATTTGTTCGGTAAGCCATACCCCGCCCCCTTTTCGGGGCTCTAGCTAATAACCCCTACAGCTACGGCAATCCAACATCTCTACAGAAAGGACAAGGGGAGGACTATGCAGAATTCGCAAAGAATTTCATTACCAATTTTGCTCCAGAGATCCTGAAGGGTTACCTGCAGCAGATCGAAAAGTGGGTGGCCAAGACCACATGGCTCAGCCGGCCTTGTCTATCATATACTCTTGTCTTTCTAGACGAGTGTGTACGGCCCAAGCAAATGTGGGCTCATCTCAAACCTCACCTGGATACCCTCGTCACCCACTTCCTTTTCCCCGTCATGTGCTTGTCGCAGGAAGATGTCGAGAAATTCGACTCCGATCCCGAGGAATATCTTCATCATAAGCTCAATTTCTATGAAGAGGTCTCTGCGCCCGATGTTGCTGCAACGAACCTTCTGGTCACCTTGACCAAAGTTCGAAGAAAGTATACCTTTACTATCCTGACCTTTGTTAACACAATCGTCAACGAGTACGAGACGGCTGAGGAGTCCAAGAAGAATCACATCGCGAAAGAGGGCGCATTGCGTATGATTGGGACATTGTCCAGCGTCATCCTTGGAAAGAAGAGTCCGATTGCTGAGCAAGTTGAATACTTCCTGGTACGATACGTCTTCCCCGACTTCCGCAGCTCGCAGGGATTTTTACGAGCCCGCGCTTGCGATACGGTGGAGAAATTTGAGCAACTTGATTTCAAAGATCCCAATAACCTTCTCATTATCTACCGCAATATCCTGGAATGCATGGCAGATCCTGATCTGCCCGTGCGTGTTGAGGCTGCGCTTGCACTTCAACCACTCATCAGACATGACATTATTCGAACGAACATGCAACAAAATATACCCCAAATCATGCAACAGTTGCTTAAGCTTGCGAATGAAGTCGACGTTGATGCTTTGTCAAATGTCATGGAAGACTTTGTTGAGGTCTTTGCAGCGGAACTAACTCCCTTCGCTGTGGCATTGAGTGAGCAGCTACGGGATACCTATCTGCGGATTGTCAGAGAACTCCTGGAGAGGAACGAGCAGCGGGATGATGACGATTACGGTGATTACTTGGATGACAAGAGCATCACCGCCCTGGGCGTTTTGCAAACAATCGGTACCCTGATCCTGACATTGGAGAGCACACCCGACGTTCTTCTCCATATGGAATCTATATTGATGCCGGTCATCAAAGTGACATTGGAAAACAAGCTCTACGGTAGGAGAAGATGCTTATCATTATCACGGAATTTCGCTAACCAAATTAGATCTGTACAACGAAGTCTTTGAGATCATTGACAGCTGCACCTTTGCCGCCAAGTCAATTTCTGCAACCATGTGGCAGGCCTTCGAGCTTATCCACGCTACCTTCAAGGCTGGTGCTGAACTTTATCTTGAAGACATGCTCCCAGCGCTTGACAATTTTGTCCAATATGGGAGTCAGCACCTCATCAACACACCCCCATATCTCGAGGCTATGTTCAGCATGGTCCAGGATATGTTTACGGACGAGAAAGTGGGTGGTGTTGACAGAATCTGCGCTTGCAAGCTGGCAGAAGGGATGATGCTCAGCCTCCGAGGCCATGCCGATCAATACGTAGTGGCCTTTGTATGTCTCCTACTTCTTTGCCTTGTTCTGATGCTGACTCGTCCTAGGTTGAGATGGCAATGCGAACACTCACGAACTCAGATATCAAGGTTAAGTCATACCGGATCCATTTGATGGAGATGGTGATCAACGCCATCTACTACAATCCCGTAGGGTGCCCAGCTGAACTCATTACTGTTTCCGAAAGCTAACTCTCACATAATAGGTTCTGAGTCTACATGTGCTTGAGTCGAACGGATGGACCAACAAATTCTTCAGCTGGTGGTTCTCGAGTATCGACAGCTTTACCAGAGTCCACGACAAAAAGCTTTCGATTGCTGCTATCGTTGCGCTACTCACACTTAATGCTGACCAGGTTCCAGTCAGCGTTCAGCAAGGATGGCCTAGACTCTTGCAGGTGTGTAATATAGTAAGACGTACCAATGCCTAAAATATATACTAACATCACTGCAGGGCATTGTTCGACTTTTCCAAACGCTCCCAGCTGCTTTAAAGAGTAAGTCTGAACTGCCAACTGCTAATAGCTTTGCTCACATCTCCTCCAGATCGCGAAGAAGCCCTGAAAGATGATTTCCCACTAGAGGGCTCTGCATACGATGACGATGAAGATGATGATGATGCATGGGGAGGGGATGATACCGCCTGGACTGAGGAGGCTGAGGGCGAGGACGAAGCAGATGGTAAAGATGAGAGTAGCGCCTACCTCGAATTCTTGAATGAGGAAGTATGGCATCTGAAATTGGTTGGAGACTTCGTGCATGCGCTAACACTGTCCAGGCTCAGAAATTCCAGAATCTGGAAGACGACTCGGACGATGAGTTGGGAGAGGAGAGTCTCCTAGAGACTCCGCTTGACAAGATAGAACCTTACCAGCTCTTCCGAAATGCCCTCCTGAGTAAGTTTCCCGTTGGTTCCATTGGCTGTGTCTGGCTGACAAAACGTAGAACTCCAACAAGAACAACCCCAACTCTACGAATCCCTCACCACAAACCTCAACCCGGAAGAGCAAAACATTGTCCAAGGCGTAGTCCACCAAGCCGATGCTCTCGCCGCCGCCGCCGCCGCCGCCGCAGTGGCTGAAGGCCAGGCGCCCGGCGCCGTCTTAAACGGTGCAGCGTGAGTTCAAGTAGATAGTGTCGAGGCGGAGCAGAGCGGTCCAGGCGCGCAATGATGCATGCATTGCTGGCGTTCTCATATCGAGTCAAGACTCCTCTTCTCTCAAGGGTGATATGGGTTGCGGAATATGTTTCTCCTGGGGAGACGAATAATGCGAAGGGAAAAAGTTCGATAAGGGAATTGGGCGGCCAGCAAACGGATAAGTATAGATAGTTAGATGGCCTAGTCGGTGATGTGAATGAGTGAGTAGATAGTAGATATCAGTCATGACCCTCATGCTTTTCTCCATTGCTTCTCCTATAAATCGTAGATCTTCAACCCCTCACTCCACTCTCTCATGAGATCAAAGGACGGGGAGGAAGGGGACATAGGTACATAATCGATTCAAATACATGATTTCCAGTATTGCCTTGGAATCAACAGGACTCCAGATCTCCGCGCTCTTCCGTATTTGGTATCGAACCCGTCGAACCCCTGAGGACGATCTTCCGTTCGCTTGGCAACCGAGGGGTTCGAACGATTGTCATACGGATCGAGTTGCACGCTGCGACTTCACCTCCTACATCCCCAACTCCCTACACACTCGACCACCCGAGTCTTCTTCATTCATGATTCTGAACGTTCTTTTACTTCGCACGATTTGAGAGCTTTGCTCAATTCGTTTTGCTCGAACCCGCGCGACAGAACACCCCTCTCTCTCTCTCCACAATCTCACAATGGCAGCACCTGTTGACCCTGCTACGAGGAAGAAGGTGTTGAGGGTTATCTTCATATCTCTCCTATTGGATCTTGTACGTTTTTTCTCTTCCAAGCCCTTAAGCATTGTGATCGTACTCCCGTCAAGTCAGTAGCTAACCTGATCAGTTATCTTTTACCTTCATCCTTCGTACGACCTCCCAATCCTTCAGCAACCAAGCATTACTGATCCCCGACCTATATAGCTTTATTCCCAAAACTGTTAGAGTTCTATCGCAATCTAGAAGCGCCCATATCCTCTACCGACGAACCTCGAACCCTCCTCGCACATATTCTTCAGTATCTCAACGCATACAAAGCCTCTTTTGCAAGGCCCATCGATTCCAGATATGACGTTGTGCTACTTGGCGGGGCTCTGGGGAGTCTCTTCTCGTGAGTATCTAGAAGAGATGCCACAATCTACAATATCTGACATCTATCTACCTAGTCTTCTCCAAGCCCTTGCCTCCCCCATCATCGGGATCCTCTCCGACAGATACGGCCGCCGAACAGCCCTCCTCACCAGCATGGTCGGCAACATCCTAAGCGTCCTCCTCTGGGTCTGCGCCACCGATTTCCGCACATTCCTCCTCTCCCGCGTCGTGGGCGGGCTGTCGGAAGGAAACGTCCAGCTCGCTATCGCTATGGCGACTGACGTGTCGGACGAGAAGCAGAGAGGCGCGACAATGGCGCTCGTGGGGATATGCTTCAGTATAAGCTTTACATTTGGGCCGGCTCTGGGCGCCTGGCTTAGCACGATTAGTACCGTGGTCGCCAACCCTTTTGCGACAGCTGCCGGGTTCTCGCTGTTCTTGATCGTGACGGAGACGATATACCTATATCTCTATCTCCCCGAGACGCTCCCCAGCAAAGTCGCGTCCGCGGAAGCCACAAAGACCTCCGCACCAGCACCTACAAAACCTACACCACCGTCAGATCCCCCCATCCAACGCACCAACTCCCACTTCCTCCTCAACCTCACCCACCTAACCTTCATCCTCTTCTTCTCCGGCATGGAATTCTCCCTCCCCTTCATGACCTACGACCTCTTCGGCTACACCTCCTCTCGCAACGGCCGTCTCCTCGGCTACATGGGCCTCATCTCCTCCCTCCTCCAAGGCACCCTCACCCGACGCCTCCCCCCCCTCCTGAGCATCCGCATCGGTCTCATCTCCTGCCTCTGCGCCCTCTTCCTCCTCGCCCGCATCTCCTCCATCCCCGGTCTCTACGCCGCTGCTACCCTGCTCGCGATCACTACCGCTACGGTAGTCACAGGCCTGAATGCGCTCTCGAGTTTCGAAAGTGGCACGGGGGAGCGAGGGAGGAAGTTGGGGGGTTTGAGGAGTTGGGGACAGCTTGGGAGGGGACTGGGACCGTTGCTGTTCACGAGTGTTTATTGGTGGGCGGGGAGGGAGAGAGCGTATACGGTGGGGGCGATGGGGGTTTTGGGGGTGTGCATGCTAGGGTTTTTTGGCTTGAAGAGTCCGGGGAGAGGGAAGGGGGGGCTTTAGGAGGGCTGGATTATTCTGTGCTTATTGGTGTTGGAACGGATGGGTGGGTTAGATGGGTTATAGACGGGTATGGATGTATGTATGTGTATGAGTAGGTATGTATGTATATCTAGACGAGTTAAGATAATGATTTCCATTTCATCTCGTTCCATCCCCCCCCGCTAAAATACCGCCTATATATATATCATACCGTAATATATCCATCTACCTTACAATAAGTATCTATTATCGATCCATTGCCTTGTCATCGATCCATTCCCTCAAATAAAAGAAGAGGCCCACTCCTAAGGTTGAAGTTTAGCATCACCCCCTTCCCTCACGGGCCGTTGTTCCTCCTTTTCCCCAGACTCAGCCTTAGCTACTACAGCCACAGCTTCGCTCTTGGTATTGGTCTCTTGCAGAACAGCAGCAACAGCAGCAGCAGCACCACCTTCCCCCCCCTCTTCTTCCTCAACCTCCCCCGGATCTTCCTCCCTACACGTACCATTCTCGCACACCAGTATCCTGGTCCTGCCATCTCTCCCAAAATCTGTAAGCAGAGAATTCCTCTCCCGCAACCACGACGCCGTCGTCCCGCCGCCCTCGAGCCTCGCAAACGTCCCCAGCGCACCGCGCGGCTGCTTCGCAAACGCGCGGATCTTCGCCTCTCCCCTCCCATTCCCACTCACCACAATACTCTTGATGCCAAGGTGAGCAGCTACGATACTAGGCATGAAGGAGGCGAACAGCCAGGGGTACTGGATGATTTCGGATTCGAAGCTGGTGGTTGTTTCCTTGGCTTTGAGGGCGTAGGCCGGAGAGTTGAGGAGGCTGGAGAGGCGGTAAAGGTTGGAGGCGGAGATGCCGTTGGTGGAGGGTTCGCTGGTGTCCATGCCGTCTTTGAGTCGGAGGATGATGTGCGGGGCGGAGGAGGCCGTGGAGAAGAAGCCGCCCGTGCCGTGGGTGTCGTAGAAGAGGTTGATTTGAGATTCTGGGGAAGTGGTTAGTTAGGGGTGTATAGGAGAGGGATGTTGGGGGTGGGGGAGATTACGTTGAAGGTCGTCTGCCCAGCGAAGCCACGACTCGTCAAATGTAGATTCGTAAAGGTCAATAAGTCCGTCGATGAGGAAAGCATAGTCATCAGCAAAGCCCTGTGTCTCTCCCCGCCCCTCGCGCCACACCCTGTACAGAATCTTCGTCTCCTTGTCGTAGAGCTCGTCTCTGATGAAGCTAGCCGCCTTGACAGCAGCAGCGAGGAAGCGACTCGACTTCTCCGGGTCAAATCCTTTTATGACGGCCGCAGTCCGAGCCAGCGCTCCTATGGCGATCCCATTCCAACTGACGACAATCTTATCGTCTAGAGCGGGCCTCACCCTTTCCTTCTCCCTGTGTGCCCTCAGAGCGGCTTTTCCTTCCTTGATGATCCTCACCACCTCCTCTTCCTTGACCCCAAATGTGCTCGATAAAGAACTTGGATTACTGACAATGGCCAATACATTCTGATCGATAAACTCGTCATGGGCATCGTTCTCTGGCGCCACGTTTCCGTGGCTGCTGACATTGTAGAAGGCAGATAGGATAGGTTCCGATTGTGGGCCGAGAACATTCTCCAGCTCCCTCTTGGTCCATACGTAGAATGCACCCTCGCGCTTCTCAGCGTCGCCTTTCTTATAAAAACTGTCCGCGTCTTCACTAGAGTAGAAGCCCCCGGCGTCATGAGCAAGCGTGGTTGTCAGGTACTCTCCGATATCATAGACAACGCCGAGGAATTCGGCATCGCGGGAGAGGAGGAAGGCATCCAGGTATATGTGGAGGAGCTGTGCGTTATCGTACAGCATCTTCTCAAAATGGGGCAGAGACCAATCCGCAGTGACGGAATATCTAGCGAATCCATTTCCAATGTGGTCACGGATCCCACCGCGAGCCATCTTCCGCAGGGTTGAGATGGCCATGTTCTCAGCGACCTGGCACTCCGACTCGCCGACAATGTCCTGGACAACCTGGGGATATTGACCCAGGCGAAGAAGGAAGGACAGTTTGGAGGGAGTGGGGAATTTCGGAGCCGATCCAAAACCGCCATTGACTTTATCGAAGGTCGAGGCAAAATGGTGATGCGCTTCCTCCAGCAATTCGATTTCAAGCCCTTCCCCACCCTCCCCTAGCCGGTCACCGAATGTGCCCTCAGCGGCGAAGTCTTTGAGTTGTTTGAGAATCTGTGCCGAGTCTTGACGACAGCGGTCTTCCTGCTCCCTCCATACGGTGCTCAGCTTATTTAATATCCCAAGAAAGTCGACCTGGTCCTCATACGGGGTTGTGTTGCTATTCGGCCCTGGCCAGTAGGTCCCCCCAAAGACGGGTTCGAGATCAGGCGTGACAAAGACGTTGAGGGGCCAGCCGCCCGATCCTGTGGTGGCCTGGACGAAATTCATGTAGATACGATCGATGTCGGGGCGTTCCTCACGATCGACCTTGACCGGGATGAAGGAGTCGTTGAGAATGGCAGCCACTTCTTCGTTCTCGAAGGACTCGCGCTCCATGACATGGCACCCTTTTGTTATCAGCCTCGAATCAACGACCGTTCTTCCCCAAGGTACTCACAATGACAAGCACTATAGCCAATGCTCACAAACAAGAGCCTGTTCTCCCTCTTGGCCAGCGCAATGGCCTCGTCGCCCCAGATCTGCCATGCGACGGGATTAGCAGAGTGTGCCCGAACGTACGGACTCCTGCTCTCCCCGGCCCTGTTCGACAACACCAGCTTCTGCGGCTTCTCCTCCTCTACTTTCAGGTTCTGCCCCAGACGGTCTTGGCCCTTCAGCGCATGGCCGATTCCCTGCCCCTCGACATCCACACCGCGACGATGCGCAGCCATCGTGACCCCGTCGGATCCGTATCGCTGTGTGCGATGGCAAGAAGAGATTTCCGGTGATTGCGATTGGAGACGGACGAGCACGACGATGAATGAATAGACTGGGTGGCGGCGCAACGATTGTCTTCCCTCGTGCGCTCAGAGTCCGCGGCGGGGGTTTCTGGTGTGTTCAGACGGCACGATGTTCGGACGTGGTGGCGGGGTACAACCAGCTTCGAAGTTCCGATTGCTGTATCAACTCAACGCGCGTTCTGCAGAATGGTTCCTCTGAACAGTGGTGGTGGTGATGATGCTGTCGCGGTGTCGCGAAGAAGAGGTAAGATGGGCTTTTGAATAGAGCGCGCACTAAATACTACGATTTCCTGCGTTCTTGGATCTTCCGTCGTTATCGCTGACGCCACTCGGACCCATGCTGACTACGGACTCGGAGGCTCAATACTCGATACATTTATTTTAGACCTTCGAAAGCTGCTTTTTTGTTCCTTACTTGATTCACATGCCAAGGACACTTTTACTTTTACTTCAACTTCAACGACATAACACATAAAACGTCCAACTACTGAGAGCACTGCTTATTCGTCATCATCATGTTAGCTGACTACCGTTATTTATACCACCTTCAGCCGTCATCCGACCTCGAAGGCGTCCAAGCTACCACGTCTCATACAAGTCTCTCGAGGACATGATCCGGACCGCCCCATGGAAGAAAACCGGTCTACTCAAGCCACGGGCAGGCGATGATACATGTAGACAAACCATGTTTGAGAATTTATGTACAAGAAGTGAAAGAAGCAAATGCCTAGATGTCCCACGAAGATGAGGCGCCAATATCGACGGGGATAGTCCAATATTGAACATTCCGGGCCGAGGCACCCACAGCTGTGTGGCCATGGAGGTACATCGAAACGATAAAAGATGACTCGGACTGAGCTCTCAGAATGGAAGCAGATTCATCACCCTCCAGAGGCGTGACGGTGTGGTCCAACATGCGCAGCGAGCAGGATTTGATAGGTTGTGTCTAAGTAATGGGTGATAGCGATAGATGCCTGCTAATGTCGTTCATACAGGAAGAGTACTGTAGGATGCGCTTCCAGAGCAATGTCCCAAGGCCCATGCAGAACGCTCTCCGGAAGGGTTGGCCTACGAGGATGGGAGAGAGACCTTGACGGTGTCGGCGATGTTTCCAATAGGTGGGGTCACCTGAGTATTGAAGATCCCTTCCATGTTGCCTGTGATCTTGGTTAGGGGGAAAGGCCTCTGACTGGAGCGGGGATGACTTGCCTACGGGGAAGTAGTTGCAGACCGTGTACCACCCATAAAAGTCGCCCGAAAGGACTGAGTTCTGGGGGCAGTAGTGGGATGCGCAGCCAACAGTCTGACTCTCCTTCCACACAAGCTGCGTGAAGTGGAGATACTCTGGTGTCGATGAGGAATCCGGGGGGCTGGGGTTGTTGTAGTAGGGGACGAAGTTCAAGTACTCGCCATAATACCAGTCATTGACGATGGAGTTCGCGACGACTGTAGCGGTATCCCAGTCACCAATTGGATTGGATGAACCCGTCGCATCAATGTTCTGGCCATAGTTGCCCGTACCCTGGGTCCTATGTCGACGTTAGTTACGTACCGGCAGTGATGATAATCAACGTCATCTTCCACTCACATATCGTGCTTGAAGACACAGGTCGAAGCGGTGTTGGCAGCCCAATCAGCAAGCGTCTGGTTCCAGGCTATAGCGGGGGCCGAGTGGTTCGAACGGTGTTGGTTGTGGTAGTGGACAGCGGCCGAGGAGTAGTCCGTAGGAGAGGGCGCAGGAGCAGCCGCAACGGAAGGGGAACTGACTGCGGGAGAATTGGCGGCAGGAGAGTTGACGGCTTCGGCTACAACGGGCTTACTGGGAGCAACTGGTGCGGCCTCTTTAGTTTCCACCACGGCTGGAGCCTCGATCGTAGCGGGAGCGGCGCTTGTCGAGGTCGGCGCGGGGGGTGCAGGTGGAGGTGGGGGTGGTGCAGAGGTGGACGTCGAGATCGAGGTCGAGGTCGAGGTCGAGGTCAAGATGGAGACCGAGGATGAGGACCAGGTTGAGGATGGAATGGCTACGGCCTTGGCGGCGGAGTCCTCGATGGGATTCGCATAGACAGTGTGCTTGACAACGACGGTGGTGGGTGTCCCGGACGGGGTACTGCTGCCCTGGGCGCCCTCGGTGACGGTGACGGTGACAATATCGGTGACGATGTCCCAGGCAATGGCCTTCTTGTGGAGGTTCATGTGGACGGGGGATGCCACGGCCAGGGCGGCC
Organism: Amorphotheca resinae ATCC 22711; assembly: GCF_003019875.1. Lineage (NCBI taxonomy): Eukaryota > Fungi > Ascomycota > Leotiomycetes > Helotiales > Amorphothecaceae > Amorphotheca > Amorphotheca resinae. The sequence goes on from NW_020194482.1 coordinate 1,292,927, forward strand.
CCGAGCAGGGCGAGAAAGGAGGAAGAGCGCATGTTGGCCCTGTTGATGTTGATGCTCGTCGGGGTTGCTTGTTTTGTGTTGACTTTCTTCGAGAAAGTGGACGCGCGGGAGGGGTTAGGTTGCTTGGAGAGCGGTGGAATCGAACCGGCAGCGCTGCTGTAGTTGCGGGAGGGATGGGATTCTATCGAAGAATGGGAGGAGGCAAGTAGTCCGGATAGATGAATGGATGGATGAATGAATGGATGGTTTGTCGTTCCGACACGTCTCGGCGCTGCAAAGGAGGGACAAAGAAAGGGGGGGGGTGAGAGTGTCTGTATCGAGGGGTCTCTGAATGAGTGGAATTGCCGTCAAGACGACGAGAAGGCAGAAGAGAGAAGAGAAGAGAAAAGGGCGAAGGTTGAAGATGAAACGGAAGATGGATGAGGAAGAAAAGAGGAAGAAGAAGACGAAGACGACGACGACGATAAAGAAGACGAAACACCCGTAATATTATGGGGAGATGTCATGCAAGGTACGCGACTTCCCCATGCGGCCTAGCGCCTCCGCGTACCTGTGCGCCGCTTCTCGCTTCTCGCTTCTGCCCCCGTGCCGCTGACATAAGCCGCGCCTCCAAGGATCGTACCGTCGGGACCGCAGATGTGTAGCATCGAGTACTGAGGCCTACGCCGGTCCAGACTACACACTACGCTGCCGTCAGGGGCGCCACCCCGTGACACCCGCGAAGTGGCGGTTTCGAAAGGAGCGCCTCTCTGCGCCTGCAATTAATTCATCAATTTAATACCGCAACGAGAATGGGTCTTGCTTGCTTCTGGTACTTTCTCTGTCGCGGTTTCACCTGCGGTTAGTGCCATATATTACATTATTATTATATTATATTTCTGTTGATTAATTATTGATTATTAAAGTAATAATTCCACCTCTAGTGTAATCCGGGTGCTTTGATTAAGGAGAGCCTCATGCGGCATCGCGGCATCGGCGACAGGGATGTTGCCTGACAGCATGCCGATCTCCCCGCCAATCGAAAGCCAAGACTCGCTTACTCAGCCTCGATCCAGACGGGTCGATGCGGCTCTTCTTCGTCTTGTCGTCGTTGTTTGTTATTTATTTCTCTCGTATCTTCTTGTTGCTTTTATTATTTGTTGTCATTTCTCTGTCACTTCTGCGTGATTCTTTGTTCTTATTTATCCATAATTTTCCTCCGATTTCTCCGCTTTCTCTGATCCATTGGTTTTCAAACATCCCTCCTCTGCAATCAATGCCACATCTCCCCGCCGTTTCACTTACCGCACACAACCGCCCTGCAGGTTATACCTATGTGCCACATCAGATACACACATCCGTCCATCCATCCATTATCCTCCCGTCATTCTACCCCCCCAGCGCCCATCTCTGACCCCCTTGCGTTTCTACGGCACCTAGGTAGAGATGGTTGGTGACTTGATCTGGCATTGATCCTGCCTCGTAGTAGATCGGCTGCGGGTGATGAAGTCTGGGCTCTCTCCTGTGGCGCAGAAAGCAGAAAGGCCTCTGTACTTGGCGAAATTGCATTCTGCTTGCTTGCCAAACAACTTCTTTAGTAATCACGGTTGCTTATTATCTGCATACCTGCTCTATATAACCTCAAATCTGTTCCTCCAAGCGTGAGCCGGCAAGAGATACCGATGCAACACCTCCATTGGACAATGCAGCAAAACACATTGCTGAGCCAAAAATATCTGTGATTTTTTCACCCCCTTACCATGGACTCCTTTCGGAGTCTGCCCCAGACTCTTGTTAGTAATGACCATGGCTCACCTTCTCTCCCTAATTCCACAACTTCCCAGCCGCCCTTTTAGAAAATAAATCGAGCGTTGGACAATCAAACCAACATCCTTGAATAGCGAAGGCCCTGACGAAACTCTACGTCATCTCAGACTCCTCAACCCTAGCGATTTCTCCATGGCTTCCGTAACGTCAATTTTGACCGAGGGTAAGAGGGTGCAATGAAATGCTGTCCCAAATCAATAAGAATTCATGTCTTTTGTTTACTTCCTCTGTCTTAATTGCACTGTAGTCTGTGCTTTTGCGGCAAGAGCCGGCTTGTAGAGGACAATACAATGACCCTATAGCTTGGGATCAGGCACTGCGATGCGTGAACATTATAGCTTTAGCTATTGCGTCCCTGGATCGCGGAATCTATAGTCGGGGCGTTGTCGCTAAGTAGCGCATGAAAAGTGCCGTTAAATATCTTGATTGGATTTATTATATCCGAGGCCAAGGTGGGGAAGAACAGACTCGTCACGAAGAAGACTTTTAGCGCTTTCAAGCAGGACATTCCCGCTACTTATATCACTTTGGAAGCAAGCAATCTAGGGGCTTTAATTATTACAGCACATTTCTTTGGGCTGATCTAGATGGTGGACGAGATCTGGTGGTTGCATGGCATGGCAAAGCGGGAAATAGGCAGACTCCTTACAGTTATACGAGATGATTGGATGTAGGCAATGGAGTAGTAGCCGATCAAGCAAATACAGTCTTCACACACTCCGGCTGGATTAGCAAGCAGGATGTAGAGAAGGTTGAGGAGGACTCCACCTTACCTGCATCATCTGTTCATGTTGAGAGGAGCGGATAGGACACACCACCAAGCAACAAATGCAAGTAGTTAGTCTGTCCAGCAAAGCCCTATGGAGAAGCGAACACTCTTTGTTATGTTTGCATTCCGTTCATCATTCGAGTCTAGGTAGGGATCTCGGCCATTGTCTTCAGAACGAGGCGCGTTGATATGTTACTATTGAGCTGGGCGATTACCTACACCGAGTTCCGAATATATACGCGAAGGCGAAGACGAAGGCCAAGCAAGGTCTATCATTTGGGACGCGTCAAACTCGTAAGTATGATATTTAAGGAAGTTTCTTTTCTATTCCTGAAGGCTGAAAGTCAGTGAAAGATACCTACCACCGTCGCCCTTAGTTCATTCTATGTACGCAGCAAATTATCCCTGAGTATTTTATTGAATAGAACATAAATTTGCGTTTCCGCGACACGTCGACTGCCCTAAGAGCATCCAGACCCCACTCCCCTCGAGGATTGTTACGCAGCACTGCTTATAGCTGCACGAGCATCTGGATGAGCTGGGGATCAACCCCAGGAAGTTGATGACTGGTGGATTCTCAGCGGGCGGACAACTCGCTGCGGGGATTGCTTTACTCAGTCGTGATCGTAGTGGCCCTCCACTATGTACTGTCTATTATCGCCCGTGAGACGCGATCAAAATAGGCACACCCCTGAACGAGTCGGATGTCGAAATGAGCTTTACAGCAACTTCGAATCCTCCGTCGGCAGTGATCGTGGCACTCAGCTCAGTCCGCGCTTCTAATAATCCGTTTTCAAAACCTGTATCTTCCCCAAGGATGATGGCGGACTCGAACAAGCGTAGCCAATTTCATGGTGGATGCTGCTGAGCAAGACACTTGGGACAAGCCAACTCCTGTAATACCCAATTAGTTCAAGAATCAATATCGTGTACGTATATATATCATATATGCCTGGCTACTTGATTTGGACTTGCATGCTACTACATATTTTATATATTATGTAGGAAAACACTTGGTGTTTTAATAAAATCAGTCTACCAATGCATAAGATTGCTTCGTTGATCCTTTTGTAAAAAGTAACATACATGAATTCTATCAAAAGCATGAGCATGGATGTGTGGATTCAAAAACACAAGCGGGTCTCTATTAGAGGTAATACTGGACAGCACTACTGCAACGGTGATGAAAATTGCCTTGAACGTTGAAGAGCTATGTTATGCTATCGTTCGGTCAACCGTATTGGGATATTATGACCTCCATCCAACATGTCGTCCCCCTAGCCATATCGCGCCTTTTCAGGCTCATCGTCGAACCAATTAGGGGGAACGCCGTGATTGATGACAGTACTCTTGACCTTCGTGTAACTCTCGTAGGCTTCTTGTCCATTCTCTTTGCCAACGCCACTCTCCTTGAAGCCACCCCATGGCGACGAGGGGTCGTTGAGGTGGTGTCCGTTAATCCAGACAATACCGGCCTCCATCTTTGCTGCAACCCGGTGGGCCTGGTTGAAATCGTTCGTCCAAACCGAGGCTCCTAACGCGAAAGAAGTGCCGTTCGCGATGCTAATTATATGGTCCTCCGACTCACATTTCAGGAGCGCAATGACGGGGCCAAAGACCTCGTTGCAGGACAGATCGGAATCGGGATGCGTTTCGATGATTGTCGGCTCGAAGAAGAACCCTTTGCCATCCAGATTCGTTGGATTACCGCCACAGATGATTCTCCCTCCTTCCTTTACAGCACGAGCCACAAATGCAGAACATCTCTCCACGGCGGCCTTCGAGATGACTGCTCCAATCTGTGTTCGATCGTTCGTTGGATCGCCCAACCGTAGTGCTTTGACCCGTCTCTCCAACAGGTTCACAAATCGATCGTAAATATCTGCATGCACCAGCAGTCTGCTCCCGGTAACACAAGTCTGTCCACTTGCGATAAAGCTCGCAAAAAGTGCTGCCTTGACTGCCTGTTCCACATCTAAGCTCGGAAACAAACAGACCGGTGCTTTGCCGCCCAGTTCTGCTGTGATTGGGATCATGTTCTCAGCAGCTGATGGAGCGATAGCCTTGTACGTTGCCAAGCCTCCTGTCAAGTCAATCTTAGCCAAATGTGAGTTCTCACACAGGAACTTCCCAGTCTCGCGCCCGTAGCCACAAATGATTTGCAACACCCCATCGGGCAGACCGGCCTCTTTGAACAGAGGGCCGAGTCTCAAGACAGATAGAGGGGCGAGCTCAGATGGTTTCACAATGACCACGTTCCCTGCCGCAAGGGCAGCGCCGATCTTTTTCGTTGCAATGAGCAGCGGATGGTTGTAAGGAGTGATCTGAGCTACAACGCCCAAGGGAAGACGGGTAAGAGTATTCACGACCGGTCCCTTGAAGGGGGTAACACGACCTTCGTGTACGCGTGCCAGGGACGCAAAATATTCCAACCATTCTGGCACACGGGCCAGCTGAGCACGCATCTCGCGGACAGGACGTCCTGTCTGACGGGTTTCCAGTTCAACAAATTCGGGAATGCGAGAGCGGAGTAGCACCGCGGCCTTGGACAGCACTGCAAATCGATCGGACGCATCTGCCTGTGACCATGGCCCATCTCTGAAGGTTAGAAGAGAATCGGAAATGATGTTGTCCACAGTTTCACGTGGTGTCGCGTCAATTGTAGCGATTGGGGCCTCATTTGCAGGATTTATAACCGGTATGCGCTCTGTCGTCGGGGATGTATAAGCACCGTTGACCCAATTCGATACATGTGGTAGATCTGCCATATTTGCTATTTGACCGTTGAAAGATCCTGAGAGGAAAGACAATTCAACCCGATGTTCCTTGTTCCGATCCCGAGGACCATCTCCATTTTATCCTGAGGAAGCGATAAGCGCGGGGCGTTACCGACCTCGCCGTCGCCCCTCGTACTACGACCGCGCCGTCGCCGGCTGTTCTTTGGTTTATTTCAACGCGTTTAGAAGCTCATGCCGGGCCGCTTTAGATGTTAAATATTCAACGAGTAATACTAGTTCTCTGGGGTAATCACCAAGGTAAAGTATTGTGAAGGTACTTATTATTCTTCTATAGAGATCACTCCTGAAATTCTTTTCTGCCGGAGGGAAGCGCGTATAACAAGGGTGGGAGGCGCGCGTATGGACTTTGTGATAAGCGGACAAGGGAGATGGCGAAGATAAGCTTAGATAAGAAGAGTCCCTTATGTCGGACTATGAAGTAATACGCTCACATAAGGGAGACCTTTACTTCTCTGACCAAGCTGGCCAAGTCTTCTCTGTTGATCGACGCATCAGCCCTACCCAATGTTACCGAGCATAATGATACATCAGGGCGGCAACAAGTAGACATGCCAAGAAAGAATTTCAATCAAGGCAAATCACGACACTTTCTCTAAAACAGTAATTTATGTACGAATTGAAAGAATCATGAAGGATAAAATAATGAGCTCTTTTAAGAAACCACTGCAAGACGTATTAATGAGAGTTACGGACTATATTTAATAATATGACCGCATAAGTTTGCACTTGATATTGTTGATATTTTTCTTTCTCTGTTCATGCACCAGTATGATCATTTATTTTAGCAGTGACTCTATAAATATAATGAACTTTTGTAAGCTGTGCAAGAAAATATAGAAGAACAGTTTTGCTAGCTTTATTGAGTGGAATTTATCTTTGATACTTTATCTACTATTCTTCCTATTTTCAAGAGAGCCCTTTTCATGATGCCTGGCTTCAAATGTAAAGACTTACCAAGTTACTCTTGTACTCGTCAGATCCAACAAAATATCTCAAACATCTGTATAATACATAATCAGACCCTCATCAGACATATTCTTTGCTGTCTCTGCTTAGTCAAGAATCCAAGGGAGCTTCAGTCCAGCGTGTCTTAATTGCACTGATAAAAGATGTCTCTAAACATATATATCAAGTTACTTTGAGTTTATGCTGCGGTCCTGTGGATTATTGGTCGGTGATAGACGGGTGAACTATAGGTCAGCGACAAACAGCCAAAGTGTTGTTGGCATGCGCCGTCTTTAATGTATGTCTTGCCCGGTTTAGAAGGTCTGACATTTCTCTCGTTAGGAGGTGTGCCAGGGTCTCGTTAGGAAACGGAAACTCTTTAAAAGAGTTAGCAATCGCCGTGCGGTTAGACTCTTGCCGCATTTTCGTTAGAAGTACTCAGGCTAAGAGAGAGCAGGCGATCGTTGTTATAACGGATCACAATAGGAACAAGATGCGGTCCTTCAACTTGATTAAATCATAGCATCCTGAACCGCCTGAAACTCCCTCGACCCTAGCATAGCCGAGGCGGAGGGCCTTTCGCTCGGATTGACCACTAACATGAGACGAAGAAGGTCCCTTAACTGCTCTGGTATGTTGACCTTTTGGCTCTCCTTCTCAAAAGGCGAGATCGCTTGCGGTATTAGCTCTTCTTTACTAAAACGTATAGCAAATTCGACTGCGGATTTAAGGGTAGGGCGCTCGACCTCGTCAGGAGTAGGAATATACCAGTTAGGAAAGAGCCGTTTGATCTTTGCCATACACCAAGCCTCGTTGACGTAAGGATGAGGGCTGTCCCCCGCGCCCAAGACACCAGGCTTGATCCAGCAAAGCAGCATCGCGGCAACTGCCCAGACCTGCGATGGCTTAGTGCACGCCTGGCCTAGGAAGACTTCGGGGGCGCGCATGGCGTATGGCTGGGCGTTGAAAAGATAGCCGGCCGGAACAACTGTAAGCTTGTCAGTAAAAGCGTCTGTCTCGTCTAGCAATATTTGCTTACCGAGTCCCAAGTCCCCTACTTTGGCGATAACATGGCCAGTCTCGATGCCAGAAAGCAGGATATTGGCGGGTTTGTAGTCTGGGCTAATAAGCGGATGCCAACTTTTCAACATCAGATAGTACCTGTATTCACACATTGTTGGCCGTCTAGAACGTCGCAACTGGTCAACGTTTCCTTTAGGACCGTCTTGATGAGGCCGTAGGTGCGCATGTCAGGCTGGTATTTCACATCTGCAAGAGTAGTGTCCAGCCATTCCAAAGCGATGGTGTGGTTGTCAATCACATCGTACATTTGCCGGAAGCACTTGGCCGAGGCGACACCAGGGAGGAGATAACTCTGGTATTCACGGTACAGGTTTTCCGTGGCAGTTTTATCGTCAGGCGAAGCTTTTTTGATGATAGCCCTGGGGGCCGAGTCAGTGTCAGGATTTGGACATAGTTAATGCAACACAACGAACCATCGGGGGGCATTAGGGGCATGTTCACGTGGAACGACCTTAGCTTTGAAGACGGCGGATGCGTGTGTGTTATCTCCTTTAACAGCATTTTCAATACGGTAGTCCCAATGGGCGCCTTGAAGAAGGTGTCCAGGAGCAAGAGACGACATGGTTCTTGAGAAAGAGCTCCTTACAGCAGAGAGGTTCCGAAGGACGAGTAAGCGCATTATAAGAATGTAAAAGGTGAATAGGTTTAACGGATAGCAGGTTTGTTTATATAGGTGAAGTGCATTGTTGATGATAAGATATTAGTAGATGCCTGACGCGCACGGACCCAGATCCAGGTGTAGCCTGAAACCAGCCCCAGGCTCTAAGAGTGTAGGTACTAGGTAGGCTGCGCAATAGATCTCTATAGGTTAGGGTTTTATATATACGGCCTGACCTATAAGGATTGGAAGTCTGAGGTAGACTGTGGCTGGCTACAAGGTGGTGGATGCAAGTTTAATGGGAATGCCACAGTATGGGGAGTGAACACTGAACACGCGGCGCTCAGGGCAATTGAAAAATTATGCTTCTTGTTTTCACTTTCTAATATATGCAGATCAAGTCAGGAAAGCGCTGTTTGAGACATTATACCTTGGGCTACCGACGCTGCTATCGACCTTAGCCGTGCTGTGATTTGGTGATGGATCTCCCTTGAAATCATTTTGCAGTCGTGATACCGCCAAACCGGCTGAGCAAGGCCGATATCTGCACCATTCTCGAGCAGTAGCCGCACCAGATCCTCGTGTCCCAGCTCCATTGCCAACTGTATCGGCCTACCGCATTGCATGTAAATGCGGTCAAACCAAGATGGAAATCCACCCGGCAGGAGAGTGCCCAAATCATGATAGCCGGCGTTGACATTTGCTCCGTGAGCGAGCAGCAGCCGCACCAGGTCCGCATCACCCAGACTGATGGCCCGGACGAGTGGTGGCATGTACTCTTCTGGTTCGGAACTGTCCCTGACAGTCGTCGCGTTCATCTCCAGGTTGAATTCGCTATAGTTGCCAGCGGATCGTGGCCGGTCTGCCTCTTCAAAATCGCACTTGACCCCGTTTGCGAGCAAGATGTTGACAATCGGGGTATCCTGCTTGCTCACGGCATGGCCCAATGCTCTAGTGCAAGGAATGCGGTCTGTTCTCCGAACCAGCATTTGCACGAGCTCTTGATTTCCTTTCTGCACTGCAGTCAGCAACGGTCGGCCCCCCAAGATATACCCATGTTCTAGATTGGCGTCGGCGCCATTTGCGAGGAACAGTCGCACCATATCGATTTCTTGCAGCCCTGTGATGTAATCTAGTGGTGTTGTTTGGGTAAAACCAAGCTGAAAGTTTAGATTGACGCTGTATTCCTCCAGCATTGTGGGAACCAGATGCATATACTTGTTCTTCAGCACTGCTTCAAGTGCCTCCTGCGTTTCATCAGGCCGCTTCGGTAGATATGAGCGTGCGGCGACGATCGGCTTTTTCGTCTCGGTAGAGCGATTATAGAAATAGAATGATTGGTCTTTACGTTGCCAGACCAGTTCCCAATCCTCCGTCTTCTCATCAGCAACAGGATGAGACTCCACAGCAGCTGGCACGGCCGGATCCCTTTGGAAAGGCATGGGCGTGCCCCAGCTCCAACCCGAAAACCTCTCTTTCACGCTTTCGGCAGTTTCGCGTTTTCCTTCTTGTTCAAAGCTCATTGCAAATTCATGGGGCTTGAACGCAGGCTCATATTCTCGCCGTGCAACTTTATCCCAGTCGAGGCCATCGAAATAGTGATGAGCCTTGATTTCAGATGCCCCGTTAAACCCGAGTCGGTCATCTGACTTGTGAGTAAGCAGTTTATTTAGAAGATCTTGCGTAGATGCTGGTAGCAATCCGGACACCACGAGAGGTTCCGAGAGGATGTTACGGCGTCTCTGTTCCACGTCTTCATCGTAAAAAGGAGGCGACCCCGTTAGCATCTCGAATAGGAAAGCCCCCAACGTCCACCACTTTGATGCGGTAGTGTTAGTCGGTGCTGACGCGTTGCCGGCGAGCAATTCGGGAGCCAGGTAATCCACCGCCGCACTATCACTCGTAGTTTCCATGTTCTTCATCTCTAGACGCAAAAGACCTAAATCGCAGACAACGACATGCCCTACGGAATCTAGGAGAATGTTCTTCGGCTTCAGCTCGTGATAAGAAGGATCTACCTCGTCCAGCCACTCCAGCGCGACCAGAATCTCTGCGGCATAGAGTCTTGCCCTGTCAGCGTGGAAGCGCTGCGCCCGTTGTAGATGGTAGAAGAGGTGTCCACCAGAAACAAATGGCCAAAATAAACAAAACTGCGAGCGTGTTTGCGCAATGAATTTGAGCGGTGCGATAAACGGACCATTATTGACTGGTAAAAGATGTGCCTGCATCACGTCGCAGCGAGGTGACAGGTCAGCCTTTTGGATATGGATGGATGCGTAGCAGCTATGGGAGCCAGACCTTCGGATTCTAGCAACAGAACCAAAGAAGCGAGGTTTCTTCGACGTCTCAATACGCAGTGTCTTATTCTTGACGTATTCGACCTCGACGTGCAATTTGCCAGTGCCGTTCTTGATTGGCAGCCATTCTGTTTGGACCTCGTCTCCAAAGACAGGATTCATCTTCGCGCAGCCGATAAATAATACATCGTGGCTTCCTTCACGATGGCCCAGGTTCCTCGTGTAAAGACGTATTGTCAACTCCGCAGCTCTAAAAATGTCAAACTTGTGGATCCTATCTCTCAATTTTGTTGACCATACTGGGTTTTCTCTGGTCCCAGAGGCGGCGCTGACGGAGATTTCAGATCCGTCCAACTCCAGAGTGGCATATGGCAGGCTATCATGATCAGAAAGTGGAAGAATAAGGCCTCCTCCACTTTGGGATGTGATGTTGGAGGTACCATTTCCATGCGCGAGGGCCGCCTCATACTGCGGGACTGAGAGGCCAAGACCCTCATGAATTGCTACTAGTAATACTCCAGGCTCAAGGCTATTCTGCAGCGCAATAGGAATGATCTCTGGTTCTGTTACCCTTCATGCGTTAGCCGTGGTCGATCAGGTGTCAGGCTTCACATACTGTACGGATCATCATCTTCGGGAATTGGGCGTCGCCCGCGTAGCCCCATTACCGGCGAATAAACCACCCCCAAAGGGTCAGAGTCTGTCATATTGCTAACGTATGTGGCTAAGTTGAGATTGGTAGTGGACGGACAATACAGAGACACCGGGATGGTTGTTCACTCCCAACCCATCTTTCGGAGAGATGAATGAAGAAAGCAAGTCACGGCGCTCGAAGTTTAAGCTCTAGAGGTCTATTCGGGATTGGGAAATGGGGGCCCAAAAGGACCACCCTCGTCATAGTTCTCTCCAATTTCAGCGCCCAGCCAGGGGTGATGTTCTTTCTCGCGATTCCCCAGTACCAGGCCGTATACGTTTTGGATTTCCCCCGAGGGTGTGCGAGCCTGTCGCACCGTGCGTCCGCACTCGTCGAACCATGCCATAAGCACATTTCCGGTCTCCAAAGCTTCCTGGTCTGCGACCCATATTACACCAAGTGAGTTGACCGCGTGATACCAGCTGTAAAGGTCTGACCAATGTGCCCCATCTTCTGATAGATTGTAGCCCCCCTCTTCCACTTCTGCTTTATCATACTCCTCGTTCATCCTCCCTCTGCCAATGCTTCGGCTTTAATATTTTCGAACTCCTCGACGCCAATATGGGCACACACGAACTGGGGGATCCGGGAGAAAATACGCTGCCAATCTGACCCGTAGTTATACCGTGTCACATCGTCAAAGAGCAATTCTTCTTCTTGCGGTAGGTCGCTTGCAGCGAACAAGGCCTTGTGTACAGCATCCGTACTGTTTCCATCTCGGTCGAAGTAGCATGTCCGCAACCAGATCTCGTCTTCCGGATGTCGCTCTGCAGGGGTACGGACTGAATCCACAAAACCCGCCCATCTGATAGCCTGCCGCCTGCTCCACCCCCTCACTCATGCCACATCTGTATAGGGGTAGCGAACTTGAAGTCATTGTTGTTGAAATCAGATTATAACAGTGCTCCTTGGTTATTTCTGATTACCTTATGATAGCCATTTGACATAATAGACTGGTTATCATGGCGGTAGGTACCTTACCTTATGGACTGCCGCCTAAACTAGTTAGTGCGGCTCAGCGGTACCTATAATTAGCCGGGCGCTGTGGCGATGGAAAGTGGTCACATGACTTTAGCACTACCTAATAGGGTTGGCGTAACTAGTTATATCCCCCACACAGAGGATCCCATAGGCTCCACTACAACTCCCAAAAAAAGACCTCCCCAGATCAAACCAAAATCAATCCCGCAGTCCGAACCCCAACCTCAGTTTCAACCCAACTTCCAACAACTACTACTACTTTTCAACCCCCGTTCACAGGGCGCTGGACCTGCATCTGTGCGATTCTCTGCCACTACTCCAGGTCTCCAGGTCTCCTCCTCCAGCATCGTCGCAGCTGGCCTGGAACGTCTGATACACTAATACACCGATCCTCCGATCCACCGATACCGATCCTCCGATCCACTGATACCGATCCTCCGATCCACCGATACCAATCCTCCGATCCACCGATACCAATCCACCGATCCACCGTTGCACTACATTTGCGGAATGTCTTCCACCTTTGAGATACAACCCTCTGATGCTGAGATCGAGGCTTTGGAGGCTGAGATCCAAGGCGTCTCCTCCAAAGAGAGGTTGCTCCTCAGATCCGCTTTACAGGCACAGCTATCCCTCATCAGAGCATCAGCCAATGCCTCGCCGGTCGAAATCCTGCGCCAGTGGCTTTCTCGAATCAAATTATCTGAGGCTGTTGAAAAGGTATTTCGTCTTGTCTTGCCTATTCTAGCCTCCGTTCATGATTGAAACTTGTACTAATGATTATAATGTGAAGATTAACGCGAGCGAAACGACAATTTCCAAGATTACAGAAGTATTCGACATCAGGTTGGACAAGGGCAAACGGTGGACGCTGGCAGATGATAGCCTGGTCGAGGTTCCTTCAATACTAAGTATGTATTAGCACTCATCACTTGCGCATACACATTCCAGTGCTAATTATACTGGCAGAGCGGAACCTACGTGACCTAGAGGACGCTCTTTACGATGAGGATTCAGAAGCTACCTGTCGGATCGCGGTCGACATCATACTTATTCAATGCCGGAAATATCTACGCCACAAGTACCAATCCGCCGAGACTTCGCATAATATTGAGGCCAACGTTGCCGATGCCACCAATCCCTCAACCCCTAAAAAAGCTGTCGTCAACGTGGGACTAATGAAGCGCGTCAAACTGTTTCCAGAAACCTCTCTGTCTGTCAAGATGCACAATAAATTAGTACCGAATGGCAGAATTCTAGTCACTAGCCGAGCTGATTGGGCCTTAGGATACAGCACTGCCGGAGATGAGGGCACTTTACTGATCGCCATAGAGGCGAAGCAGAGGTCGGAATTTTCTAAAGGAGAAGCTCAGTTGATCGCCTACCTTGCTATCCTCCGAGAGAATCGTTTAAGAGCGAGGAAAACGAACATCATCACACAAGGCTTCTATAGCGATGGTTCGCGATTTGCATTTATCTGTATTACAGCAGATGGGAGTATTGAGCGATCTCCAATCTTTGAGATCGAATTTGAGAAAGATCTAAAGATGGTATTCAATTTCATCGTCACTATGATGGAAACAGCTATGAAAAGCACTCCGAATGCCACACCAACTAAGCCTGGTAAACTACGGGAGAAGGAGATCAATCACTTTGGGGACGAGGTCTGGTCGAAGGTCTATGCCCAAATGGATGCGAGTATAGAAATTTGCTCAGACGATAACATGGAAGATGCAATATAGATGTTGTCACAGATTACTATAAAGATTACTAAAACCGGGTTTGCTGGGACCGCCCTTCTTAGCTTAGCTTAGTATTAGTCAGACACGTGAGAGCGCTTAGATTATCCGAGCGCGTCGTTCTGTCTTTCCCTTCTCTCGGCCCATTCGTGACACTCAACCTCGCATCGTGACAGATATCCACGTGACTAACCTAGTTGTTGCCTTGAGGCCCTCAAAAAGCTAGGCGGCTATGACTCATTTTTCATGACGATCTAAGAACTTCCCTCACAAATTTCTAAGTTGTCCTTACCGCTTCATCATGGAGCCAAGCAACGATGAAAATAAGAAGCCATCTACTAACAAGAACAGACCATCTACTGAGGAGGCCGACCCAATCGATAGAGATCAAAAGCTATCCCTAATCAACCGCAAATTCCTGAGCGGACGAGCGTTTGAACCACCTCCGGACCGTGACAATTTCCTTGGCTTCCGCCCACAGTACTTCTTCTTCTACGGCTCTCTTATGGATGCTAGGCAACTTCGCAAGATACTTCAGCTCCAAGAAACTCCCGCCCTTCAATCCGCTAGCATTGTAGGGTGGGATATAATGCTATGGGGCCAATATCCTGCTTTGATCTTCAAAGCTAATACCATTACTCATGGAATGGCCTACGAGGTTCAGAAGGAGGAGCACGTTGAATACCTGATGCGCTACGAGACAGACGCTTATAGGGTCAAGGGATGCAAGATTAAATTGGCGGATGGAAGAGAGTTGGCTGGAAAGACTTTCATTTGGAATGCAGGTAAGGAGTTATTGAAGGAAGGAAATTTCGATCTAAAGGACTGGCAGATAGAGCAGCTTGAGAAGTAGCTACCGAAGACTGATAGCATGGAGGGTTCATCTCATAATTGATGACTTTAAGGCCTACTATAATACCCATCTTTGGGCATATACCTATCTCGAATAATGCTCAGGCCGTGCGTATAGTTTGCCGCTAGACCTTGTTCCTGGCAGACCTGAAAACCAAATATTGAAAAATCGGGCCAGGTTGACGTCTTTGATGAAGAGTGTTGTCTAGGAGTCAGCAAGAGTTTTTCAGTTTTGGTTCCACAGACCTTCAGCAGGTGGGACCTGGGGTAATGCAATATGATAGTGATATTATGGGCTGCATGTCAGCTGGGCCTCGAAGCTGCGGTAGCGGTCTGAACTACGATGTAGGACTTCTGATGAAAAGACCACACTCTGCAACGCAGATAATTCGCAATTTCTCGGAAGTTGACGATACCCGTCCTCGTTAGGTTGCGGAAAGTGGCTAGTTACTGCCAGGGAGGTCGTGACGCGGGACCGGAATGTGGAGTACCTTTGAAAGCGGGGTATAAGACCCAGGAGGAATGCGGGGGCAAATGATGTCTGCTACAATAGGATTACCCACCCACCGATACACCCTGTATAAGCTCTAATCAAGTTTCATTCAGCCTTCAGCCATACAAATCAGCAGCGAGCTCCTCCCTGACTAGGATTCTCATGGTCAAAGAATGGCAGCATTATTGTTTCTAAAGGCATGTAAATGTGAGCTTCAGGTTTTATTATTGTAAAGGTCTGAAAGCCACCTAAGAAAACCAGAAAAGTATGTAACAAAAGACTTATACAAAACAAAGGCAAAAGAAGCGTGATAAACCAAAACCGAGGAGCGGACTTACTTAAGACTTATTAATTCAAAGGGGGGAACCAAAATGTATTCCTTAAGTTTAATCTACAGTCAAACAAAGAACTCCTTTGTACTTGACTTTATTAGGCCAAGAATTATGTTGGCTATTAAGACGAACCAGTCATATGACTAGCGTAGCAACAGCGCAGGTTTAGGGCACACAAAATAAGAGAACACTAAATAAGGGCTTAGTTCTATTAATTGCTGTACAGAAGGAATCTCTAGCTTTTGTAAATACTAGATAATGTTATAGGCCGACAACACGATGTTTAAGTAAATGTTATTCTATTCTATAAGAAGAATACTTTAAAGAAGGAAGGTTTGTACAAGACAAAAAGGTAAGAGAAAACTTTACTACTATTAGAGTAGGGTAACGATAGTCTAGTTAGTTACGTACTTAGTACTAACCCTTTACTAGGTTCTAACCTATAACATTACCCTTCTTCTCTTTTACGCCTAGTCTTATAACCTATACTCTATATAAGGGCCTTAATTAGCCCTTCTTAGTAAGTAATCTAGACAATCCCTTATACTACTATAAATTAATTCTCTTCTCTCCTTATACCTAACCTTAACAACCTAATCTACTACTCTTACTACTACCTCTTCTTTTTTATACTATATAATTGTACTATAATCTATTAATTAAGCTACTACTAAGCGTTCTAAAGTAGCTACTTCTTAATAATTAGTAAGTTAAGCTCTCTTCTAAGCTTATATAGCGCTAACTTAGCCGCTAGCCTACTACTAAGCGTTCTAAAGTAGCTATTCCTAACGATTAGTAAGTTAAGCTCTTTCTTAGTATAGACTTATATAGTACTAATGTAGGCACTAGCCTATTACTAAGCCTTTCTTTTTTTTATATAATAAAAAATAGCTATTCTAAACCTATAGAACGTATATAATACTACCTTACCTTTAGCTAGCCTCTACTAATACGTATATAGCTTTATCTATATAGTTAATAATACTATTATATAGTTAAACGCCCTTACTACCTAGTAGTACCTAATCTTATATATTACCTCTCTTTATATTCTTACGTAACTTATTTATATAGATAAGTAGCGTTAAGCTCTAGCCTTTTTAGAGCGTAACGTACCTTTTTACTTTAGCTATATTACTCTAGTATAAGTATAGATATATTATCTATCTTATATAAATATAATACTTATATAGTATATAAGTATACTTGTTCTTAATAGCTATTCTTTATATTATAAAAATAACTAAAAGGTCTTTCTTAACTACTAAGTACTACTTAGATTCTAGAATAAGGTATATAAAAACTATAAATAAAGAGACTATAGTATAAAGTATTTTACTTATAGTAGTAGTATATAATAGGCTTTTTTAGATAATCGTCTAGGGCTACTAGCCTTAAAGTAAGAAAAGAAGAGTAATAATAATAAGCTAAGTATAAGTATAATTATACGTTTTCTTAAGAAAAGGTTAAGGTTATATAATAACCTAATCGTACTATAAGGTCTAGATAGTAAGAGTTTAGCTAGTATTTCTCTTACTCTTAGGCTAATTTCCTTTCTTTTCTTTTTTTAGTATAATAAAAGGTTATATTATTATTATTATTAGTCTTACTACCTATGCCTTAGGGTTAAGGGTTTATTGTTAGTACTGTTAACAGTACTACCTTTACCTCTTAAGACACGCCTTTTCTAAGACCTGTTACTAGAACGTAGTAAACGAGATCTAGATACCCTTTAGGCACTATACTCTATACTAACGCCCTTAAGACACCTCTCTTAAGACGTATCTTATTTATAGTATTAAACTAAGGCATACTTACGTAACTAAAAGGCCTAAGGTAGAACTACTTAAGGTTCTATAAAGAGATGTATATACTACTAGATTACCTCTATATATATATATAGTACGTCCTAGCTTTACTAGGTTAAAGGGCCTCTTACTACCTTACTATAATAACATAATAAGAACTACCTAAGAGTCGTGATTAGTTAAGCCTTATCTAAGGCTAGGGCCTCTATAAAGAGTCTAGTCTAGCGTTCTGCCTTTACTCTAAACCTCTCTAAGAGAATACTAATACTACTATACAATAAGAACTAAGAGAAGATATCTATCTCTTCTTTATTAAACTTATATTCTATCTTTAGGTAGTACTACTTACTAAGACTCGTTAATTACCTACTTTTTATATAGATATACTAGACGTCCTTTAACTCTAAAATACTAAGGGTTTTAATAGCCTTATCTAAGTACCTAATAGTATTGTCTTATATAAGAAGTTTATATAAGGTTCTTTTTTTTATAAGCTTTCTCTTCTTCTTTTACCTTTATTAGAGGCTTACCTATCTTACTAGTAACACGTATGTCTTAAGAAAGGCGCTAGTAAAAGTAGTCCTTATTAAGCTATCTAGGTCTATTCTTATCCTAAGTTTTTCCTTACTAACATAAGTACTCTACCTAGACTCGACTCTCTTAACCTTTCTTCTAAGAGTAAGGACGTTACCTTAGCTACGTTTATTATATTATATAGCGCTTCTTTAGCGTATTACATATACAAGACCTATACCTCTTATTAACCTTATACGTATTATATCTATAACTATTTACGGCTTCTTATTAAGTTACGACCTTTATCTGTCTTATAACTAAGTTTAGTAACTTTTGTCTAAGTTTTACGACCTTTGTCTGTCTTATAACCGAGTTTTACGACCTCTGTCTGTCTTACAACTAAGTTTAATAACCTCTGTCCGAGTTTTATAACCTCTGTCTATCTTACGACCGAGTTTAATAACCTTTATCTAAGTTTTATAACCTCTGTCTCTAATTACAACCTCTTCTTATCCTTTTAAAGGAATAGCCGCCCTTTCTAGTATCTATTAGATAACTCTCTAGATAAGTATTAAACTCTGTTTTCTAGTTAAATAAGAAGGTTGTAATACTAGTATATATCTTATTTTTTAGTAGAATAAAAGAGGTGTTATAATAGCTCTTCCTTGTTTCTTTAACACAAGTTCACTAAAAGGGCCGTTCTACTTTAAGAGAGTTATTAAATTCGTATAGGTTTATTAAGAGAGCCTCTCTTCTCTTAAGCGCTATAAGGTAGTCTTACTTTTACTTAAGGCGCTACTCTACTCTTACTTAAGCGATCCTCTTATTTAACTTAGTCTTACTTAAAGAAAGGATTTCTATTAACATTTAGAGGGTCGTACTAGGTTTACTACTATCTACCTATAAAGAGGTATTCTAAAGAGTTACTTAAGAAAAGGCCTACGTCTTGTTAAGGTTTATTTGTCGTATCTACGTTATTACTTCTTACTCTAACAGTCTATAACCTTTTAGTAAAGAAGAGAGATTAGAATGTTAGGTATATTTCTATAGAGTAAAAGAGACAAGAGTTAATAGACAGTCGTAGTATATTTAAAGGTATATCGCTACTTTAACTATAGACTAATCTCTAAACCCCTTTTCTTTTCCCTCTCTACCCTTTATTCTTATGCTCCTTAATGCCTACTATTACCTCGGTCGTAGTACGTAGTTACCCTATACTTGATTTCTAAGCTTTTATAGTCTTACGTGTTAGCGTACCTAACACCTTAATAGTAGAAGTTATAGAACTAGCGGCTATAGTAAAGAGTAGACAGTAAGAAAAACGTGTCGGCACTATAGTAGTAGTACTAAAGGATTATATTAAAGAGTACTAGAAGTCTTTTATTTTCTTAGAAAAAGGCAGATTAGTTCTTAATATAACTTAGAAAAAAATAAAGGTATAGCTCCTTTATAGTATTATAGATAAGGGTACTTACTTCCTTAAAGTAGTATTAAAACTCTAAATGTTAACTTAAAACTAAAACAAGACCTTTAGGAATTTCCTTTAATAGTATAACTCTCTAGTTATTAAACTTAGCTATACTCTTCTAGAGATATTCTGTATCTACTTTCTTATCGATTGTTTAAAGCCTAAGTTAAGGGCCTATATAGTAAGTAATAAGGTCCTAGATACCTTTAAGGTAGTTAAGGTAGTAGCGTTAAGAAAGGAAACTCTTATTTAGACAGGATAACAAGAAGGCTCTTATAGAGCCTTTTTAATACTATACTATACTAGAGAAGGCTTCTCTTATAATCTAAAGACCTTATCTATACTAGTAAATACGTAGAGAGCATCTAGTAGCTAAACTTTAAATACGTAAAGAGACTCTCTTAGCGTTATAAAAACCCCTTTAGTAAGTAAGGTATAAGGTAACTACTACTAATACTAGTAGCCCGGTTATTAGGCAAATTCGTACCTACTATATAAATACTCTATATATAGTTAATCTAGGCATACTTATACTTAGTACCTTAACAAGGCTAGTACTTTAGGCACTAATACTATACTAGTAGCCTACTACGTTACGCCTAAATAATAAGAAAAGAGGCGACCCTTAATAAGTATTTAGGTAGAGATGTATATTAAGGGTAGCTAAGTAGCTATACCGGCCTTACTAGACTTAAGAGTAAAAGTTAACCTTATCTACCTACGACTATTAGGACAAGAGGCACTATAGTAACTTAACAATTATATTATAGTGTCCTTACTATTCTAAAAAACAACGACAAGCTTTAGATTATATAATCTATTTGTTAAGGCTTAAGATAACTACTTAATAGTAAGGCGACATTAAGGTAGATTTGTTGTTACTAACATTAAGGACTTAGATGTTATACTTAGATTTCTATAGCTAGAGGCTATAGACCTAATTGTTTTATAAAAGACCCGGACATTTATATACTTTACGTCGTCTTTAATAGTCCGGCTATATATAACAAAAAAAGAAATTAAGAAAGTAATAAAAGAAGCTTAATTCGTAATTATAGCGACAGTATAACTAATTATAGTCGACCCGGAATCCTTAAGTAAGAAAGAACTATAAAAGGAACTATAGAAAGATAGTAAGGCTATAGCGACCTTATCTAGTAAGTACTAATAATTTGTAGACGTCTTCTTTAAGAAAGGGGCTAGATTACTACCTATAATTAATAGCCCTACTTATATAATAGACCTTAAAGGAGACGTAGTACTACTATATAGCTAAATCTACTTACTTATAAAGGTCAAGCTAGGTGTCTTATACAAATATTTAGACGACGCCCTAGTAAAAGGATAGATCTATCTAAGTAAGAGCCTTACTAGTACTCTAATACTATTTGTTCTAAAGAAAAGAGAAAAGCTACGACTTTACGTTAACTACTAGGCGTTAAATAGTATAACTAAAAAGAACTAAGCCCTTATTCTATTAATTAAAAAGATCCTTAACCGGCTATCGTAAGCCTGTGTCTATACTAAGCTTAACTTACGTAAAGCGTACTATTAAGTTTATATTAAGGCCGGTAATAAGTAGAAAACGGCTTTCTAGTACTAATATAGCTACTTTAAATACTACGTTATGTCCTTTAGGCTAGTAAACGTACTAGCGACCTTCTAGTCCTTTATTAATAAAGTACTAAAGAATCTTGTTAATAATATTTGTATTATATATCTTAATAATATCCTTATTTACTCTATAAATAAAGAAGAGTATACGTAGTATGTTTACTATATCCTTAAACGTCTCTAATAACATAACCTCTACACTAACCTCTTAAAGTACGAGTTTAATATAAAGTAAGTAGGTTTCTTAAGATACGTTATCGACCTGTAAGGAGTTTGTATTAAACCTAAGCGTGTCTCTATAATCTAAGAATAGTCTATTCTTATAACTATAAAGGACATTTGTATCTTTCTAAGGTTTACTAGGTTCTATAAGTACTTTATTAAGAATTATTTAAAGATTACTATACTACTAACGAATCTCCTTTAAGGCGACGCCGCTAGTACTGTTACACTAAGTTCTAAAGCCCTAGAAGCCTTTTATAAGCTACGACTAGTCTTTGTAAAGGCCTCTTTCCTACGTTACTATAACCCTAAACTACTTACGCGTATAAAAACAGATATATCTACTTATACTATTAGTACTATCCTTTTATAGCTATAAGAAGGCCGCTAGTACCTTGTTACATTTATTTCTAAAAAGCTAAAAGGGCTAGAGCTATACTATAACACCCTTAATGCTAAGTTAATAGCTATTATTAAGGCTTTTAGGTTATAAAGGCCGTACTTAGTATATATACAAAGTTTAGTATCGGTTTTAATAGATTACCTAAACTACTATTACCTTTCTATAAAGCTAAAGTTGTTATAGTAGTAAGCTAGATAGCTAAAAGAACTTTCTGTCTTTAACTTTAAGATTAAATATAAGGAGAGTAGCTAAAACCTTACTAATAGGTTATTACGATAGCCTAACTTATAAGATCCTAATAAGTAATTAGAGACGTAACAAGCTCTCTTAGTAACTTTCCTTAACAAATTCCGGGTAAACGTAGTTACCTTAGAAGCTATTAGTCTCGTTATAAGGCTTGTTTAAAACTAGGCTCTTATTTCTTTTATTCTTTTAATTCCTTTTGTTCTTTTAATTTCTTTAATTCCTTTTAAAGGTCTAGCGACCTCCTTAACGTATACTGTCTTAGTAGAATCACTTTAGCGTAAGAGGCTAGACTTACGCTAGCTAGTAGACTAAGGCGATTGTAGGTCTTAGAGACCTTATGCTTTTATTGCTAGAGTATTAAGTCGTAAATTAAACACTCTTATACTAGTAGAGAACTCTACTTAGAGTTAGGCTAGTAAGAGTAATAGCTAGGTAATAGTAATGTTAACGTTACTACTATTA
Source organism: Amorphotheca resinae ATCC 22711 (assembly GCF_003019875.1). Taxonomy (NCBI): domain Eukaryota; kingdom Fungi; phylum Ascomycota; class Leotiomycetes; order Helotiales; family Amorphothecaceae; genus Amorphotheca; species Amorphotheca resinae. Next base: position 1,315,053 of record NW_020194482.1, read on the forward strand.
CTATTAGAAGCCCTTTATAATACGTAGTAAAAGGACGCCTTTATTACTAATAAAGAGTAGAAGAAGTAGTAAGGTAGCTAAGGCACTACTAAGTCCTTATAGACATTTAAGGATAATACGCTACTATAGTATTATAGACGTATATATATACCTAATAATCCGGGCTTATATAAGGAGTTACTAAAGCTTTTCTATAACGTACCTACTATAAGGTACTAGAGAGTTAGTAAAACAAAGAAAAGGCTTTTCTAATCCTTTTTCTAGCTAAGTCTTAATAAAGACGTCTACTATTACGTTTCTACTTACGCTATCTATTAAAGAACAAAGGCAAGGACTTATCTACTATATAGTAAGTTAGCCCTACTCTCTATTCCTTCTAAACCTTAGTAAGAGATCTTACTAGACTTTATTACGTAGCTACCTTACTCTTATAACGTAGTAGGTAAACTATATAATTTAATACTTGTTATTATAGACTAATTTACAAAATTTTCCTTATATATTCTAATAACTAATCGTCTTACTAGTAATAGGCTAGCGTCTCTTCTAATATACTACATTATATAATAATTCGGAATTCTAGATAGTATTATCTTAGACTAAGGCTCTTTCTTTATAAGTAAATTTTAGAGTAGTTTTTACTAGTACTTAGTAACATTACGGCGACTTAGTACCGCTTATTACCTATAAACAGACAGGTAGACAGAACAGTAGAACTAAGCTATTAAGTATTACTTTCGAACTTACTACGGCTTTATATAAGACAACTAGGTAACTAAGCTAGATCTTACTAAATTTGTATATAACACCTTATAGTACTTTATAATAAACGTAATACTATTGTACGTACTATATAAGTACTAGCTATAAGGTCTTAAGGATATACCCCTAAACCGGTTAAAGCTAGTAGAGGCGCTAGTAGCTAATGTACGAGTAGAGTAGCTATAAAGTAGCTAAAGGTTAAAGTATCTTTAACAAGTAGGATTATACTTTAGATTTTTTTCTTTTTTCTTTTTCTAAGATATATAATAATAAAGTTAGTAGAGCTTTAAAGGGTGTTTACTAGTAGAAGAGTAGTTTAGTATTTTTTTAAGATACCTAGGTTTTTAAGTTTTTATATAATAAATATAGAAGTCGTACTTACGTTACTATAACTATACTAGTAATATTATACCTTTTTAACGATTATCTTAATGTGTTTGTTTGTATTTATGTAAAAGTAGGCTATTATTAAGGTTCTATCGTAGTTCTTACGAGTTTTCTAAATCGTTATACCCTTTTTATTTTATAAGATAGAGTCTGTTTCTTTATAAGCCTTTATAGTTAAGAATAGCTTTTACTTTAAATGTTTCTTTATCTAAGACTAGGATATCTATTAGGCTTATAAGGACTTTGCCTTCTTATACCTTATAAGGTTCTAGGCTTGTAATTAGAAAGGTAAGATATAGCCGTACTAATAAAGAAAGGCGTAGTCTATAAGTAAGTCTATAGTCTCTAATAACGTCTTTAATTTAGTAAGGGCTAATGTACTTATCTATAAGTTTCTTAGAAGGTTAACGTTACCTTAGGTGTTTTATTAATAAGAGTACCTAGTCTTCTTTTTTAAATAAAATCTTTTTCTAGTTCTAGTTATACTATTTCTTATACTGTTTTTAAGAGTACTAAAAAAATGTAATAATTTCTTTACGGCCGTCTATTATTTGTCCTTATTACTATCCTTTCTACTATTATTTTCTTTATTATTATCCTTTATAGTATCTACTACTACTTTATCCTTTACTTTCTTACTTCTTTTAGATCTTTATAATTTGTATACGTACTACCTTTAAGTTAGTAGTAACTTAGTATTAAGGTAAGAGATACTTATAACTTTCTTAAAATAAGACACGTACTTTTTAAAGATAGTAATATAGTCTTACTATACTTAGATCGCCTTCTCTATAAGCTAATTATAACAGTCTACCTTTATGTTTATAGTTATAGTAAACTTATTATAAAGCTCTAACTAATAAGTAATTTTTACTAAATAACCTAACTTTTACTTTACGTACTCTTTCTTATCTACTTTATTACTATAAAGCCTCTTCTCTACTAATATTATAGTCTAAGACTTTAAATGTTAAAGGCTCTTCTTTACTAAAGTTTAGGTAGCCTAAATTATAGCCTGTTTATATTAGCTTTAACTTTACTATAAATAATAGACTACCTTACCTTATCCTTTTTTGTAATTACTTTTTAAAGTTTGATTTCTCTAGCCTAAAGAGTTAAAACAACCTAGTAACGTTAATAAAGCTACGACGTAAGAGCGTTACCTTAAGAGGGGTTATACTTACAAAAATATACTTCTTCTTTAGATTTTTATAATAGACATACTTTACTAATATAGCTACTATACTATTAAGCCGTTACTCTTTACTAGAAAGGAATACTTATAGTCGTTATCCTTATACTTTAGTAAGGTACCTTATAGGTCTTATAAAGCTATTTAGTTTAAGTATTACTTATAAGCTACTAAACGCTTTGTTAGTACTATATTATTATTAATAGTTTAATAGAGGTGTGTTAGAAGTTCGTTAAAAGAGTCGTAAGGAAGAGAGAGTATAGCGGCATTATATTTATATAAGGTAAAAAGAAGAAAAAGAGGTAACAAACCGGTAAAAACGAGTCTTTATATACCCTTTAGTACTATAAGGGACAGACTAAGTAAAGAGGGACAAAAGAGGTGTTTTTCTATATTTACTTAAAAAATATAGTTATAGGTAATATAGTTTGATCCTTATAGCTACCTACTATTAGTATACTATTAACCTTCTAGTAAGAGGTAACAAAGGATTTCTAAAAGCGGCAAAAGGGTAAGGAATACTAGCGCGCCTAGGTAATACGGTTTGTATTACGTATTAGGGGTCTTACGACTATCTAGCGACTTACTAGTACTTTACTATAATATGTCTTTACTAAAAGTAAATACAAGAGGCGTACTAGGTAGAGATCTAAAAGTATAATATATAACAAAAATCTTACGGTTTAGCTACGTGCCTTTACTATACTATAAAGTCGCTACTATTCTCCTTTTCTTAATACTACTAGTTATATAGTTATATAGTTATATATTTACTCGCTAATTTATTCTTATACATTTATTCTTGTTTCTAGAAAGGCATTAGCCTACCTTAGCCTCCCTATAATCTAACGGCTACCTATAAGCTTCTAAGGACAGAAGCTAAAAAAGAGAGATACTATATTAGGTACACTAATACATAAGACTATAATAGCTTAGAAATTAAGTATAGGGTAACTACGTACTACGACTAAGGTAATAGTAGGCATTAAGGAGTATAAGAATAGAGGGTAGAGAGGGGAAAGAAAAGGGGTTTAGAGATTAGTCTATAGTTAAAGTAGTAATATACCTTTAAATATACTACGACTGTCTATCGACTCTTACTTCTTCTACTCTATAAAAATACACCTAACATAAGGTTATTAGCTCTTACTCTAGTTAAGTTTTAAGACCTTTTACGTCTACTCTACTTTTTATAACTTATTATTAAAGATTTAAGCTCTTACTTGTCTAAGTTTCTAGACCTCTTACGTCTACTTTTACGACTAGTCGTTAAGGATATAGGCTCTTACTCTAGTTAAGTTTATAGACATCTTAAGTCTATATAGATCTACTATCTCTTAAGGTTAATAGTATATAAATCTACTATCCTTTAAGGTCGACTTTATATAAGTTTAACGACTTTACTAGTTAAGGGTAAAGGTCTTACTTAGTCGTGTTTTAAAGACCTTCTTAAGTCTTAATAAGTTTAATAACGTCTTAGGTTAAAGAGGTACTATTCTTCTAAATGTTCTTATTCTCTATAGTAAGACTATCTTATAAACGCCCTCTCCTTACCTCTTACTACTACCTTTACTAACGCTACCTACTCTTTATAATACCGCTATTATATCTTCTCTTATATCTCTTTTAACGCCTACCTTACTTACTTTACTTACCTATTATATAGTAAGTAGTTAATATTTGTTACCTACTCTTTACCTTACTCTTTATATAGCTATATCTACTTTTACTACTTTATCTAGGTTAAGATCTCTCTCCTTACTAGGATAAAGTATTACTTATACCCTTATAAGAACTTCTCTTTATAGATATAGCGTGCCCTTTATATCTATATCCTATATTAATACTATAATAAATCCTTTTAGTACTCTACTTTTATACCTAACAAGATATCTACTAGCCTAAGTCCTAGTACTTGTCTTACCTTTTTTATAAGTAGCCTACTTAGGTAGCCTTACCCTTTTATTACCTTTTACTACTACTATTAGAGAAAGCCCTTTAGTATTAGCTCTTCTCTTACCTCTTATCTCTACTACTACTCTTTAAGTTATAGCGCCTTCTAAAAGCGTATAAACTACCTGTCCTTTTAGAGCTAGACAATAAACGCTTTACCTTACCCTTATAATACCTAGGCTAAGAGGTTTACTATAGCTAGCTATTAGAAGTACTCTTAAAACTATGTCTTAAGGTCCTTAAAGCGCTTAGACAGTTACTAGAGGCTATATAGGCGTACTATTAAGAGGTAGTATAGCTCTAGCTTTCCTGCCCTTATAATCTACTTAAAGAGGCTCTTAAACCCCTTAACTATTACTATAAAGGCCTTATTATTTACTATACTCTCTTTTTACTAGGCTACTACAAGTAGCGCCCTATACTTAACAATTAGCGCTACGTACTACTAGTATACTTGTACGTAGTATACTAGTCTTTACCTTACCTTAAAGACCTTAAGCTAGTATACTCGGCCGACTATACTACTAAACCGCTACTTTAAGTATACTAGAAAGTTAATACTTACTACTATTATTAAGAACTTAAGGTATATATATATTATAACTTAAGAGACAGTCTACTTATATACTATAAGCCCTCCTTCTCTTACTACTATTATTACGTATCTATACTTAGCTAGGTTTAGCTATAGCTAGTTCTCTCTTATCTATACCTTAACCCTTACTAGAAGCGCCTATACTTTATTAAGCCCTTACGTTACAAGTACCTTATTGTTTATATAAAAGAGGTACGTTAAGAGCCTTACTACCTTACTATTTACTTACTTAAGTAGGTCGTTAATATATAAGTTAAAGAGCTATAAAGAGAGTGACAAGCCCTAGAGTACTTTCTACCTTTACCTAAACTATATTAATACCTTCTTGTTTATAAGTACCTACTATACTTACCTTATAAACATTAGTCCTTATAAGAAAGAGCGTACTTCTAACAAGTACCTACGCGCCCTTAGCTTTTAGTTAAGCCGCGCCTAAAGGACTATATTAAACACTACCTAAAAGTTAAGAAAGACTACTATTATCTACTCTTAGGTCACGAGTACTATATATACTATAGCTATGTTTATATATATTAAGTACCTTAGCTAGAACCTAGCTTAGGCCTAGTAGAGGCACGCCTACCCTTTCCCTTAGTACGTGTATAAGAAAAGCCGCTTAAACACTTTCTAAAAGATATATACGATTAAGATAAGGTAAAGGTTTACTACGTCTTACTACTACTTATTATCTTTAGTTAAGAAGTATACCTTAGCCTAGTTCTACGCCTATAGCGTTTCTTCTTATTATATATATATATTATAAAGGTATAAGAGCTATATCTTAACTACTATCGCCTTTACGACTTATAAGAACTAGATATAGATCTTGTCTACCTTATAGCTCTTATTAGCCGCCTACTTTCTAATCTCTTTCTTAAGCTTAGCCTATAACTACTAATGCTCTTACCTTATTAGTACCTTTTATATAAAGCCCTTACCTTACTACTACTTATTAAAGATCTACGCGTTCTTAGCTAAGGCATCCTCTCTTTATACTACTACCTTAGCCGTTACTATAATTAGCTTGTTCTTATAAGAGTCGTATACTACCTCTTTATAAAGCCGCTTACTCTTAAGTCTTATCTAGACCTCTAGCTACCTTAGCTACCTTACTCTCTTACTTATCCTTTTACTTCTTACTTACCTAAGTACTTACGCTTATATCTCTTAGTACTACCTTACTAGCTTTATATTTATTATATCTACACTATCTCTTTCTTTAAAGATTAGCCTTTTACGCTCTTACCTTACCTTTATAATAATCTCTTTCTAGACCTAGAGCTCTACTAGTTACGTAACCTAAAAGTAGACAAGCGTTCTCTCTTCTTTCTCTTATACTACCTAGCCTTCTTCTTATACTAGTAGCCGTAGCGCGAGTACGTATATATAGTTAGTCTATACTTACACTACTACCTTTAGTAGTCTAAAGGTTACCTTAGCTACTAAGTAGCCTTAGATAAAAGTATAGTTAACTATTAGCTACCTTTTGTCTATTACTAGTACTACTTACTATAAGTTTGTCTTTTAACTAAACTCTTATTATACCTTAACCTAGTCTTATAGCCTAAGTACCCTTTACTACTACGCGTAGTCTAGAAAGCGCGTATTAATATCCTTAAAGAGTACGCTCACCCTTATGTACCTAGCTAGCTTAGTGTACATCTTACTTATTATTATACTCTTAGGTAGTAAGTATACCCTAACGTATACGACCTTACTTACTTACGCTATTATACTATATACTATTACCTTAACCTACTTAACCTATCCTTATACTACTTATATTACTATTAGGTATACCTTACCCTTTTTATATACTTACTCTCTTATACTTCTCTCCTTTCTTATACTTACCTTAACTACTTACTAGTTACGCCTATACTACACGTACTTAATAAACTACGTCTTTCTAATCTAGAGGTAGTTAAACTCTTACTTAAGTAGTGTATAGTACTTTGTTTATACTCTTAGCGTTAGCCTTTAAACGTTAACATAGCTTAGCTAGACCTCTTATAGCCTTACGCCTACTCTTTCTTTACGTAGATTACTTCTTAGAACTCTTTATATATACCTGTCTTTTATACTATATATTAGAGCGCTACCTACTCCTTCTTAGTCTCTTTTAGGTCGTACTTAAACATTCTAATCGCCTTTTACTACCTTATAAGCTAGGCTACTATCCTTTTGTCCTTACTACCTAACCTAGGCGCTAGGCTACTATTACCTAGGCTAAGTACTATAGTCTTAGTACCTTAGGTCTATAGTACTACTAACTCTTACTTAAATATAGTTTATAAGAGTTAAGTAGACACAAGCTTGTTGTCTGTCTTTTATAAGTCCTTAATTAGGCTACTAAGTGTCTCTTATACCTTCTAGAGGCCTTTAATCGCCCTTATAATCTGCCTTCTTACTAGTACTAGGTTGTCTATTATCTTTTACCTTAGCCTTAGCCGCCTTACCCTTTTGTCTACTACCTTACGCTTTTAGCCTTATAGCACTAGGCCTTAGTCCTTTAAGACAAGTATTATAGTATAGCTAGATATTATCTTAGCTAACACTAAGGTTACTATCTTATGCCTAGACGCTTCTTATAGTGTCTTAATCTAGCTAGCTAATATATTAGAGAACGTTAGTACTAAAGCTAAGGGCCTTACTACTACTACCCTAAGAGAGGATGTTAGCGCTAATATTAAGGACACCTTTAGCCGTTATAGCTATTCTTAGAGAGAAGGTAAAGATAGTATAGTAGACAATATTAGTACTAATGTTAATAGTACCTCTAGCTATTAAGGCTATTATAAAAGAAAGGGTAAGGATAGTACACGGCCCTTAATTAATAATGTTAGTACTAATATTAAGAGTACCTTTTACTATTAGGCCTATAAGATAAGAGACGTAGCCGCTATATAGCTTTTAGTTAATAATATTAGTACTAAAGTTAAGAGAACCTTTTTGTTAAGTACACTAACACGTGAAATTACAATAGCTTAGAAATCAAGTACAGGGTAACTACGTGCTACGACCGAGGTAATAGTAGGCATTAAGGAGTATAAGAATAGAGGACAAGAAGGGGAAAGAAAGAGGGTTTAGAGATTAGTCTATAGTTAAAGTAGTAATATACCTTTAAATATACTACGACTATCTATTAACTCTTACCTCTTCTACTCTATAAAAATATACCTAATATTCTAATCTCTTCCTTTTACTAAAAGGTTATAGACCGTTAGAGTAAGAAGTAATAACGTAGACACGATAAATAAACCTTAACAAGATATAGGCCTCTTCTTAAGTAACTCTTTAGAATACCTCTTTATAAGTAGATAGTAGTAAACCTAGTATAACTCCCTAAATGTTAACAGAAATCCTTTCTCTAAGTAAGACTAAGTTAAACGAGAGGATCGCCTAAGTAAGGGTAGAGTAGCGCCTTAAGTAAAAACGAGACTACCTTATAGCGCTTAAGAGAGAAGAGGCTCTCTCGATAAACCTATACGAATTCGATAACCCTCCTAAAGTAGAACGGCCCTTCTAGCGAACTTATGTTAAAAAAACAAGGAAGAGCTATTATAATACTCCTTTTATTCTACTAAAAAACAAGACATATACTAGTATTACGACCTTCTTATTTAACTAGAAAACAGAGTTCGACACTTATCTAAAGAGTTATCTAACAGATACTAAACGTGTCGGCGCTATAGTAGTAGTACTAAAGGATTACATTAAAGAGCGCTAGAAGTCTTTTATTTTCTTAGAAAAAGGCAGATTAGTTCTTAATGTAACTTAAGGAGAAATAAAGGTATAGCTCTTCTATAGTATCATAGATAAGGGTACCTACTCTCTTAAAGTAGTATTAAAACTCTAAATGTTAACTTAAAACTAAAACAAGACCTTTAGGAATTTCCTTTAATAGTATAACTCTTTAGTTATTAAACTCGGCTATGCCTTCCTAGAGATATTCTGTATCTACCTTCTTATCGATTATTTAAAGCCTAAGTTAAGGGCCTATATAGTAAGTAGCGAGGTCTTAAATACCTTTAAGGTAGTTAAGGTAGTAGCGTTAAGAGAGGAAACTCTTATTTAGACAAGGTAACAAGAAGGCTCTTACAGAGCCCCTTTAATACTATACTATACTAGGAGAGGCTCCTCTTATAATCTAAAGACCCTATCTACACTAGTAAACACGTAAGGGACATCTAGTAGCCAAACTTTAAACATATAAAAAGACTCTCTTAGTGTCGCGAAAACCCCTTTAGTAAGTAAGGTATAAGGTAACTACTACTAATACTAGTAGCCCGGTTATTAGGTAAATTCGTACCTACTATACAAATGCTCTATATATAGTTAATCTAGGCATACTTACGCTTAGTACCCTAACAGGGCCGGTACTTTAGACGCTAATACTACGCTAGTAGCCTGCTACGTTACGCCTAAACAATAAGAAGAAGAGCGACCCTTAATAAGCATTTAGGTAGAGATACGTATTAAGGGTAGCTAGGTAGCTATACTAGCCCTACTAGACTTAAGAGTAAAAGTCAACCTTATCTACCTACGACTTTTAAGATAAGAAGTACTATAGTAACTTAATAATCACATTATAGTGTCCTTACTATTCTAGAAAACAACGACAAGCTTTAGATTATACGATCTGTTTGTTAAGGCCTAAGATAACTACTTAATAGTAAGGCGACATTAAGGCAGATTTGTTATTACTAACATTAGGGACTTAGATATTATACTTAGATTTCTATAGCTAGAGGCTATAGACCTAATCGTTTTATAAAAGACCCGGACGTTTATATACCTTATGTTATCTTTAATAGTCTAGCTATATATAATAAAGAAAGAAATTAGAAAGGTAATAAAAGAAGCCTAGTTTGTAATTATAGCGACAGTATAACTAATTATAGTCGACCTAGAATCCTTAGGTAAGGAGGAACTATAAGAAGAACTACAAGAAGATAGTAAGGCTGTAGTAAGCCTACTTAGTAAGTACTAATAATTTACAGACGTCTTCTCTAAGGAAGGGGCTAGATCGCTACCTATAATTAATAGCCCTACTTATGTAATAGACCTTAAAGGAGACGTAGTACTACTATATAGCCGAATCTACCTACTTACAAAGGTCGAGCTAAGTGTCTTATACGAATATTTAGATAACACCCTAGTAAAAGAATAGATCTGTCTAAGTAAGAGCCTTACTAGTACTCTAATACTATTTGTTCTAAAGAAAAGAGAGAAGCTACGACTCTACGTCGACTACTAGGCGTTAAATAGTGTAACTAGAAAGAACTAAGCCCCTATTCTATTAATTAGAGAGATCCTTAATCGCCTATCGTAAGCCCGCGTCTATACTAAGCTTAACCTACGTAAAGCGTACTATTAAGTTTGTATTAAGGCTAGTAATAAGTAGAAAACGGCTTTCTAGTACTAATACAGCTACTTTAAATACTACGTTATGCCCTTTAGGCTAGTAAACATACTAGCGACCTTTTAGTCCTTTATTAATAAAGTACTAAGGAATCTTGTTAATAATATTTGTATCGTATATCTTAATAATATCCTTATCTACTCTACAAATAAAGAAGAGTATACGTAGTATGTTTACCGCGTCCTTAAACGTCTCTAATAACATAACCTCTATACTAACCTCTTAAAGTACGAGTTTAATGTAAAGTAAGTAGGTTTCTTAGGATACGTTATTAACTTGTAGAGAGTTCGTATTAAACCTAAGCGTGTCTCTATAATCTAAGAATAGCCTATTCTTATAACTATAAAGGACATTCGTGTCTTCTTAGGGTTTACTAGGTTCTATAGGCGCTTTATTAAGAATTATTTAAAGATTACTATACTACTAACAAATCTCTTTTAAGGCGACGCTACTAGTACTATTACACTAAGTTCCGAAGCCCTAAAAGCCTTCTACAAGCTACGACTAGTCTTTATAAAGGCTCTTTTCTTACGTTACTACGACCCTAAACTACTTACGCGCGTAGAAACAGATATATCTACCTATACTATTAGTACTATCCTTTTATAACTATAAGAAGGCTACTAGTACCTTGTTACGTTTATTTCCAGAAAGTTAAAGGGGCTAGAGCTACGCTATAATACCCCTAACACTAAGTTAATAGCTATTATTAAGGCTTTTAGGTTATAGAGGCCGTACTTAGTATATATACAAAGTTTAGTATTAGTTTTAATAGATTACCTAAACTACTGTTACCTCTTTATAAAGCCAAAGTTATTATAGTAGTAAGCTAGATAGCTAGAAGAACTTTCTGTCTTTAACTTTAAGATTAAATATAGAGAGAGTAGCTAAAACCCTACTAATAGGTTGTTATAGCGGCCTGACTTATAAGATCCTAATAAGTAATTAGAGGCGTAACAAGCTCTCTTAGTAACTTTCCTTAACAAATTCTAGGTAAACGTAGTTACCTTAAAAGCTGTCGGTCTCGCTATAAGGCTTGTTTAAAACTAAGCTTTTATTCCTTTTATTCTTCTAATTCTTTCTGTTCCTTTAATTCCTTTAATTCCTTTTAAAGGTCTAGCGACCTCCTTAACGCATACTGTCTTAGTAGAATCGCTCTAGCGTAAGAGGCTAGACTTACGCTAGCTAGTAGACTAAGGCGATCGTAGGTCTTAGAGACCTTACGCTTTTATTACTAGAGTATTAAGTCGCGAATTAAACACTCTTATACTAGTAGAGAACTCTACTTAGAGTCGGGCTAGTAAGAGTAATAGCTAGGTAACGACAACGTTAACGTTACTACTATTACTATTAGAAGCCCTTTATAACGCGTAGTAGAGAGACGCCTTTATTACTAATAAAGAGTAGAAGAAGTAGCGTAGTAGCTAAGGCACTACTAGGTCCTTATAGACGTTTAAGGATAATACGCTACTATAGTATTATAGACGTATATATATACCTAATAATCCGGGCTTACGTAAGGAGTTACTAAAGCTTTTCTATAACGTACTTACTATAAGGCACTAGAGAGTTAGTAAAACAAAGAAAAGGCTTTTCTAATCCTTCTTTTAGCCGAGTCTTAATAAAGACGTCTACTATTACGTTTCTACTTACGCTATCTGTTAAAGAACAAAGGCAAGGACTTATCTACTATACAGCGAGTTAGCCCTGTTCCTTATTCTTTCTAAACCTTAGCAAGAGATCTTACTTAATTTTATTACGTAGCTACCTTACTCTTATAACGTAGTAGGCAAACTATACAATTTAATACTTGTTATTATAGACCGATTTATAAAATTTTCCTTATATATTCTAATAACTAATCGTCTTACTAGCGACAGACTAGCGTCTCTCTTAATATACTACGTTATACGACAATTTAGAATTCTAGACAGTATTGTCTTAGACTAAGGCTCTCTCTTTATAAGTAAATTCTAGAGTAGTTTCTACTAGTACCTAGTAATATCGTAGCGACTTAGTACTGCCTATTACTTACAAACAGACAGGCAGACAGAACAGTAAAACTAAGCTATTAAGTATTACCTTTAAACTTACTATAGCTTTATATAAGACGACTAGGTAACTAAGCTAGATCTTACTAAATTTGTATATAATACCTTATAGTACTCTATAATAAACGTAACACTATCGTACATACTATACAGGTACTAGCCGTAAGGTCTTAAGGACATACCCTTAAACTAGTTAAAGCTAGTAGAGGCGCTAGTAGCTAATATACAAGTAGAGTAGCTATAAAGTAGCCGTAAAGAAATTGTTATATTTCTTTAGTATTCCTAAAAACAGTATAAGAAATAGTATAACTAGAACTAGAAAAAGATTTTATTTAAAAAGAGAGACTAGGTACTCTTATTAACAAAATACCTAAGGTAACGTTAACCCTCTAGGAAATTCGTAGATAAGTATATTAGCCCTTACTAAATTAAAGACGTTATTAGGGACTATAGACTTACCTATAGACTACGCCTCCCTTTATTAGTATAGCTATATCCTACCTTTCTAATTATAAGCCTAAAACCCTATAAGGCGTAAGAAGGCAAAGTCTCTATAAGCCTAATAGACATCTTAGTCTTAGACAAAGAAACATTTAAAGTAGAAGCTATTCTTAACTATAAAGGCCTATAAAGAAACAGATTCTATCTTATAAAATAAAAAGGGTATAACGATTTAAAAAACTCGTAAGAACTACGACAGAACCTTAACGATAGCCTACTTCTATAAGAATATAAACAAACATATTAAGATAATCGTTAGAAAGGCATAATGTTACTAGTGTAGTCGTAGTAATAAAAGTACGACTTCTATATTTATTATATAAAAACTTAGAAACCTAGGTATCTTAGAAAAAAACACTAAACTACCTTTCTACTAGTAAACACCCTTTAAAGCTCTACTAACTTTATTATTATATATCTTAGAAAAAGAAAAAAGAAAAAAAAAACCTAAAAGTACAATCCTACCTGTTAAGGACGCTTCGACCCTTAGTCGTCTATTATTTATCCTTATTACTGTCCTTTCTACTATTATTTTCGTTACTAGTATTATCCTTTACAGTATCCTTTACTTCCTTACTTCCTTTAGATCTCTATAAATCGTACGCGTACTACCTTTAAGTTAGCGGCGACTTAGTATTAAGGTAAGGGATACTTATAACTTTCTTAAAATAAGACACGTACTTTTTAAAGACAGTAAGATAGTTCTAGTTTACTTATATCGCCTCTTCTATAAGCTAATTATAATAATCTGCCTTTATGTTTATAGTCGTAACAAACTTATTATAAAGCTCTAACTAACAGGTAATTTTTGCTAGATAACCTAACTTCTACTCTATACGCTCCTCTCTATCTACTTTGTCGCTACAAAGCCTCTTCTCTACTAACATTCTAGTCTAAGACTTTAAATATTAAAGGCTCTTCTTTACTAAAGTTTAGGTAGCCTAAATTACAGCCTGTTTGTATTAGCTTTAACTTTACTATAAACAACAGACTACCTTACCTTGTCTTTTTTTGTAATTACCTTTTAAAGTTTAATTCCTCTAGCTTAGAGAGTTAAAACAACCTAGTAACGTTAATAAAGCTACGACGTAAGAGCGTTACCCTAAAAGGGGTTAGGGTTAGGGTTAGGGTTAGGGTTAGGGTTAGGGTTAGGGTTAGGGTTAGGGTTAGGGTTAGGGTTAGGGTTAGGGTTAGGGTTAGGGTTAGGGTTAGG
>NW_020194483.1:0-58555 GCF_003019875.1 Amorphotheca resinae ATCC 22711
CCCTAACCCTAACCCTAACCCTAACCCTAACCCTAACCCTAACCCTAACCCTAACCCTAAGAAGGCTGCAAACTAGAAGTTGGAACTGCCCACTCGAGAGAAAACTATGGATGAGATGCTGTGTCGGTTTCCTTTCGACAAACAAATTGAACCAGAATCAGATATTACCGGACCAAGATATTCCAAGACTGAGATCAAGGACCTTGGGCGAAGGTGGTGTGTCCCCTTTAGACGCAGGTATAAGGAGGACCGAGCTTCCTTCTAACTCCCTAGGCTTCTTACCAAGGCCACCGGAAACAGCAATAAGATGCCTGATATCTCCTTCATTCGCAAAGTCTTCATCGAGGCATGCTTCAGGTCAGGACGTGATCTATATTCTAGTGAGTAATCTCTTGACTTGGTACTACTCAAGGACCTAAAAATCTCATAGTTCTAATAGTTCTAACTTGATCTGATAAAGACCGTTGATTTTGAGGGTAGTAGATTAAAGTAAGGGGTAACAATCCCCGTTTACTTCTCTTAGAACTTGGAGGAGGAAGAAGGACAGAGACCACTGGAGATTGCTTCTCCGTTAGGGATCAGTTAGTAATTAAGAAAATATAATTCGTGACCCGGTAGGCAATCCCCTAGTTTGACATTAGGGAAAGGGGGCAAACGTTGCTTTAGTCAACACGACCCCATTTACAAGTTCACTTCAGAACGTCCGGCGTCCTTAAACAATTGTCGCAACTGTTGTTCATACTCTTTTTTGTCCGCAAGTTTTGCAGCTACAACCTCTCGCGCATCAGGAGCCCAGTAAGCTGATACCATTTGTGCAAATCTGATATCCCGTCGTGGCTCAAATATTGGCTGTATATGTTGGACAAAAAGGTTGAACAGCCCTTTTGGGCTTTTTAGTGCATGGGAATACCAGAAGTTTCCAATCTTCCAGCCTCTCCTCATGATGTCTGCGCGGTACACAGTACTGCCGTACACAGATGGAAACGATTTCTCCTCCTCCTCGAATATGTCCATGAATTCTTCGCATGCTTTCTCAAACGTTCGAAGCTCTTCACCTCTAAGCTCGTCTACGCCGCGGTTGGTTATCCAATATGGAGGAGCTAGCATCTCTATAGGAAGTGAGCATGCCCACTCAAGGTCGATAATATATTTGACATGCCAATTGCTGTCTACAAAGATGTTACCTCTATGTAGGTCTGTGAGACTGAAAGCAAATGGTCCATGCCGAAGGTCGCGGGCTGTGAACTAGGGAAGGAGTCCTCGCATTGTAAACAGACTTGCCATCTGTAAAAGACCGTCTTCCTCGTTGGTCATAGAGTTAGGCTGATTTCGTATGCGGCTATCATGGCATGCCAAGAGATCAGCGTAGTATGCATCAGTAGTTGTGTATGTAAGATTTCTTGGTATGTTAGTCGGAATACCTTCGTTCTCGAGAGAATGGAAATGATGAGCCAAAGGACGATTTGTTAACATAAGGACACCTCGTTCGTCTATCGTCCAGGACCCGATGCGAGGCAAAGGCAACTGACTCAAGGCGAGCATGATGCGGGATAGATCTTTGAAGAAGTTGGTCCTCAGGTCGCGATCGTGGCAGAATTCGTCCCAGGACTCTGAAAGCATCTTTGCATCTGTTGTCTCGATATAATCCATAATCAAATATCCATGCCCCATGACGCTCTGACGGCTGTAGCTTATGTATCTACAAGGAAGGGTAGGGGGATTGTACGCTCTGACCGCTTGGAAACCCAAACCCCCATAGGAAGGGTATTGGAATATGTGAACAGTTTTCCTGAATCCAGATAAAGGCAGCGATTTCGGCGCGGAGTTTCTCGTTTGAATTGCCAGGACAAGTTGATTCTCCGACTTTGTATGGTAGTGGTAGCCGAAGTAGTACTCGTTTCCCCGGATGCCTCTTCCAATTATCTACGTATATCGGTATGCAAACATTGAAACTGCCATGTTTCCACTCCCTGAATTCTCCAAAGCGGCATGTTTCGTTGCTGGCCAGGCCGAGATGGAGCGATACGAGATTCTTGAAGTCGTCGCGATGCTCATATATCCAGAATAAGAAGTCCTCGCGTTGACTGGAATATGCTAACGGGAAAAGCATATTGTCCTCCTCGTCGAGAGCTTCTGCCAAGGTCATTTCCCCATGGAGAAGTGGAAGGGTAGCTAAGACGTTTGGCGGATGCTCAGAACCAGGAAGCGCCGATTGTGACTTTGGTGCAGCCTGATCTTCCGCGTCGAGGCTGCAACGGACATCGTTAGAGAGCGATGTTGTAGAAGGCATGCTCTTGTCACTCATGTTGGGAGACGATGACATGGGAATGAAGGAGATAGGATTGATTGTGGAGACACTCAATTGGTTGCGGTGCCGCTATACTAACAATGGCATGCCGCTACAATCGGCCTAACGCTCAGGCACCGCGAGCTGACTCGCTGGAATAAATCAGGGGACAGACGGTCATATTACTAATACTATCAACCGGTTACCGATAACGGTGGACTCGAACCTCGCTTCTTCTGGAAGGTTACCCCTGTGTGCGAACTCGCCTCGCGTATCATTAACCGAGCGACCTCCCTTCTCCGGATAGCTTCGCTGCACGATCCATCCCTCGTCGGCTACGCGTACCAATCAGACGGCCCCATCTAACCGTCGGCCCTGACTTGATTTCCCGTCCCGTCCGCCCCGCCGGGTCTTATCGCCGCCGCCAATGCTTTGCCAGGGCCAGCCACGTGCGGCTCTACAGGATCTTCTCCTTCTATAGAGATTACAGCAACACCACTACACCACTCTTCCACCTTCATTTCGAACCAGAGCAACTATAAAGCCGTCGCCCCTTGCTTCGTCGCCGTCATGTTGTCGATCCAGCCCATCTTTTCCCCTTCCTCTCCTCCCCTTCCTTCCCCAGGTCTCTCGTTCACCTCTCGGGCCAGATCAACGTGCACATCGCCTATATAGCATGAAGACCACTGCGGCTCTGGCGCTGGGAGCGCTCTCCTCAGCCGTTGCCGTCCACGCCGTCCCCGTCGTCGACGAGAGCTATCCATACACGGGTCCCGCGGTGCCGGTCGGCGATTGGGTCGATCCGACTATCAATGGTAATGGCAAAGGCTTTCCGCGTCTCGTCGAACCCCCCGCCGTCAAGCCCGCGACGAGCAATCCCACCAACAATGTCAATGTCATCTCCTTGTCGTACTTCCCACAGGGCATCAATGTTCACTACCAGACTCCCTTTGGTCTGGGCGTGCCCCCGTCTGTCCAATGGGGCACCTCTCCCACTGACCTGGACTACACGGCGGTTGGGTACTCTCACACGTATGTACATCCTACCATCTCCTCCGCTGATCTCTTCTACCTCTCCACAATCATTAAAACTCGGTGCGCTGACCTGGGATCGGATGTGCCAGTTATGACCGCACCCCGCCCTGCTCCATGATCGCCGCTGTGACTCAGTGCAGCCAATTCTTCCACGAAGTCCAGATCGGCGGCTTGAAGCCGGATACCACGTACTACTACCAGATCCCCGCCGCCAACGGCACCACGGCCTCGGAGGTCTTGAGCTTCACCACGGCGCGTGCCGCCGGCGACCCGAGAGAGTTCACTGTCGCCGTTCTCAATGATATGGGCTACACCAATGCCGGCGGCACATACAAGCAACTGATCCAGGCCGTGGACGAGGGCGTCGCCTTCGCGTGGCACGGCGGGGACCTGAGCTATGCAGACGATTGGTACTCGGGAATCCTCCCCTGCGAAGATGACTGGCCTGTCTGCTACAATGGCACCTCGACCGAGCTCCCTGGTGGCTTTCCCACCCCCGACGAGTACAAGGTCCCGCTCCCAGCGGGCGAGGTCGCGAACCAGGGCGGTCCGCAAGGTGGTGATATGAGCGTCTTGTACGAATCGAATTGGGATCTCTGGCAGCAGTGGATGGTCAATATCACCGCCAAGGTGCCGTATATGGTCATGCCCGGGAATCACGAACCGAGCTGCAGCGAATTTGACGGCCCGAAAAACATCCTGACGGCGTACCTAGACGACGATGTCTCCAATGGAACGGCGCCGGAATCCGAGCTCACGTACTATAGCTGCCCCCCCTCCCAGAGGTACGTACTCCCCTGTTACATTGCGATAACATATGTTCTTGAACACCTCCCCCTAACAAGAACAGAAACTTCACGGCCTATACGCACCGCTTCCGGATGCCGGGAGACGAGGTAGGCGGTGTTGGCAACATGTGGTACTCGTTCGACTATGGACTGGCTCACTTTGTCTCTATCGACGCGGAGACCGACTTCGCCAATAGTCCCGAGTGGCCTTTCGCTCGCGACGTCAAAGGCAACGAGACCAAGCCCACGCCAGATGAGACTTTCGTGACAGACAGCGGGCCGTTTGGTGCCGTAGGCGATTACAAGAACACTAAGACCTATGCTCAGTACCAGTGGCTAGCTAAGGATCTTGCCAGTGTCGACCGGAAGAAGACTCCTTGGATCATTGCCATGTCTCACCGTCCTATGTACAGCTCCCAGGTTTCATCCTACCAAGCGGATCTCCGTGCAGCTTTCGAAGACCTCTTGCTCCAATACGCTGTTGATGTCTATCTTTCTGGGTAAGCTTCCTAATCCGATTGTCGAAACCCCTACTATCTCCTTCATCTTTGTCTTCATTATTACTTTTTACCTTCTTTGTATGCTTCATCGCGTGCTCTATCACCTTTTCTCACCAGTATTAGTCACATCCACTGGTACGAGCGTCTCTGGCCTCTTACCGGGAACGGCACCATTGACACGTCTTCTATCGCCAACAACAACACTTACTATACCAACCCCGGCGTGTCCATGACCCACATCATTAATGGCATGGCCGGCAACGTCGAGAGCCATAGTACACTAGGTGCTGGCGACAAGGTCCTGCCAATCACCACCGTCCTTGACTTCGAACACTACGGATTTAGCAAGCTCAGGGTTATCAATGCTACAGCCCTCACGTGGTCTGTTGTCCGGGGAGATAATGGATCTATCAGAGATGAGCTCACGTTGCTCAAGCGGAAGCCTTCAACCGGCACCAACTCCACCTCGACCTCTTCTTCCAGCGCTGCCGCCCCCTCTACCAGTGTGACCGCTTCCTGGACCAACGCGACCAGTTCTTCTCTTAGCGCTACTCCTGGCGTTACCTACACCACTGAGATCGTCACGGCTTACACCACCTATTGCCCGCACCCGACCGTTATCACCCAGGGCTCCAGCACTTACACCGTAACTAAGGTTAGTTTCTATCAAGGATGAGGACGTTCCTAGGTTTCGAGAACTAATAGAGGGCTCTAGGCTACTACCCTGACGATAACAGACTGCCCGTGCACTCTCACCCACACTGTAACTAGCGCTTCGATGTAAGTTTAAACCCTTCTATATTTTACACGACCTTCTAATTGACAATCGCCAAAGCCCGCTCAGCACCGCTAGCCCCGCAACTTCTTCCAGTCCTGCTACCTCCGTAATCTCTGCCTCTGCTACATCCGGGATCTTCAGCGCAGTCACTGCTGCTGCTTCCAGCTCTGCTAGTTCTGCCAGCACCACTGAAAGCATTCCTGGTGCTACCACCTCAGCATTCTACACTCCTGCCCCCACTGCCAACTCTAGCACAACTGCCGCGGTTACCAGTACCCCAATTCCCTTCACCGGCGGCGCCAGCCGCGTGTGTGCCGCTTCTCTTGCTAGCCTCGCGGGTCTCGCACTTGCCATTTACTTCTTTTAAATGTGTACTTTTATCCTTTAGTCAAAAAGAAACTTTGATAATTTTAAATTCACATTAATTTCCAGTCCGCCTCAACATAGAAATCGACATTTGAGCTGCCATCCGCCAAACATCTAACCTATCCCTCTCTCCATTACATACTGGCCTAACATGGCACGCACCTAGCCTCTTGGCTAGGCAACGCAAAAAGGTACTGCCTGAAATTCTCTACTACGCTATTAATACTCATACGTCTTGGTCTCGAGGAATCACAGGTCACTAGGTTTGATTGTGTAGGGTAGTAGTTGTACTCCGGAATAAGTTAATTTGGCTACACATAAACTCTTGATTACTACAACCAGTTCTAAGAACAGGCCTGATTCAAGTCATATCTACCCACTGCCCTTGGGCTGCGGCCGGAATTTGGTAAACTGGAAGTATACAATGTACCCTCACCCTTATGGTAGTACTACAAGCAGTGTAATTACAAACGAACGATGACACGAGTTCCGTGAATTATTTTTTACTTCCGACTTCACTAGAATGCGTCCTGCACAGAAGAGTTGATCCAGAATATAGGCTATAGCCAGTGAAAGAGCCGTATCTTCCTAGCAGTTAATCTGTCTTACAACATCCGTGATAGGACTATTAGTAGCCAGCGCCTCATCCTCAGCCAGATCCAGGACCTAGATCCTCACGAATTAAAGGAGAGGGCCGAGCTTGTGCCTTTCGTATCAAGAAATTTCATTCCTGTTTCCATCGGCCAAGGCACCAACATTGGCAACTCCGTTGCTAGTATAACGCCACAAGATGTTTTTTTTTTCTACCTACCGCGGTCGCCGGTTGGTGAAAATGCTGAATCGTCCGCCTTCAAGCCAACGTGCACCCTTAGTCTCTTCCATCTGGCCATACTACTTTCAAGTTTCAGTCGGCGTTCCATCCTGTTGAACCCTCTGGCCTAGATTCTAAACTACTCATAGTATGACTGCTCCATTCTCTATGGCGGGAATAATCTCGCATTTCGCCAGTCTAGTTGAACGGTCGAGGTGAGATTAAGCAATGAGGCTGAAGTCTGGCAGCGCCGGAGCGTTGGCTTCGCATCCGGCTTGACCTGGCGCGGGTACACCAACGGGTACACCAACGAGTACAGCAACCACGACGAATCAGGGCCAGCAAAGATATGCAACAAAAGAGGGGAATGTACATGGTGCGGGAATAGGAGCGTTAAGGTCTCACGGTGAATCTAATGAATGAAATCGCGAGCTGATGATGTTGACGATGTTTTGGCCAGGCGACCGAGCGACGGAGCGACGGCGCCGACCGTGCTATGTATGCACGTGATATCGGATCTTGTTAATCCGCGATCAGCACATCTACGCAAATTGGCAGAGGGGCATAAGCCGGGTTGAGAACCTGCTTCCCTGTGAAGTTGTCTTTACCCACTACCTACCTCCTACCTACCTCACATATAAACAACTGCTCTTCGCTCTCTTCACTCTACTTTCGGATCGACCGTCTCCTCGATATCGAATCGAATTGAATTAAAGAAGGCGAAGCCAGAGCCGCTTTGAATCCGCAATGATGGAAAATCTTGGTCATTATCGTTCTTCTGGCTTTCGCACTACAGCATAGGGTTCTGAGGTAGGGGAATATCTTGACCTCGACGGCTAGAGCTCTACACGTGGAAAACTGAAGACATTTTGGGACCCGCTCTCCGGCATTCGTCAGCTGAGTCAACTCAGATAGAAGATCAGCTCAGGTTCTACTTGGAGGAGAATACGGTTCTCTTGACTATGTCTAGAATTAGTCCACTCTTAAGGACATCCACCAGAGGGGTCTATCGCTGAGTGTCAAGGTTACCGATGTCCCGGATCCCGATATCAAGGATTATGCATTCGACGAGAGTATCTTGACAACCTTCAGTCTTTATCTGTCTCGTCAAAAGGACCCAGTCGCACGAAAGCAGCTGCATATTCCACCTGGATCAAAGTTAATCGTCAAGTGGTATGAGGAACAGCCCTTGTACTGTCTTTTCCGGTCATCCCTTACGAAGTCCCGTCGTCCCCTTTCTTCCGCCCTCCGGAAGGTAAGCAACATCCTTGATCCCGATTGAATCTATAAGAGGTTCAATTGTATTTTGAATTCCCGTTGTTGCGCCATAGACTAGCTTGTTGGTTTATTTCGACTCTCGACAGTTTGACAGGATACTTCACAAATCTGAGATGTTCGACAGAACTGTGGGTAGCATGCTTATAACCCTAAGGATACGCTTCAGACCTGTGCTAATAATATTTGGGCAGGTTCTAGGACAATTAACATAGATATATGTTGAATTACGGCGTAAAGTTTGGTCATGTCTCTATTCGAGAAGATACAGCTTCCCTACAGTCTTGCCCTCGTAAGATGTCCTCCAGACAAGCTCTTCCTAGCCGCCTCGTTCGAGGTCTCCCACATGGCAATCCTTCTCTGGTGACCTGCTTTAAAAGCATCCACCCACTTCTTATCAAACTTGGGAAGCTTCCTTCCAGGTTGTGTTTCAGTCGGTTCTCCAGCGAGCTTCCGAACAGTCTCAAAATAGTCCTCGAAGTCGGGGTATAGAGCAGTGAATGGTACACCGTCGCCTTTGTAGGCTATCCTATCCTTCTCCCATTTTTCTTGCTCTTCCACGCTTGGCAACTGGATTCGACCTGCTAGGAAACGTGCCGCAAGTACGCTTTGCCATTCATAGACTTTGAAAGTCAGGCCGGCAGCGACCTCGGGAACTGTCAGCATCGGTAGAGATCTTTATGGGGATGAACGTACTGCTCCTATAAATATCAGGGTAGGATCCTGTCTCTTGAAAACATGCAAATACAGATCTGGCACCCGATTGTTCCTAATGGGGACGTCTGGTAGAAATGGCAAGGTCCAAGTGTAGCCTGTCCCTAAGATAATGTAGTCGACATTGTCTAGAGAAGTACCGTCTTCAAAACGGACGGTCCTTGCGCCATTAGCACTCTGTATCCTTTTGATTGCTGGCCTTTTCTTGATGCTGGGATGTTCAAATGCGGTTCCGCCGAAGTATGGATGCCACCGCCCACGAACGACTGCATTGACTGGTGTTTCAGCATGACCCACGAGATCTACTGCAATGTCCATGCCTGATACCGAAGCGCCCACAACGACGACTCTCTGTGCCAAAGTCAGCTAGGGTCAATTTGTATAGAAGTTTCGACCCCGATTTACCTTCCCGCGATACTTTTCTACTCCCCTATAGCCTTTGCTATGCTCGACTGACCCGGGATACGCCAGGGCAAACTCCGCTAAGCCCTCGATCTCTGGGACAAAAGGGACAGTATAGTGACCACTCGCAACGAGAACCGCATCGAAATCCTCAGACCACCAATAATCCTTCTGATGCCAGTGCTCATATCTCCGGAGGGTAAGCCTCCACGTCCCAGAATCTTTCAATTTCTCAACCTTCTCAACTGTCGTGTTATACTCCACCAAATTCTGGTATCCATTACGATCCAGCAGGCTATTGATGTACTTCTGGATAACCGTGTGATGGCGGAATGGGGTGTCTCGCCCATGGCGTTTGATAGAGAGTTCGCTCGGCTTCGCAGGGATAGGTTCCTTTGAGAATTCCATCACGACCGCATCGATATTTGTCTCGAGGTGGGGGTACACCGACGTTTCCGCATAGCGGTACTGAGATGAGCTTGCCGTACGGCATGGGAGGTTTTCGGGAATTTTAAGAGGCTTGTCTGCGGTCCTGGCGGCGAGGGCTTTGATATCGGGAAGCTTGGGGACCATGTGCTCGGGATCTTGAATCCTGTTTCCATGCTTCTGTTAATGCGAGGGAATCTTTCAGAAGAACGCCGGGCTGCCAGGGACCCATGAGGAACAGAATAGCTTACCAGCAACCACCCGCCTTCTCGCGACGTTCGAAAACGCGGATAACATCAAAGGATTTCTCTTGGGCCAAGCAATCTACAGCGATAGCCCCCGCGGGACCACAACCAATGATGGCTACCTTTTTGACTGGTGCCATTTCTCTCTACCGGATCGGCCGTCTGTATGCACGATCAGACAATGGCTCTTAGACAGTTGTTCTCCCGTACGTGCGAAGAATGGCATCCAAATGATCAATGCCTCATCAATGGCTCTCTGCATCCACGACTCTGGCTCTACATATGAATGGGGGTCGGCTGCGCATATCCGATCCGAATGGCTTCATCTTTTTCCAAATCCCGACAACAGCCTGCAGGGGTTGCCGAGATTCGGGAATCACGCAATTCGACCCCACAAGAGCGTGATTGCAGTTTTGGGCATCCTAAGCTTTCGGCCGCTGTCAATCCTGTCAATCCTGTCAATCATCGACCGCTCTGGGCCGCGCGGGGCGTTGTGGCTCCAGGGCCCGTCGCCGCCGTCGACTTGAAGGCGTGCGGTTTGGGCTTGCTGTCGCGTGGCAGAGCCGCAATCCAGACGATTTAAACGATCTAAACGCGCCCCCCATCCCAGCGGCCATGCGATATGCACCTCTGTCACATTTGTCCGAGGAGAAGCCATCTCCATCGATGCGAAGGGGTGCTGCAGAGCAGATATTGCGTCAACGGGTGTGGTAAGTTTATTATGTGCTGTGCGGGATGCGGCGACATGCTTGGTTTCGCATGCATTTCTTCCCAAAGGAGCCCAGTACCCTTGGTAATTTCTCCTTTGTTGCCTTCGTCTTTTAATCCTCTTGACCGCGTCTTTTTCTTCCTATCTCTGACGCGCAGATGGCCATGGAGAAAGCCCTGGAACAGCAGCTCCCTGTGGAGCCGACGTGGAATTCCGATTCAGAGCATGAGCAGAACGAGTCGGATCACAGGCATGGGGGCTTCGACAACACAGAAGCCATACGAGCTCGCAGGAAGTAAGGGCCTGCCCAGTGAGGACTTGAGAGAACATGATTGACATTCCCGTTCAGGGTCGACATGACCGTCCTCCCACTCCTCTTCCTCGGCCTATCCGTTTTCCAGCTCGACCGCATGAACCTCGCCAGCGCTCTCACAGCAGGCTTCCAAACGGCCATCCATATCGACCAGTCGACCGTTAATGCCGGCAACCAACTAATGTTCGCCGGCATTGTCTTGCTCGAGATCCCATCTAACATGCTCCTCCAGCGAGTCAGTCACCCTTCTCTGCCTCGCAAGACGCAGCCCTAACACGTTGATCCTAGATAGGCCCTCGAATTTACATGGGAGCCCAGGTTCTAATATTTGGCCTGATTGCGACACTACAATGTCTCGTAAAAAACCGCGCTGGATTCCTCGTTATAAAATCCTTTCTGGGTTTGGCGGAAGCGGGGTACATTCCTGGAGGCGTATATACTCTATCCACATGGTACACAAAGAGGGAACTGGCGAAAAGAGTTGCCATCTTCTTTTTCGGAATGTTTGGTGGTAATGCTCTAAGTCCAATTTTAGCATCTGGGATCCTCAAACTGGACGGACGGCGCGGCCTTTCTGGTTGGCAATGGCTCTTCTTAAGTAAGTCAACAACATTCCTACAGGCCACTTAGAGCTGAGTTTTGTCCTAGTCGAGGGTGTCTTCACTATGTTCGTAGGCATACTCCTCCTAATTTTCCTCCCCGCATCGCCCGAACAGCCGAAACCCCTTTTTCCAAAAGGCCTCATCCGAATCTCATCTAGAGAAGGCATCTTGCTTCAACAGCGTATAGCTACTGAATCCCCAAAGAAAATATATCGTTCCCAGCATCTAAGTATCTCTCCAAGGATCGTTTGGAAAACACTCTGCCACTGGCGTCGCTGGCCGCATCTACTCGCCACCTCGCTGGTGTTCTCAACATGGAGCCCGCTTACTACCTACACGCCTACTATTGTCATGTCTTTAGGTTTCTCTCGTACTCCTGCCAATGCTTTAGCCTCAGTCGGCCCATTTATCTCCCTCCCAATCGTCTTTCTCTTCGCCGTCTTCAGCGACAGGACCAACGCCCGTGGACTCGCTGTCTTCCTCGCTATAATATGCTACCTTATCACATTGATCGTCCTCCGGACCACCGAGGCACACGTCGGGAAATGGAGCCGGTGGGGACTGTGGACAGTGGTTAACTCTTTTGCCATTGGGTACCATCCAGTGCATAATACGTGGTTGCAATTAAATTGCGAGGGGCCTGAGGATAGAAGCGTGAGCATGGCGTAAGTTTTGCACCCCTGATAAGAACAATCCCTCAGAAAACCTAGCTTGGTGAAGAGCGAGCATAAGCTGACAAGTCCATCAGATTGTGGGTAATGTCGGCAATTACAGGTCTCATGTACGGGTCCCAATATTTCCAGGCGGATGATAAGCCATTTTACCATCGGGGGTTGGTAATTATGATTGGGGTTGTGAGTGCTGGAGCGGCCCTGGTCCTTCTTCAAGAGGGGATATATTGGCTTTGGAATCAGAGGGCTCGAGCCAGCAATGCGCAAGAAGAGGATCAGACTAAATACAAGCGTTTATATGTCCCGTAGGTATAGATTCTGTTTATGTTAAGTTCTAAAAGTAGAAATTTAAGCATGACCAAAGGTATCGGATACAGTGTGAATTGCAGCACATGCAGTTTTGTCAAACGGGAGGAAAGGACTTGTTTGAAGAGTGAAGGTAGGGGTCTAGAGAGTATGTCTCTTGTCTATAAGGAGAGCACAAAAAGATATAGGTTATGTTCTTCTTGGGTAACTTTAATCCACCAAAAAGCTGTCGGCTCAAGTAATCACATTAAACAATCAGGAGCAAGAATGATATCGGTACTAATAGATAAAAGATAATAGAACACTACATAGACTAAGGCAATATAGCAGGAGATCTCATTGACTGCGGTTTATGATCTATCCAATTCTAATCACCAGTACAGCTCCATTGGGAAAACGTCAAGTGCTTTCACGCCAGTCTCAGTGATTTGGACAATTCTCTCAGTACGAAGCCCACCGACGTTGGGGACGGTAATCGTAGCCTTGAGTGTAAACACCATGTTCGGCTTCAGAACGGTTTGGTTCCCGGGACCAATCCATGGCTGTTCTTCCTCACAGTCCATGCCGGTACCATGGCCAGTTCCGTGGCCACGGGCTTCGCTCGAGTACTCTTCGTAACCACTTTCCACCAACGATTGTTGAATGACGGCGTTTAGATCCGAACATGTAATGCCAGGACGAGCGGTCTTCAAACCGGCTTCAACGGCCCGCGCAGCAGCTTGCACGATGGCCTTCTTCTCCTTGCTCGCCTCACCATAAGTGAAACCCCGGCCGCCGTCAGCAACATATCCTCGATACCGAGCCCCCTGCAAAGATACGATTAGCTAAATTCGCTCGCGTGGAATTCTAAATGAAAGAACATACAATGTCCGTCATCACTAAATCCCCGGGTTGAACAACACGATCAGTTGGGCGAGCGAGATTGAATCCTGAGCGAGGCCCTGCCTGGACCATTGCATCAAAAGCAGTACGGTCTGCACCACCAGCAAGCATAGCCCGATCTCCAATGAGGGCTAATTCACGCTCGGTATGCGGCTTGCCATCCTTCAACGTCTCTCGGATAGCAACCATGGCAGCATCAGTCAACGCGGAGGCCTTCAGTATCAGGGCAACCTCACGGTCACTCTTGATTGCCTTGATCTCTGCCAGTAACTTGGTTGGTTCAATTTTCAGGTTTCCGACGGCGGCCTCCACGCGCTTCATAAGGTCCCAAGGGATATAGGCATGCCCTGCAAGACCTAGTGTGCCGGTATGATTTGCTGCAAAAGCACTCAGCCTTTTGTGCAGCTCATCAAAGCTGTACACGGGGAATGTTGTACACTCGCTCGCATAGTTGACGCACTGCTTCGACACGAAAAGGGCGGGGTCCGAATCGACTCCGAGAAAGAAGATGGCATTGGCGATGTCTGAGACGCCATCCAAGGGACGAAATTCCGTGAAATAACAGACGTTGGAGCCACGCCAACAGTCACCAAAGCCTATCAAACCTGTTAAGCCTGCCTTGGGTAGCGCATCTCGAACCTTTGCAATGCGCTCCTGGTATTCCGAGGCTGGAATCAAGTCTTCCGCATGTGTATATGTGGAACCGTATTCGATGAAACTGTTTGAGCTTCCATTAAGGTGGTGTATATTTGTTGGCCCATTTGCAGTAGCAGTGGTGGTCTCGGTCAGCGTGGTAGACATTGTAACGGTTGCAAGAGCGGATGAATTGAATTGATATTTTTGATCTAAAATTCTGCGGAATTGAAGAAGAGCTGAGTGCTTGATGAAAAGTGAGTTGTAATACAAAGAGATATGGCCTTTTATATCTACTCGATATCACTCGTTTATAGTGCAATTGCCATTCTAGTACCTGTTGTAACTTGCAACCACGTCCCTGAATAGAGGTGCTTGCTTGCTCCAAATCTGTCAGGTGGTTGACTTGCCAGATACAGACCGGCCAAGAGCCAAATACCTCGCAAGTAGGAGATAACTTTCCTCCAAAACTGAGTTAACAGTCCGAGCTAAAAGATCTCGAAAAGTTGCTTAGGAGCAGTTGAGAAGGCATGTTGAAGCCTGAAGGGTCAGACGGGCTGCATTCTCTCCCATTTCCCCCCTTCCTATCCCACTTTCCTTGACTCACGTCCGCACAATTCTTCCTTTTTTGATTTTCGAGGTAAGACTTCCCGAGAATACCGTGATCAGCCAGCTTACCGTCACCTTACGCCCCGCTAGGATCTAATCCTGTAGAGCTTATCGTGAGCAGCCCCACGCCCCCACTATCCCCCCGCTATCCCCGCAGTGGGGGCGCACTATGTTCTCCGCATTTCGCCAATTCAGGCGCCCCCTCGGCTGTACGGTTATGCATTAGTCAGATATCGAATCGAGATATTCTCTCCATTAACACTTCAATCAAGCCAAATGCAGAAACATGACGCGACCCTCCATTCCGGTGCAATATCCAACACCGCGGTTTGATTTGGATATTTCCCGAATAGGCCACGGACGGCCATCCCGTTCGGCCACAGTCCTATACAAATGTCTTCTAGGACCCTGAGCGGTCACAACGTCATAAGCCATAAGTTTGACGACATTTCTTGAGCAAGTGTGTTTAACGGACTTTTTGCCTGTCATGTGCTACACTTCGTAGAAGCTGTGGAGGGAACATACCAGCATTGTAGTGTGTAGGGGGGAGTCCATCGAACGCGTGGTGGTTTTTAAGGTACGAATCAGTAGATCGTATCTGCATTACTTCGACTCTTTTAGAGCACCTTCCTTTGGTATTTATTTACATTTACGGATATATTGAAAAGGTGCCGAGGTATTGTCTGTAAGATAAGGTACAGAAGGCTCTTGGAGTTACAGACATTGTGACAAAAGTGATAGGCTACGGACGACTCTTCCAAAAGTACCATGTCATCTGTTGTAATGGTTCTGCTCTATAGAATCCCGTTCATTGATCAATTAATCTCTGACACTTCAATAAAGTTATAAATTATTATCTGGAGTTTTGCTTTGGGAAGATAGTGTTGTATATAAAACAATCTAGGTTCATTGAAGTCCTTTAGATTGAAGGTGCCGCCGTCCGACTTCTCAGAAAATCGTCCCAAATTAGTACTCCATTCTCAAATAAAGTTCCTTTATCCAACCGCTCAGCAACTATTTCCAGCTCCAGATACAGCAGAATCTCCCGAAACAACATCAGAGAAGGAACACCTAGTTTCCATGAGCGGCTTGGCCCACCATCTCGACCTGCTCGTCACTTCCATCTTTTTCGCGGCCACTTTCAACATATTCCTCATCGCTTTTCTCGGACTTTGCCTGATTGTTCCTCGAGTGGAAGGCACTTGGTTTCCCTGTAAAGATCTCGTCGATTTCCTCCAGGGACTTGCGGGCAGTCTCGGGATAGAAGAACTTTATGATCGTCAATTTGTCTAGTTCTTTCCTCTTCGAAATAACTATTTTGGGAGAGATAGACGTTGGGCATCAGTTGAAACTTACGTAGATAAGAGGAACAAAAGTAGCAGCGAGGACGGCCCAGATAATGTAGAATTTCCAGCCGAGATTCGACACGCCTGGGGGTGTAATTTCCACGACCTGATCCGTGGTGAGTATGCAATGTGTTGAGACTGACTCAAGAGTATGCTATAGATACTTACAAGAAATGTGCAAATCCAGGAGAAGCTGGTTGCAACAGCAGAGCCCTTCGCTCTTAATCTCAGAGGTAGTAGTTCAGGAGTATACATAAATGGAGTACCCATAAATGCAATCCCGTATATGGCAATATACGTAAAGAAGAACACTTGATGGTAAGTTAGTAATTAGCTGAGAGAAGATAATTGATAAACTCGGGCAAATCTTACCTATAGCTGCATAGTTTGTAGGTTGCTTGTTGATGCTCAAGAGGATAGCCACCATCATCATGTTAATAGCACATGAAGCCGAAGCAATTATAAATGGCTTCTTTCTTCCGTACCTATCTAGGAAGAAGACCGGGTAGAATGAAGCAAGGAAAAATACTAGACCATTAAGACCCGAAACCCACAGGGAGGTGCCTCGGGATAGACCCATGGTTGTTTCGAGGAGATATGGTATGTAATAGACCAGGGCATTAACACCACTCATCTGTTGAAAAACACTGATGCCAATTGCCAGGATCACACGTCTAGATAATTCAAACGTCAGAAAGCTTCTATAACGTAATTTAGGAATTGAGTAAATATACCTTCGGTTTTTGACCTCATTATTCCAGAATAATTCCCTCCACCTCACCGGGCCTTGTGCCTGTTCAATTTCAAGAGCTAGAACAATCTCATCTCGGCGAGCCACAACTGCAGGAGTATGCTCTGTTGCATCCTTACTTTCGAGAGCGGCGAGGATAGCAACCGCTTCTTCCAAGCGATCGTGCGCAATCAACCACCTGGGCGATTCTGGGAGGAATGGAAGCATGAGGAGACTAATTGATGCAAAGACCATCTGAAGGGACACCGGAAGTCGCCACGAAACGGGTCCAGAGACATAGCTTAGACCGTACTCAAACCAGTAGGAGAAGAATATACCGAATCCAATCGAAGATCCCAGAACAGATAGAAGCTTTCCACGATTCCTGGGCTTTACCATCTCGGCGGCCCACATAGGAAGCGTTGCGGCGAGTGTGCCCATCCCTATACCTGCAAAGATCCGGCCAACGATCATCTGACCAAGTGAAAAGGAGGAGGTCTGCAGGGCAGCACCGATCATCATGATAGCAAGACCAGCGTAGGACGAGCCCTTCCGGCCCAGCCTCTCCCCGAAGCCTTTTGAGAGCGTCATTGAAGGTGTTTCCTCGCCGTTGTGATCAAGACTTACCTGAGCACATCATGGCGCCCAGCCAAGCTCCAACATCGTAGAGCGCAACAACCTAAAGCTTTATGTTAACTTCAGAAAGCACATTAACTTTTGAAAGTGTACATACAGTCCCTGTGGATAAGTGTCAGACAATAATCTCATCAGAACCCATAGGACGACATGACATACCTACTACACTAGAATTGGGATGATCCAGAGTGTCAAGAAAATCGGAATTCCCTATGACCCCGCTCAAAACTCCCTGGTCATAACCAAGTAGGAGAAATCCTGCGCCGGCACACACAATTACCGCACTGCTAAGTTTTGTGCCTCGGGCGCCAAAGAAGTAATGGCCGTTACTCGGACGCGTGAGGAAAGCCATGGAGGCAGATGCTTATTGCCAATGATAATTGTCCGCTAGTATATAGAGATGGTAGGGCTTGAAGTGAACTCGATAGTAGGGAAGTAGATTGAAGAGGAATTGCTTGCCTCTTTATAAATCTCGTAGAAGCTCTCAGGAGTCAGGGGAACTATAGCTCATGCCGGTGTTTTGGTACAATGGTACGTCCCTAATGACCTGAGGTAGATACGATTTTCGTGTGGACATGGTGAATTCCCCGGAAATGGGGAAGATAACACCCCACGTAGGATGAGGAAACAATTCCCATAATTACCCGCGCCTTGGTTGGAAATGGAAGAAGCACGAGGTCAAACTCCTGCAATAACACCGTCATGCCCCTGTACAATGGACCAATGTTTTACCTTTTGTGCACTTCGTCGTCTGGATGCATGATTACAGAGTAGGGAGTATTAGGCGCGGTATGTCTAGTCGGGTTGTCTGGGATTGCAAAACCTGGAGCCGAGCTGGAGCATTGGTGGGATGGTGGCTTTCCCCAGAATCCCCAAGTTGAACCTTCCCCGCATCCACTATCAATAGAGAGACCCACCGACAACGCTTGCCCCGCGTTCCAGGAGCTGATATTGTGCATGTCCGCAAGGAACCACAGGGCACGAATAAAACGTGGCCAAGGCACTTTAGCTTGTTCTGCTGCAAGGTCCAGATCTCAGCTCTGGTCATCCTGCTGCACGGGACGACATCATGACCCTGACGCGATGATCTTCTTTTTGGTCAACTCGAACGTGGGAATTTAGTCCGAGACGTGCGATAAGCCCTTGCGGAGCCCTTTAGTACTATGTGACCCAACTCGGCGAGTCCATTTTCTTCCTCTTTCATCCCATCACCCGTTCATGCAATCTGCTCCGAAATCGATGCATCAATGCGGACAATAACTCACACTCAAGCTACGCCGAAGAAGTGGCGGCGAGGATGGTGAGCTACCAGCATTCGTTGGCAACTGCCTTCTTATCCAGAAGTGTGGCTAATCTAAGGACCCGACATCAGCCTCACATGTCGTCGGCGTCACCTGAAATGTGACGAGGAGAAACCCATCTGCGCTCGTTGCCGGAGAGCATCAAGAGAATGCAAGCAGGACAATGCTCTGACGTTTCGGAGTAGTCAGCGAGTGGCAGCAAGAGGAATAGTACAGCCCTTCAGAATTGAGAATGGCAACGGAGCTATTGGCAAAGGTGACGAAGGCCTCAATATCTTTGCAAAGGACCACCGCTGGGTCAAGACGCCTGCTACCCGTAAGTACTAAGATTTGCCGGTCTTCAAGGCTATCAGTCTTCCTGCTTACCTTCAATCTGACCGCTAACAGAGGTTTCACAGTGTCCTTCATTGATGAAACTCCAAACGTGACGGCCGATTATAGGCACAGGCAGATGTTGGAGTACGGGCTCAGCAATAACAACGACAACAACCCTTCACCTCCAGAAAAGGAGATCGAACCCCAGTCTCCCCACGAACCACGTGACCTTCCTCAAAGCTCGCCATTCAATGTATCACCGTCTGTCGTGAATCATGACATTCCGCATGTACCGCAACATTCATTTGCAATCATAGGAAGCTCTCGACATGGATCTTTTGGCAGCGTTGACGTCGAACCTTTTGATGACGGTTCTGATCTTGGTAATCTCATCATCTCGCCAGACAGTGCAACAACTAACTTCCTGCCCGCCATTACTCTACCCATTTCACCCTCCACGATCCAAACCACTGCAGTTGATGTCAGCGCCGCTCTGTCAGTAAGCCCTCGGGGCGATGTCGTCTCACCAGCGGAACGCTCAAGGAGCGAAAGTCATCTAAAGCTCTACGGAAAAAGGATGCAATTGCCGTTTGCAAATCATCAGGAGGCGCTTTTATTTCAGCATTATACCGAGAAGTTAGCACAGATGGTGCGTCTCTATTCCAATATTTCCAACCTGTAACTTGTCCTTTCAAAACTACCTCCCGAGACCTAGTAATAGTAGTAAGTAGCTAATAGCATCTCCCTAATAAGCTTGACGTTACAGACAGGCATCGACATTTTGAGTTGGACATTCCGGAACGGGCGTTCAGCTGCCCTGTTCTGTTCAATGCTATTATGGCCTTTGCGGCTCGCCATCTTAGTCGAACATCGGATTTGAACTCCGTGATCGCTGATCACTACCACCACGAGTGTATTTCGTTGCTTATACCAATGCTGGATACAAAGGAGCTTGTGGCGGATGAAACTCTCTTCGCGGCCGCCGTGATTCTAAGAGCATTCGAAGAAACAAACGGTGCATATCTCCATCAGAGTTCTTTATGCTATAAGTTGACCCAGATGATCTGCTGACGTATAGAGACTAGAATCAAAAATGGGCCAGGAGCCGGAACACCATCTGACAGGCACCTCTGTGTTTGCGAACGCTCAGCTAGAGTTTCACACTTGGGGAGGACTCGGCTACGCTGCATTTTGGAAGTTTATCAGACAGGATATCTATCTTTCAATCCTCAGCCAGCAGCCATTGAAGGTCAATCTTCATGGTTGGGCGCAGCAGCTGTCTTTCGACCTATCCTTTGGCCCGGCCGATGACTGTACGTGGGCAAATCGTATGATCTGGATTGTTGCAGAGATTGTAGTATTTTGCTTTGGTGATAAGAATGCCTCGTCTTGGAACAAATCGTTAATGAAGACTTTAAGGTGGAATCTTTGCAGGCCGAAGACTTTCGACCCAATCCTTTATATCGATCGCGATGTGAAGGCTAAACGATATTTTCCCGAGATAAAGCTGGCACATTCCTGGCATGGTGAGTTTTTAAGAGACCTGAACCGTCCGAGATCTATCTTCTATTATAACTTATAACTGAGCCTTCTGGCTGACCTGATCCATAGTCACAGGGATGCAGTATTACTACATTGCCAAACTCTTCCTTGCTATATATAACCCTAACATCCCTAAGATAGGCCTCGGATACCAACGCCAGCGACAAGCAGTATTAGATGAGGTATTCCAGAATGCGGAAGCGGTCTGCGGCATTGCGTTATCCTCATCGCTGTCCAACGCCCGGTTGACAGCCTGTACGGCAATCATGGCAGCCGGGCCATGGTTTCGCAACCGGCCGTATGAAGAACAAGAACTTCTTCTCCAATTACTTGGTCGTGCACAGAAAGAGAATGCGTGGCCTACAGAGGCTTTGGCTCAGGGTCTGATGGAAGAATGGGGATGGCCATGCTCGTCGGAAGATAAGTAGCAGATTGCCACCGGTGCCCCCATTGGTTTAAAATAGCTGTATATGCGTATTTTACTTCCTACGCATGTGAGTAGGTTATGGCGTTACTTTAATCAGGGATTTGCTTTCTCTTAACAACATACCAATCTTACATCCTATGCGAGCTGAGAGCAAGCGGTTACTTTAGTCCTCCCTAACGGGAACTTCGAATATCAGCAGGAATCTGATGAGATCTCCGCCCTTCTCCTTGGACCTAACCCTGACACTAATATATGACTATCTGATTGTGGAATGCAACGTTACGCCGTCATCCGGTCGGGGATCGTTCTTCGTCGACGTTATTTAGCAGGTGTTTTATCTTTACAACATAACAGCATGTGAACTTTGCCATTATTTAATAATTACCCACTTCAGTAAACATACACTCTCATGCATAAGTCTCGAGACCCACGGACTAGGTTTATTAGTGAGTGAATAATAACAAAGCTAAACTACGTTAACAATGTAAGACCTGTCTGGCATCGAATAAATCTAAAGGATTGTGTATTCATAACGCATAAACCTCTTACACATAGAACAAACTGCCCACTATACTGGCTTACCACCAATATCAATTTAGCCACCCATAGCCCTTTAGAAACACTTAAATTGTTGCGTCGGAAGTATTTCAGGCTTTACCTGTAATGTCAGGGCTGAGATTGCGTCGACGGATCTTCATCGGCATAGCAAGAGGGTGGGCATTGACAGTGTCCGCTGTCTGAAGCTCGAATCCCGGCTCCACGAATTCGAACTCATAACGGCGTGCCAATGTAGCTATAGAAACGAGGAGCTCCAGGTAAGATACATTTCGGCCAGCTATTGGTTTATTTAGTGATTGCTTTATGAGAGGATGGGAAGGGTGTGGACTCACTACACGCACGGCCACCTGCGGAGAAGGGGATGAAAGTCGACTGGAGCTCGGCGGCATCTTCTGCGAGCCATCGCTCGGGCTTGAATACCTCGGGGTCTTTGAAGTACTCGGGGCTATGATGCAGAGACCATGTTGGGACGGAGACGGTAGTGTTTCCAGGGATCCATTCTCCTTCAATCATCATGCCCTCAGGAGGCGTGAAGCGGGGCAGTCCACCAGGAAGAGAAGGCCGCATGCGCATCGTTTCATCGAGAACAGCACGGAGGTAGGGGAGGTTCTTTACCGCGTCGTAGGCAGGCACAACTTCCGTCTCATCAATGGCGTCGTCGAGCTCTTTCCTCAACTTTGCCGCTGCTTCAGGCCATTTCGTGAGCAGGAAAATGGTGCTGACGAGAGCGATTGTAGCTGTATCCGAACCAGCAAGCAAAAGAAGGGAGCACTCCGCAACCAGCTCTCCAATTTCCAGGCCCAGGGGTTCGTGGTCTTTGGTCCAGAGTAAGGCCTTGAAGAAATCGTTCAACTCTTTGCCCTCTTTCTCCTTTTCTAGGCGAGTTCGAACCATATGAAGAACGATGGCCGTCCAGTTAGATCCCCCGGTCCAGCCTTCATGCCATGCGGTAAGGCGCTTATTAAGATGGTACAGCGGCGTGTACCACCCAAGAGAAGAACCGATGCGTAGGGATTTGCGCACATCGGAGACAGGATGGACCTCATATACAGTCCCATCAAGCTTCTGAGCCAGCATCATATCATCCCCTCTCTCGACACAACCCAAATGATGGCTGAAGACAAGGTCGCCGGTCATATCAAAGAGGAACAAGTTAATGAACCACGAGACGTCGATGGTCTCTCTAGTGGCAGCTGTCTGATCGAATCTCTTCAGAAGCTTCTGCGTATCCTCGATAACCACGTGCTCCATATCGACGATATTCTTCTGTGCAAAGGCAGCTGCCAAGCGCTTTCGTTTTTCGCCGTGGACCTGTCGATCCGTAGTGTCCAAGCTGCTCTCGTGAGTCCCAGTAAATTGCATGTAGAATTTATCCTTGGTAGCTGGACTGCCATGGCCGTAGATATCCTTGACTGCCTGACGTGAGACGAAGGAGACATGATTTGGGCCGACACGGACGATTTTTCCCAACCGCTTATGAGCTTCGTGGGTAGCTTTTGCTCGATTATGGAACCACTGATGTTTCATCATCCAAAGGTTGGTGAAGCCCGCGATACTAGGAGCACTGAACCGACGAAGCCTTTTAGGGTCCCGGAAATAATCGAATATAGGCCATCCAAAGCCTACTCCGACAACAAACAGGATGGCAACCTCCCATAGTCCAACAACAAGAGCCTGTTGCATGTTTATGGTATCGATATAATGATATGTTGAAGTTGGGTACGCTCGTCAATTTTTGCTGTGGTGCAACTCACGGGTAGCTTCGTAGATGGGAATTGTCGACTTGACCAAGTGCACTAGATATACCTGAGAAAGCGACCTAACCAACTTCTGGTGCCAACCAGGCATAACGGATGGGCTGGGAGTCGTGTGCATGGTGCAATGGTGGGAGATAGGAAATTCTGTGCGATGTCTCAATCCTTCCTTTCCTCTTCATCCGGTGGTCCCTTATGAACATCAGTCATGAGTTCTTCGCCTCATACCGTTCAGGGGAATGTCAGACAGATTCTTCGGGAAATGCGTCCCCCCGCACCCCGCAACCCCACGCCCCGGATGCCAGGAATCATACTCACTTCTAAGGCAAAGTTCTCGCCCTCGCGGTATTCTTCCCATTTGGGATTTGCTTCATGTGACCTCGAGTCCTGAGTCGTCTCGCGCTCCAGAGATGCAAACGTGATATGCTTCCGTTTGCAGCGGTACAGGCAATAATCTCCATCATGTTAGCAAACTTTCCGGGGGTGTATTTTCCGATCGGGGAATTCTTTCCGAGACCTCTTCGCTATCCCGGAGACAGTCGCTCGGGTTCGGACTCGAGATGGAAAATGGCGCTGGGTCGGGTGGCGCGCCGTCCTTGAGCTGGTGTGGAAAATGAAGCTTTGGGACTGTAAATTCAGGTCTGAAGATTCTTGTGTTTATTGTTCGCCCTTCTTGCGTCGTGCTGATTTTCATCCTCGGAGAGATGTTCCATTTCCTTCGTTGCTACCCCAGCTTTACCCCGTGGGGGCACTAGTGTGCCCCACGACATGCACTCGGTACTTTTACCCCACATTTAGAGATGTAAGCCTGCTTGGGGTATGGCGAAATCAGCTTGGGTTACTTCACTAGTATATGGTCCAGAAGCTCCTGAACTCTGGGGGGTTTTCCAGATTCTATTTTTATAACCTGGATTCTTACTCCTCTTCCCCTCTCTGTCTTTTCAGAAGAATCAAAAGGCATCAGTTATACTATCCAACCAGCCGAGCAGAAAGACTTTTACTTCAAGGGAAAAGGACCAGAAGGTTACTACCGAGTCATTTCATATACACTCCACATCCTCCCCGCGTCGAGAAGTGCACGCCTGGAGATAGAATGGCGATTGACGGCGTCCCTGAATCGATGCTGGCATGCCAGATAGTCGAGTATCATAAGCCGCACCAGATCCGCCGGATCCCAACCCCTCAGACCCTGCGCCCCCATGATCTCCTGCTCAAAGTCGCCGTCGCTGCGCTCTGCCACTCCGACCTGGAATACGTGGACGGCACGCTGGATATCCAGCTCCCTGTGACAGCTTCCCACGAGGGCACCGGCGTCGTCGTAGCGAAGGGGAGTGCCATCACTGACTTTGAGATCGGCGATCGTGTTTTGGCGGGCCAGACATATGGCCGGTGCGGCGAGTGCGATGACTGTCAAGGCCCGGAGAACTACCGGCATTATTGCGAGAATAAATATAACATGATGAGTGTGAAGAGGAACGGCGCCTTTCAGGAATATCTCATCGTTGACGCGCTACAATCGACCAAGATCCCGGACGCGATGTCATTCCTGACCGCTGCTCCGCTGGCTTGCGCTGGGGTGACTGCTTGGAGGGGCGTCTTGCAGGCGGAGCTCCAGCCTGGGCAGTGGATCGGTATCATTGGTTCAGGGGGTGGGCTAGGGCATCTGGCTGTTCAATTCGCGAAAGCCAGGGGTCTGAAGGTAATTGGTGTTGATGCACGAGATGATGGTTTGGCGCTCTCGAGGGAGGCGGGCGCAGATATCGTGCTTGATGCGAGGATAGGGAAGGATCGTGTGGTACACGAGGCCTTCAAGGTCACAGGAGGGAAGGGAGCAGATGCCACGGTGAACGTCAGTGATGCAAAGACTGCAGCCGCGACAGCATGTGCAATAACGAGGAAACACGGTACGATGGTTCAGGTTGCTTTGGTATAGTTCGCCCCAGCTCCACAACTGTGCATCGAGTGCTGACAATAAGCCTGTAGGCCCATGAACTGGGTATTCCGTTCGAGGAGTACATTTTCCGTGATATCCGCATAAAGGGGTCCTTTATTTGTTCCCAGAAAGAGACAGAAGAGATGCTGGACGTGGTTGTCAAGCATAACATTAAGGTTACCTCCAGCATCTTTTATGGAATCCAAGAGATACCCAAGATAGTCGAGCTCCTTCGCGAGGGAAAATACCAGGGTAAAGGCGTCGTTGTTATTGATGAAGAGGCAGTGAGGGGTCGACTCTGTCAGGAGAATCGATCCAATCTATGAGTTCCAAGGGTTCATGAGTAAGAACTCAAGAGCTTTTGAACCAGATCTCTGTGACACAAAGAATTATTAACTATCCCCACGTCTTTATATAACTCCCAATATGCCACATCGTGTTTTCTGCAGCTTAGTGCAGTCCTGTGGAAGAATTTATTGGAGGATCTGGGCGTAAGCTCGCGGTGTTAGCAAAAAGTAGAGCAGCGGTAGTCTGAACGGCTATTATGAGCGGCGTGGCGGGGTTCCCGCAGCTATAATCACCTTTTCCCAATGGGCGGTAGTAGCTGTAGGGACAAATAATTCCATCTTGAGTCTTCTCGGTGTTGGGCGCAGAGGTGATTCTTGACCAGCTGTGCTCCAAAAAGAATGTTTTTGACTCGATATTAGAGGCCCTATGGGGCGCGTGAGGAAAATGCGAAAGCTGTTGCAGCGTACGGTATTTTATATATACGAATTGTTGATGGCGGACATTGAGCAAACGAGAGGGAGGTGCAGGGAAATGTACAAATCGACGAAAGCTCCTGTTCAATAGTAGTGGTGGTTACAGCCCCCCTATCTACAGAACCCTTGGCGAGGCACGATCTAGGCTTATCAATACACTGATATTTACAGCTAGAGCTGTACTCCTTCAAGGCTAGGAATATAAATGATAGAGCACGGCTAGTCACGATAAAACATGTGGTAATCTTTGCGTAAGTGTGCACATAATAACTCGCAGTGCCCAATCACACAATTGCACAATTGGCTCTAGTAGAGGCGGGAAAGACGGGTGGTGCAAGACGCAACATTCTCCCGCAAGGTTGTGAGTCTTGAAGAAGCTGCCAACAAGAACTTGGTGATTGGTTCCGAACTTTCGGATACGGTGAGTTCGTAATCAACAAAAGATCCTGAAAGGCAGAGTCAACATCCATGAGATAATAACACTGGAGGAAAAGACAGCAATGACAGCTAAAGCCTCTTGTTCAAATGCTGTGTAGGATGGAGCCACGCCGTGCGCCGTGGCTGAGCTATGAGTCAACCTCCCTATATAGTACAAACTTGTACAAGATAGAGAAAAGACGCATGTAACGTGTGGTTGATAAGCATTGTTGGGACACATTGAAACATTTGGAAGCCCCTCCTGTTGTGTAGACGTAAGGCTGCCCCTTTCTTCTGTCTGTTCCCACTAGACACAAAGCATCAATCTTAGCCTAATCCAGCTCGTACAACTGCACCCTCAACCAGAAGAAGAGGGACTTCAAATGAGACCTAAAGCACGTTGATAAGAAATGGACGATGGGAGTAAAAGCTTAATAACAGGTAAGGTACGTTACTTGGTATCAACTGATATTCGCCGGCGATATCTCCAGCTTTACACACGAGTTCCTAACCGGATTGTAGACGAAGCCATGTACTTCTAAACCCCTCTCGCGGATCGCTTTCATGATACTCGGCTGTTGCATGATCCAATGGACCTCTGCCAGGACGTTCAGCTCCACTAACCGCCGGTCACGCTCCTCCACCCCGCTGCCGTGCCCGAATTTGTCTTCGCTCACTGTCTCCAGATCGTTCAGGCTGCTGTTGAGGGTAGTCAGGAATCTGTCGAGGGTGGGGCCCGCCGCGGTGGGTGCTGGATTGGTACTTACGAGAGCCAGCCCGCGTAGGATTTTATGTCTGAATGAGTGTTGATCAAGCCACAGCCGTAATGTCCGCACACGATAATGTGCTTGACCTGCGAGGATTAGGCCCATGTTTGGTTGGAAACGAAGAGAGGGGTATTGGCAAGATACCTGGATGACCTCAACACAGAGCTCGATTGCACTCAAGCTGCTTGTGTCCCCATTAGACAGCTTGTTGCCCAGGTTCCGATGGACGAAGAACTCTTGACGCGGGACGTTGAGGGTGTCTGTCTCGATGATCTGGCTGTCTGAGCAGCCCACCCATAGGATCTGCTGCTGTGGGGTTTGGAGCGAGGGGATGAAGTCGGGCGGCACAGGAACCGCGGTATAGTCGACGTTTGCGAGAAAGTTCTTCATCTTCAAAGGGATGAATGTTATTTGGTACAAATACTGATTGATGATGTCCCGTCGATATTGGGCTCCTCAAAGAATATTCGAGTGGTTCAACGCAACGTGCGGCTAAGTAATAGGGCTTTCAGCCTAGGGAGGTAAATTTTAGGTTTCTAAAGTGAGCTTCCCACAGACCCCGCCATCACGAGTCGATGGGGGAGGCCCGACGTAGCGGGGGATGGCCCGATTCGGGAAAGGCCAAAAGGTTGTCTAAGGTTTCTAGGATTCTCGCTTTTAACAGTCTGCCATGTGGCCTCACAATTCCGGTGTGATCAGACCATATATCACGCCACTTTATAGTCCCTTCCCGCAAACCATTCCCAAAGGGACACTTTAGTATGCGGCTCCGAGACCAAAGCATTCCCTTTCTTACCCTATCTGGCATGGCGTGGCCAGTCAAACTGCTAGGGCGGCCAGGCACAATCCCCACGATTCCAGACGATCGTTGCGCATTGTCCTGCGGAGACGCCCTATAGGCAAGAGGCGTGAATAGTAATCCACCCGGGCCCAAGGTCAAAATTCCACGGGATGGGCTAGGGAAATGTAGGAAAGCGATCGTGTGCGCTGCGCCCATCTTGAGTCCTATTGCTTAATAGGTATTGATAGGTTTTTGCTTACTCCATGTATATATACACATGTATGCATGTATGTATGTATGTATGTATCTTCCATGGCTCAGACACAAAACAACAGGGTAGGGCGGGAAGTCAGCACTAGTCGCTGCGCCCCCGAAGTAGAAGATTGGTGTGTGGATGATCATGATGATGAGAGATGCGGGGGAATAGAAAAAGGAAAGGAGGTTCGGGGACCAATGAATACTCGCCAGATGAATCGGGATCAGCGTAGCAATCTTACTCTGCACCTGATACATCGGTTTTGCGGTTCTGAATCTATCAGTCTTTCGTTGCCAGAGAAAGCAATCTCGTTCGGGGGTTCAAAGAATATGGAAACAGTTCAGGGGCCCTCTCCTCCATCATAGGTGGACCATGCTATATTCTGGTTTCCAAAGTTTCGTATAGATTATATACCTTAGACAATATCAAATCCCTATCGCCAACCGTGTGGATATCGTTAATCATTATGCGTTACTTCGTGCTGATTCGGCCCACTGCAAACCCGAGGATTTCTCTCACGCCAGCCTTTCTTCCGTGCTTGCGCATCGTATGCACCCAGTTCGAAATTGCCAAGGACAAGAGAACGACAACATTCATAGCTACAACCGCCACGAAGAACTGCCATATGTTCGGGTTCGAATCGCTGCCAGAGATTTCAGAGACGTTCATTCCGTAAACTCCAGACATGATAGTGATAGGTGCAAATCTAAGGGGTCAGAATCAACGGGTCCTAAGAGACAGGGCTGAGACTTACAAGTATGTAAAAGCATTAGTGAGACTGGTCCATCTTGACTCCGACTTGTGCTGAGAGATCGCTGCCATCTTATGCCGAGCCGACCATAGCAGATCGGTTTGATTAACAAGATGCTTGAAGTCCTCCTCTAGTCTTTGTCTGATATCAGCCGTGTGCGCCT
Source organism: Amorphotheca resinae ATCC 22711 (assembly GCF_003019875.1). Taxonomy (NCBI): domain Eukaryota; kingdom Fungi; phylum Ascomycota; class Leotiomycetes; order Helotiales; family Amorphothecaceae; genus Amorphotheca; species Amorphotheca resinae. Next base: position 28,791 of record NW_020194483.1, read on the forward strand.
CGTCCTGGCCCCTCCACCCTAGGCTCCCGCCCCTCTGAACCATCGCTAACGACTTTTTGATCTCTTCCGTATGTTCAACCGATGTGTCGGAAATACCGTTAATGCGCTGATCCTCTTCTCGGATAGTGGTAATAACCTCACTCCAGCAGAAGCAATTAAGATAAAGAAGATTAGCAATAGTGTAAAATGGAGAGGACGCTGCCTTTTCGAGGTTGACGAATTCGAAGGATTCGAGATACAGCTCGCGGAAGGATTTGGGCTCGAGTATCCTGGGCGAGGGGAGTGCGGATTGAAATGCTGGCGGATCAGTGACGATGCGGGGGGAGAGGGCGATTTTCGTATGCGAGCTGAAGAAGATGATGCCTTGACAGATGGAATGTCAGTACAACCCAGGAAAAGAGTTCATGGTCTTACCAGTCCATCCAGTACCTTGTTCGTCGGGCTCGGGTAGAAGTTAGAGAGCAATCGTAAACCGTGTGAATGTTACTAACCTGAATGTAGACCAAAACTTTGAACCTCTCTGTGTCGGTCTTAGAATGTGTCATTCGGTCCAAGACACCAAAGCCGATACGGATGTAAGGTGCTCGATGTCGTTGCGCAGGCGTGAAAACATGATTCTTGCTATCGATGGCCCAGTTAAAGAACCGGGGATCCAGCCCGAAAGAGCTCCCAAAAGCCTCTATCATGCCCGCAGAAGGGCGACTGCTGTACTCTGCCATGTAGAGTCGCACGTTGACGCCCTCCCGACTCTGATCCTTCGTGAAGCTGCTCAGATCATGTTCGTTGTTGAGATCCGGCCATTGCTTTAGCTTGAAATCGTCTAAGATATCCAAGACCGACACGACAAATGGTTCAGTAGGCGCTGGTCTATCGCTCATGTACTCGTCCAGATCCTGCAAATTAGCCCATCCTGCCCCGAGGAGTTGGTGGACATATTCGTGGTACGGTTTCCGGGCGGGCTGACCCCACTCTGGCTGGAGGACGTGAGCCGTCTTTGCTCTTTTCCGCCATCTTCTCACGGGCTCAGTCTCGGTCTCGGAATAGAGGGCATTGCTCTCGGATTTCTGATCTCTGGGGCGTCTATTTGTTGTTGCAGTTGTGTTGAATGGCACGATCGGAATCCCGACTCAAGGGTTGCGGGGTCGGATATTATCGAGTCGGCTGGAGAAGAAGTCATGACGGCGGCATACGCTTGGCTAAACTATGTGGGCCTCGTCGTGCTATTTAAGAGCGCCAAGCTGACCGTCGCTGATCCCCTGGAACCCCGGAAATAACCCATGTTGGTCATGTTGGTCATGTTGGTGATGTTGGTTGGCCATGCTGGCCAACCATCTTTCTGACTGCGCCTTAATCGTAGACATCCCCCCGTCACCTACACCCCAAATCAAAGTCCAATAAAGAGAAACTCGGCAGCTCAATATAGAACAAGCGTTTCTGGTATTTAAAATATCTGGAATGAGATGTGGAGTATCTATTCTCATTCGACATGGTACGCAAACCAAAGTGATCAAAGTCAGCGGGCCCTTTTCGTCGCACCTAATACGGGATGGCATAACTCATGATGTATTGCAAAAGCAAGTATTCGAGGATGGTTTACAGTTCAGTAGCTTCATTATCCAATCGTAACCAGGAAGGACTTTGGAGACCCATTGACAAAGCCAGATTGATCAACCCCTTCTGAGGCTGGGACATCGTCATAAGGAAACGCGTAGCCTCGCCCATCGATATTCGCTTCGTGAACGAGGCGCGCATAATGGTTCGTGATCTTGTCCTTGTAGTATTGGGAGACCCGTTCGTTGTTGGGGTGAACGTCATTGACCAAGAGAGTCGACCGGTTCAAGCCAGCGCAGATACGGGCCGTCAAGGGGCCCAAAGCTCCCGCATTGCTGGCAAAAGGACCCGTACTGCAGCTAAAAATGTCGGCACTGGATGGTTTTCTAAAAGATCCAATGCCATGGAACTCTAAGCTACCGTTGGAAACCTTGGCAGTCAGTTTGCCCCATTGAGCTTGGGTATCGACAGTGAGAGGCGTTCGACTATACTTCTCCCAGACCTGGTTGACGTAGGAATCGTAGTACCCTTGGAACATGTTACCGTTCATCACAGCGCCATTATTTGGGCTCAGGACCCGCAGTTTCCTTCCTTCTGACTCAAAGATGAGTTTGTGCCAGTCGTTGCCATCAACCAGGTGTTGTGCCTCCAGGCCAGCACATATTGATGCAAGCCCGTCAGGCTTCAAACCAAGAACCTTCTGGACTTCGCCGTCGTGTGGGGTCATGGTCAAGGAGACCGGCAAGCTGACAAAGTCCACATAACTTATATTGGCGTACAGCTGGTTATTAGCGAAAGTAAATTCGCAGAAATCCCACTCAATATGAATATTAGGATCCGAGGGGTTAGTGACCGAAGGCTCGACGATTGCCGGTCCCGGGTTCACCAGAAAGGTCAACTCCTTTCCGATCGAGAACCAGATGCGGCCACCAGCGAGCTGAGGAATGGTGATCCTGGTGATACTGCCCTGGGGACCGAGAGGGATCGAACAGTCTTCCGACAGAGGGGCACAGGTGTGGGATGGCGAGGCGGGGAAGTAGGGGGTCTTGCCATCCGCTCTGATCAGACACACGTGATTCCCGTTGTCGAGTGCTTGTCCCGTGACATAGGCGTAGACTTGACCGGAACTGATCCTGTTCTGGATATCGATGTCCAACGTGGGAGCCATAGGTGAGAGCCGGTAGGTCAGGGAGGATTCTGTAGGATGAGAGTCAGGCAACGAGGGGGTATAACGCATAGAGGGACATACGGAGAGGTCGATGGAGCAAGAAAGAAGGCGGCAACAGGTTACAACAGACGGTGTGATTTAGGACGAGGGGTTGCAAGAATAAGGAAGGCAACCGAAAGAAGGAATGTAAATCAAATATCCATGTATGTGTATGTAATTATGAAAATCTACGTGTAGATATGGATATACATCTATAGGTACACATATACACATATAATACATGGGAGAAGACCTCGAATAGGGGGAGATGTTGGAGAGGAAAGGGGAGCCGAAGCGTGCTGACTCAGCCCCGCGCCATACCGCACTCGTCGCGCGCGGCGAATTCTGTAAAACCTCGCACGCAGTACCGGACAGTACAGGAGCCTGCTATCCTCTCCAACGCAGTCCTTCGGTCGCCTCAACCGACCATCTCGACGACTCCGAACTCGATCATCAACTGTCCATTCGTCGCCCGCGCACTCGGCGCTCCCGCTGCCAACATGGTCTACGACTGGGAGAACAAGGAGGAGATATGTTACCGCATGTACATCGAGGAGAAGAAATCGTTGGAGGAGATCATGGAGTATATGAAAACCGAACACAAGTTCGCTCCCAGGTATGTATGCAGCGCCCAGTAGACGTACTATGTATGTATGGGCACCGCGCCGTACTGGTACCACTACGTTCCCATCCCCTTTCATCCACCACCACCCCCCCAAACTTAAATCTCGTCGTCCGTACTGACTAGACTCGACCTCAGCAAACGGGCCTTTCAGACGCAATTCAAACGATGGGATTTCCCCTCGAAGCAGAATCCCGCGCACAAGAATGCCGCCCTCGTCCAACGCGTCAAAGAGCTATGGGACTGTAATACCTCCCAACGGGAGATGCTTCGCACGCTGAACGAAGAGGGATTCGACATCAAGGAACGCGAGCTCATGCGAGTACGAGCCAAGAATCGATGGCTGTTGCGCGTCCCCAATGGGATGAAATCCAAGAAGAACGATACAGACCAAGAAGTTATCAACCAGCTGCAGCAGGCCTTGTACCCCGACGGACAGCTAGCAGATGCCGAGGGGGAGGACGAGCCCGTGGAGATGTCGATGCCTATGCAACCCACGTCTCGTCCCGTACGAGCTGAATCTCCCCCACTCAGCCCCGAGGTATTGCAGAAGAGACAGGAACGGCTGGCCAAGCTTCAGGCCGAATCCGCAGAGCGCTGGGCTACACGAAAGCGTCGCCGCCGAACTCGTGGCTGGGCCGGTCTGCCCGCTGATCCTCCTGGACCTCCTCGTTTCCCCTCCGAAACCACTATCGATGAGAGCAAGGCTTTCCTGAGTCTCGATAACCGGCTTTATCGCGACATTCGGGCTCGATTCCAGCGTATTTGTGAAGAGGCAGACATCATCAAGAAGACTATTGCAGGTCCCGAGCGATGGGAAGCTGCGAAGGATAGGCTGATCCAGGAAAGTCCACATCTGCAGTCTGTATTCTGGGGGAATGATGACAACCAGGAGGCAAAGAAGCTGGCGCTGGATGTTGTTTGCAGCGATGTTACCAAGAGGATGCGAACACTGGAGCGGCGTATGACAATCGCGGAGGCCAAGAATACCCTTGGCATCAACCCAGAAGAGTCTCGCCAATTGCGCAATGCCTTCTACCAAACCCTCAAAGCGGATCATTTCACAAGCAAGCTCGAAGCCGGCGAGGAACATTGGAAGGAGCTCAAGGCACAATGGATCAACGGTTCCCAGTTGCTGCAGAACATTCTCGCTCCAGGAGATGCTGATCCCCGACACCAGGAGAAGGTCAAGGCCATGGAAGTTCTCTGTAGAGATGTTATGAAGCGCCTTCGCGATGACCAGACGAAGCGCGATCCGACCAGGAAGAAGAAATTCGATTCTAACTACACTGCACCCGAACAATCGATGCAAGCTATGCCACAGCCGATACCACAGCCGATGCCACAGGCTATGCCACAGTTCAACGGCGGAAACGCCAACAATGCTTTTCAACCTACTCATCATAACCTCGTCCAAACCGCAACACGAGCACAGGCTCAATCTCAAGTGGTGCAGTCTCAGCCTCAGGCCCGTCCCCAGGCTCAAGCACATCAAGTGCAACAGCCGCCACCGCATCCACAGCAACACCCACAGGTCATGATGGATCATGGAAATATGCAAATTGATCCTTCGCTACTCCTTGCCGCTGCAAATGACCCATCACTGATGAACCGAGGCATGCAGAACATGCAGAATCAGTTCGCCGAGCAGCAATATGCTGATCAGCAGTACGCTGCCCAAGCTGCGCAGGCCGACTTTCCTCCTTCACCATCATCGATCGCCGTCTATTTCCGGTTACATCCTGCTTCGGATGTTCAATCGAATTCTCGGCTGTGGGTGAGCACACTCAGCATGGCTTCAGTGGATGAATTACGACAGTTGGCGTCGGTCAAATTCCCGGGGACGATCGCTATCCGCATCGAAGGTGTCATCAAGCAACCAAACGGACATGAGATGACCCTGCCGATCGATTCTGATGAGGAGTTGGAGGCTTACTTGGCGGCCATCAGCGGCGTGAAGCCTATTTTCACCGTTCAGCTGGTGGCTGCATGGAAGAACGGGTAGTTTTGCGATTGGAGGTTGCCAGTTTTGGGTTTATTGTGAGAGTACATTCTAGCCGGATTCGTGCCTTGTTATTGCTACCATGGAAGATGGATTACTTGGCGGTGTTAGATTGGTGGCGTCCGAGGTGTTGCTGATGGGATGCTTCTTTTGCCAGGGAGCGGCTTTGAGCTTCAGTGCTATTTTTGTTAATGCGAAGTCGGCGCATAGCTAGGTATACTACTTTCACACAAGATGAATAATGGAGAGAATCAAAGATTCCGAGGTTTAAAACAACAAGTCCTTGAGCAATGGAACCCAAGCCCCGTAATTCATCATTGACATTGATCGTTGCGTGAAGATTATGCAGCGGGTGGCCATTGGACAGAAATGCCGTGCTTGACGTGCAGGGTGTGATGTGGGGAAGCGGCCGTCTAACCCGGCTGAGTTGAGTTGAGTTGAGTTCCTACTGGCAGACAGCTCCAACATCCCCAAAGATCCCCAACATCACGACGCACGAGTCTCGGCGTGCTTGAGGTCCTCTCCAGTGTTTTCAGGGTAATTGATTGCATACTTGGAGGGCACGATGCCGTTCCCCAGACGCGCGCCTGCTGCACCCAGAGCTCTGCTCTCCCCTCTGACTCGCACCTCTGCGGCTGCACATCTGCGACCTGCTGTCGCGCGACAGGTGAGATGGGAGACGACTGAGAAGAAACGTCCCGAGGAGGGCCGCTCGTTCAAAGGGCAGCTGTACCAAAGTACGGCGTTGCGATTGCAAAAGGAGCGCGAGGACCGAGAGAGATTTGCAAAGCAGAGGAACGAGGGCGCTGGGGGGAGAAATGCGGCATTGACGTTTGGTTCGTCCCCTCCCACCTTTGCCAGTGCTCGAGATGTGTCGGTCGGTACTGATGTGCTTCTTCTGCAGTTATCTTCACAACTGGCCTGGTGGGCTACTACCTAGGGTCGACCAGCTACCCTGCTCCGTCGACCGCCTCAACGACACCGCTCTCGACAATTTCTGCTCCAAGACACGATGTGTCAGGCGCGAATCTGGAGGCTGCCTGGGCGGATTTTGTTGCGATTGTCGGCAAGGAGCATGTCAGTACTACCCCGACGGATCTGGCGGATCATTCTGGTAGCGAGTGGTCATCACACATCTCGGAGGGAGAGAGGCCGTTCCTGGTTGTGTATCCCGAGACGACAGAGCAAGTGAGTGAAATAATGAAGGTCTGTCATCGTCGACGGATCCCCGTAACGGGATACAGCGGGGGGACCAGCTTGGAAGGGCACTTCGCGCCGACGCGTGGAGGGATCTCGATCGATTTCGGCCGCATGGACAAGATTCTGGCGCTGCACAGGGACGATATGGATGTAGTGGTGCAGCCTGCGGTGGGCTGGGAAGCGCTGAACGAGGAGCTGGGCCAGAGCAACCTGTTCTTCCCGCCGGACCCAGGACCCGGGGCGATGATTGGAGGGATGGTTGGCACGGGCTGCAGTGGCACGAATGCTTACCGGTATGGGACAATGAGGGAGTGGGTGCTCAGCCTCACGGTTGTGCTTGCTGATGGGACTATTATCAAGACGAGGCAGAGACCGCGGAAGAGTAGCGCGGGGTACGATCTGACGAAGATGTTCATTGGGAGCGAGGGCACGTTGGGATTGGTTACGGAGGCTACATTGAAGGTGACTACGAAACCAAACACGACTTCGGTAGCTGTCTGCAGCTTCGGCAGCATCAAGCAGGCGGCGGATTGCGTGGGCAAGGTAGTCAACAAGGGGATCCCGATCGCGGCGATTGAGCTCCTGGATGACAACCAGATGAAGTGCATCAACAGTTCAGGAATGACGGACAGGAAATGGACGGAGGCGCCATCTCTGTTCTTCAAATTCGCCGGCACGCCCTCGGCTGTCAAGGAGCAGGTCGGCATGGTCCAGAAGCTGGCGCAGGAGACGGGGAGCAAGACGTTCGAGTTTGCAAAGAACGATAACGAGCAGAACGAGCTCTGGAGTGCGAGGAAGGAGGCCTTGTGGAGCATGATGGCCATGAAGCAGGATAGCACGGATCACGTGTGGACGGGCGATGTGGCCGTTCCCATCAGCAGGTTACCGGATATCATCAACGAGACGAAGGATGACCTGACGAAGAGCGGATTGTTCGGATCTATCGTGGGGCATGTCGGAGATGGGAATTTCCACGGTGAGCAGCTTCACCCAGCAGCTTCACCCCTGTTTAAATCATACTAACATAGGTAGCGATCCTGTTATACAACGACAAACAGCGCAAGACGGCGGAGGATGTGGTTCACCGGATGATCAAGAGGGCCATCGCGATGGAGGGGACGGTTACGGGAGAGCACGGCGTGGGGTTGGTGAAGCGGGATTACCTAGACCACGAGCTGGGCGAGACGACGGTGGATGCCATGCGGCAGGTACGTATTCTTTGACGGCTGTTTCTGGTCCTGAAACATTGCTTACGATTTCTAGCTCAAACTGGCTTTCGACCCGCTGTGTCTGCTGAACCCGGATAAGGTGGTCCGAGTCGAGAAGCCGAAAGCTGGGGAGATCGCGGAGTGGTGATGTTGGCTGTATTGTAGAGGCGTGCATGGAATATAGATATAATCTTACCTGTGATCCTGTCGCCCATGTCTTCTGATTTGATATCCCAGCTACCTAGAGTATTTCCTGAGTATATGAAAAGTAACGTAAGTTGGAATAGAAAATCTAATGATCGCCAGACCTACATCTATCGCGTCCCCTCCCCTATCTCAGATCCTTTCTCTGTCCCTAGGTGAATCTACTATGCCCTCCTTTTCTTTTTCTCTCCTCCTTCAAGGACTCCCTAAAAATCTCTTATCTATCTTCTCTTTACCCCTTACTATTTTTTATCTTTACCCTTACCTACCTACCTACTATCCCGATCTTAAAACCATCAATTCTCAAAACTTCCAATCCTATCCATCTACCTACCTACCTACCCATCCCCCTTAGCCTTCAAAGAACCAAAACTTAAACCTAAAGCTTAATGAGAAGCTACTTATTTTCCCTTTCTTTTCTGTCTGTCGTGATTCCGTCGTTACATATCTACCTTACCTACCTTTAATCTTCGGATTTAATAGCTACCTTAGGTAAGGTATTCTCTATTTCCAGTTCTACATCTCGCATAACTACCTATTTTCTCTGGGCCAGCTCCCTATGGGCGGCACGGGAAATGGAATTGTAAGGTAAGGTAAGGTAGGGGAGAATGGGGAATCTAAGGATCGATAGGATTCCCATCTACCTTATCTATCTATCACGACCCAACCCCACATCCCTATTCCTTTCACCATCCCCCCATCCCAAAACATTCGGAAAAAATAAAATTACGATAAAAAAAATAAAATCGAGTCCTGAGAGGAAAAGCCATCATTTATTGTTTCCCTACAAATATTTATTTCTCAGTTCGGTGTGCGGCGTAGAATCAATCCCTTGATTCCCTTTTTCCCCTTCCAGCCAAAAAAATTCCAAACTCCCCCCCCCCCCTCCCAGCTCCCCTACCGCATCAAAGAAAAAGGAAAAGAAAAAAAAAGAAAAAAGAAGAAACAAGCTGCTTCCACGCGGATTCGAACCGCGGAATCTTCGCATTTGGGATGCCAAGAGTGGTATACAAGTGCGACGCGTTACCACTGCGCCATAGAAGCGAAGCTTGTAGCTCGTGTTGGTTGGTTGTGAGACAAAAGGGGGATTGGGATATTTAAAGCTTCGCTTACATAGATGCGAAATCTATCTAGAGTAGGTATTGATATGGAGTGGGTAGAGTAGGCAGAGATGCTTGCTTGGTAGAAGATAATATGTGAGGGGGGTGGGTGTGATTATGGGAAAGAATGAAGAGAAGGATGATTAATGGATGGATGGGGATGAGGATTTTGGTATGCACACAGATGCACAATAACGACCTCCTATCTCCTACTTTCCTTGAAAGGAAAACATAAACCTATATCTGCAGTAGAAGGGGCTTATACTTACCATTCATAAAAGATGATCGATAATGTGTTAGTCCCCCAAATATATACGCACATTGATATAGAATCAGATATCGATGAAAGCGCACCGATCAGTAGACGAAGAGAAGAGAAGATGAATTTCCATTCTGTTATTATCAAAATGTCACGCAAACCCCATCATCAAAAGCAAACTCTCCCCTAACTAAAAGAATGTATATGTAGCGATCCTTAAACAGCTCAACCAACCCCCCTTAGCAATCTCCCCAACCACCACACCATATCATCAAAACCCCCTAAAACATCATCCTCATCAACCGACTCGTCGCGTCTGGATTCCCGCCAACCACCGACTGGTAGCCGACCTGTGGGTAGAAGAAGGCCGCCACGGCGATAATAACATAAGCCGCGCACAACAAGGCGCCTTCGAGGTAATTTGACCTCCCGTCCAGAACGAGGAAGTTGACGATGAAGGCGCTGACAAAGAGGGAGACGGTTTCGAAGAGGGTGAAGTATAAGGACATATCTTTGGACATGCACCAGCCGAGGAGGACGATGAAGGGGGTGACGAAGAGGGCTGGGAGGTTAGTAAATCAAATTTCCTAGATGAAGAAGACGACATACCGATCTGGATGGAGGAGCCGACGGCTACGCCAATCGCTAAATCCAGTTTATTTTTGCTGGCGACGGTGACAGCCGTAACGTGCTCCGCGGCGTTGCCAACAATAGGAAGGATGATCAACCCGATGAAAGCCTCGCTCAGTCCCGAGTTGCCTGACACCACGGCGTTGATACTATCCACCATGAATTCAGCACAGACGGCTACCAGTCCTGTCGAGATGAGTAAGAGCAAGACAGCGGTCGTGCGGGAGATGTTCTCCTCATCAGACCCTGCTGGCTTTTCTGCTATGACAGCTGGGATGTGCGCAGGCTGGACACTGGTGACGCGAGTGGCTGGACCGGAATACGTCTGGTTGAGTCGATCCGGGAGAGAATTCGTACGTCGGATCCCATACTTGACACGTGGAATTGGTCCACCAGTGGGAGCTGGTGGATCTGGCGCCGGTTGCATGAAGACATTTTGAGAGAACGTCTTTGGAATCTGGGGCCGGATTGAGCTGATGTTGCGCAAATTAAAAGCTCGTTTCTGGGACGAGTCTGTTGCTGGTTCCGTGTCCTCGGCGATATCAAAGTCGACATGTCGGGGCTCATCAACAGTTTCCTCGGGTTTCTTCTCGGTGGAAGTGCTCAGGACGATGCCTTCGTTGATGGTCTCCCCACTCCGTTGAGCCTTCTTACGCTCTCTCTTCTCTCTCCTCTCCCTGCGCTTTCGGTCCCGCTTCCGCTCCTTCGTCAGAGCACTAATGATTGAGTTCTTGCGGCTTCGACGTCCCTTCTCTCCCCCCTCGTCATCACCATCTTCAGCGAAGTCGATGGATCCAAGACGTTGTCCCCCCTCATGACCAAGCGAGTGCGGTGATTCAACTGCGTCGGTGTGATCTGGAGAGATAGAGCCTGTTCCTAGAGAGAGCGACCTGACTGCATCAACATCGGCCGTATCTTTCGAGCATGAACTCGATTTGCGACGACGCCGTCCAGCTAAAACTCTCCGAAGACGTTTAACCGTGGTATTTGAGCTACTTGACCGGTCGGAATCGGAATCCGAGGATTCCGATCCGTCAGAGGACTCCATCCACTGAGCAACGGGACCTGGGACAGATTCTTCGTCGATGATATGTTGCGGGGTGCTCACATACATGTAGGCATGTGACTTCAGTTGAAAGAGGAGGTACATCCCATAGACGATGAGGAGAATCTACGTTGTTAGCAATGATCTCAAGAAATGGATTAGGACATACCACGCTGGTTCCCCGGCTGACTTTCAGTACGGAATTTGTAGCTTTCTTCTCCTGGTCGCTGTTGAACGAAGCATGGAAGGCGGTCTGAGGGGATTAGTACTTGACGCCCACGCCTGCCGACGACACCTACCGGAAGCAAGAGACTCATGACACTCAAACTAAGTAAACATGCACTCATCTGCGTGACCGTGCTATTGTAGATCTATAAGGGTCAGCGGCGCACCCGGCAGCGTGCAAGAAACATGCCTGTTCGCGGAAACGAAGCCCCCCGATCAAGAAACACATTCCTAGAATCAAAAGCAAGTTGGCAAGGATCGAACCGAGCAGTGAAGCCTGGACGATACGGATTTCATTCTGGGAGAGTCAGCGGGGTCCGAGAAGATGCGAACGAGGGTCACACCTTTTGGAGGGCAATGCTATTCGGTTAGAAGATAACAACAGTGAGCATAAGTCTTGTAAGATCACGGACAGCTAGCATGGGGGAGGGGAGCAGAGGAGAGGGACGGATGATTTGGGACTCGATTGATATGATAATGCCTTTAAGAGGGCTTCTCGCTCTTTCTTGTCTTCATCTCTTATGAGGTAGACATACATGCTTGGGGGGTTAATCAGCGGGAGGTCCATCAAGAGGCGGGACGCAAACATACAATATGATAAGTTCCACAGCATTGCCAAAGGTCACGTTCATCAGCGCCCCCACCGTATCGCCCATCCTCTTGGCCACGCTCTCGGTGGCATGGCTGAGGAGGCCCGCCAACGGGATGATGGCTACGGCGTTCAGCCCAAAGACAATGCCCGGTTTGAGCCCGGCGGCCTTTGCTGCAATTCCGACCGGGACAAGTACCAGCAGCAGGTTGATATAACTCGAGAGTATGATGGATTTGGCCGTGAGCCAAAACCTGACGGCAATATTCTTCTTCTTCTTGTTGGGCTGCTCGTCTTCTACGACAGGCCCCTGCCCCTCAGCTTGCGGAGGTGGAGCGGGCGGCGGGTTATCGGGCGATGTCTGGTCTGCCACATGGTTGGCGGTAGGATTCGCGGCCAGGGGCGCGATGCCGTCGAGCTGGCAGGTCGCAGGCAGGACGGTCTGGTGTGCATCTTCGTGGTGTACATGGTGGTTGTTTAAGGGGAGAGTCGGAGGTCGGCTCTTGTCTTTGGAGAATGGAGAGAGGCCATACGCTTTGGATGATGCCCAAGAGCGGATGCGAAATATATACGAGTCCGAGGCCGGTGAAGCTTCCTTCATCGGTGTAGAAGCAGGTCAATGGAGATGAAGTAAAGCTTGAATGAAGCTGGATGGAAGTTAGATGGAGGGGGGGGAGAGGGGGGAGGGAGAGAGATGGAGGAGGGATGGAGGGATGAGGAGGGATGAGGGAGAGATGATGGATGTTCGCCAGACCGAAGGGGGAACGCTCGATAGAAGATAAAGGACAGCCAACCAACTCTACATCAGCCTCGCCAATACCCAAAAGTGGTCATGATAGACGAAAGGGGAGTTGTCGATTGGATTATCATCGTTGTAATCATTGTGCTATGTGGAGATCATCCAGATACGTACCCGGCAGGGCGAGACAAGGCGGTTTGCTTGACATTATTGCTTCACAGTTGACCCAGGAGAGAGACTATATGAGATAATGGGCCCCTCTCTATGATGAGCCAGCAAGTCAATCATCCCAGCCGGTCTCCGATCCCCTATGTCAATCCATCTCCATCTCCACGTCTATCACCGTGTCCATCACCATCGACTCAGAGTCTCAGACCCTCGCGGATTCCCGCGTATTAACCCCAGTAAATCACTCCCGCCAAGCACCTCTCCCTCGTATCTCCAATCATCCTGCGCTGCCAAGTGTCAAGGGGCGCGTAGGGCGGACGACTCGTCCAGGTTCCTTGATTCTTTCTGTTTCTTCTTCTCCGTTGTCTTACATTCATCATCGTTCATCATCATGATGATCCAAGATCTTTCCGCTTTGTGTTTAGAGAGGCCCACCCCGGACGCGCTCTGGTGTGGCTGAGTACGGTGGCTGATGCACCGCCACACGTATGGGGCTTGAGAGCTACCTGTCTGGGGCCACGTGATGAGGAGGGAGCTTGGATCGATATAAAAACACAGAACCTAATACATTTCTATCACTCTTCTTCTTACACTCTACGAGTGTTCAAACTCCACAATCATTTATTAAGGAAGGAAAAATAACGACTAGACTCGAGGCCAACTTCCAGGAAGCACATGGTGCACCAGAGACAGAACGAATGGTAGGTACATGGTGAGAGGACGAGGAATCTCGTGGAGGGTGGTTTGCCGTGTGCAGATAGTGTCCTTGATGAGAGATCCCAAATAAGCCTTGCTTCCCTTCGAAAGAGTTTGTCCACGCTTCTGTCGCTGCTCTGGACAGGTGCTCCCCTCTGAAGCATCGTCGCCCTCCCTCCAGCTGTCCACAGCATCCTCTGCGTAATTGTGGTCATGTTCTTGGCCGCCGCCGTGGGTAGCAGGTTGGTTTCCCAGAATGCTTGGTCTCTGTCGAATACCCAAAGCCGTTGAGGCATCTTCAGTTCCTACAGAGAATTGACTGTCGTTCCAGGAGCTGGATAATGTGGCCTCATTTCCACAACCGGTCTCTGTTTCAATAAATAGCTCCTCTTGCAAAGACGGAGAACTGATGCTCGGAATAGGTTGCTTGGGTATGTTTTCATTTCTGGGACTTGAGGATGTGAATCTTCACGACATCCCACTAAAGTCAGTGACTTCTCTCCCAAAACTACCCGCATTTTGGAGATTACTGGCCATATGCGTGTAGAGCAAGAGTGCCAGCTCCATCAAAGGTCTCGTTACAACCCCGAATAAAGCATTCAGAGACCTGCTCTTGGTGATTGAGCCGATCTTGCCTAGGAGCATATCGGTACTGTAACTCACATCAAGGTTTTCGATGTAACTTTGTTGTACCTAGGTAGGTAAAATACCTAGAAGTTTCTGGGACAGTGGATGACTGAGAGGGTATCAATTACCTCACCTGACTACGGGTATAAACAGACGTACCCATAGGGCCTGGCGTTTTTCAGAAATGAAGGAAAGATCACCCGCTTCTTTTCTACTCCCTTCTTGATATATTTTCGGTAGACCCCCAAAACTTTCTCTGGGAGTGGCGCTAGAAAATTTTTGAACAGGTTTCAGAACATTACCATCGCCTTCCATGCAGGCGTGGAATACGTGCACATCCTCAGAACTGTATGGGTCAAAGGTCACAGTTTTCTGTGGGAGGCGGCTGGCATCAGCGGTTCCCATTGCCTTGATATCTGGTAGTACTTCTGTCAACTTCGGTTGCTCACTAGGTACTTATGGCGCTTGATGGGTCTGGGTTGCCAGAGACACGTGACGATGGTGCAGTGCTTGTTCCAGGATGTCTTCTGGTGGACTGGCATCTTCGATGTTGAAGCGTGCCGCCTGTTTTCTCATTTGAATCATCGCCTGTCGTTCTTTCTCGTTTGAATCTCCTTTGCTATTATTACCTGAGGACTTCCCGGGATGGCCTCGGCCGCATCTTCAACAAGGCTCTAAACCCCGCCCCTTTTTCATTGTTTCTCTGTACCCCTTTACACAGGCTATCAAGAGATTAGTTGATTGGCATATCTATATATCTAGTTTAAATAACTCTTGATCAAAAACAAACACCTAACCCCTATGTAAATAGAAATTCATACATTTACTTATCTTATCGGGTTATCCTCTATCTATATTCTACTCTACAATTTGTTTGTTCTTGGTCATCTAACTCCTCCTACTTATGGAATATAATATAATCCTGACCTAGTTTGGTTTATCGTCTCCTAGGAACCTCTTATATAATCTTGTCTTTTACCCTTTTTGTAGAATAAAGAATGTTAATAGTGATTGTTGTGTTGTGTTTGGAAGTATATAGACACTTATCTCCTTTTTTAGTTACCTAGGGAGAGGTTTGGGGGGTTGGTTGGCTTATTGCTTTTTGATGTAGTTCTACTTCTTGGCTACGCTACGTAGTTTTGATCAAGTTAAGCATAGAATGAGGCAGCTGGAAGTCTTCTTTCTACATTTATGTAATGACAACCCTACGAACTACCAACCACACCCTCCACAATCCTCCCCACCTCGACCCCAAACTCCCTAATGGCCGCGCGTTCCGCCTCTCCAAAATCCAATCCAGAAACCTTCCTCTCCAACTCCTCCCTCCTCCCCACCAACTCCCTTGCCACCTCTCTCCATCCCACCATCCCCTCCCTCCCCGCCCACTCCCCCTTCCCCACATCTACAGCCTCCAACATCCAATCCCGCTTCCTCACCTCCCCGCCCACCATCACCATCTCCAGATCCGCAGGGCTACTATGCAGCACCAGAGCCGCGACCGGGTCATGCTGCGCTGCACAGACCATGCTCGAGCTCAGCGCGTCAAAGACTAGGATATCAGCGTACTTCCCCACTGCGAGGCTCCCGATCTTATCATGCATGCCGATAGCGCGCGCTCCGTTTATGGTCCCGAGGTTGAAGGCTTCCTCGGCCGTGCGGTTCACCTTCCGCGGGACATTCCCCGCGTCCACGAACGGTTGGTTGAAGACGGCGCGCGCGTTCTGCAGGAGCAGACGCATCTCCGATACGAGCGAGGCGCTGTTGTTGGAGTGGCAGTCGGCGCCGAGAGAGCAGTTGCGCTGGATGCGAAGCGCGGGGTCGAAGGCGACGGGATACCCCATGGCCATTTGGAGTTCGGTCGACGGCGTGCAGGAGGCGTGGCTGTTGGACTCGAGGAGCAGCTTTGCGCAGTTAGGGGACGGGTTCGAGAAGTGCGCGAATAGGATGGAGGAATCGAGGAGCCCGTAGCTCTTCAGTAACTCGGGGATGGAATCCTGTCCTAGAGCGAGAGCGAGAGCGGGTCAGTGGGTAATGTCTGAGGGGAGGGGGGAAGGGGAGGGAAGGACCGAAGACTACGCCGCGCACGACATGCGTAGTGATGACTCTTATGCCCAGCGCCTTCACCTTCTGGAAGAGGGAGATGACCGTTTCTTTCGGGAGGAAGAAGCCGTCGAAGGCGAACCCGAGCTCAATCCGTCCGTCCCCAAAGGGAGACGCGGCGGCGAGGCGCTCGAGGCTGCTCATCACCCAGCCCGCGAGCAGGTCGTGGTTCATGACGAGCGGGTTCCAGGAGTCGATCCGCGGCGTTGGGCAGTAGCAGAAGACGGATCTGATGCCGGATGCGATCGTGGCGGCGATGGCTGCATTTGCTTCAAGGACGTGAGTTGGGGTCATGAAGATATGGGAACAGACCTACTGTGCTCAGGAGAGTAGTTGATATGGGCGAAGTCTACGACGGTCGTGGTGCCTACATCAAGACACTCCATGGCACCGCCAAGCTGGCCCCAGAAGATATCCGCCGGGCTATGGAGGGAGGAAGTAAAGTTTCCTGTCCATGTCAATTAGCATGTATGACAGATGTCCAGAGATCGACTTGCCGGTTGGCATATAGTCGAGAAGTAGATGGTTAGCATGGCGTCCTTTGAGCAGCGTTTGCCAGAGATGGTGGTGAGTATCAACGAAGCCGGGAGAGAGGATCTTGTCAGTACAGTCGATGACTTCAGCACCCTCGGGGGGGATTATGCCTTTCTCAATCTTGCTGATGATGTTTCCTTGGATCAAAATGTCGGCCTTGATGGGATGCACATGGTCATCAGCATCGTGGGTGAGGACAGTGCCTCCTCGGAGTAGCTTTGATGTGGAAGGCATTGTAGTATCGACTTCGATATTATATACACTCAAAACTTTTCTCTGCAGCAGCGAATACAAAACAAAACAAAACCACAACAGAGAAGGATATATAAAGATATATATATGAATGACGGGCACTCGTTCCCCACGGAGATAAGAGAGATGTGGTGTGCTTTTCCATCTCGGCCGGACTCTTTCTCCGCATATCTCCTCCTCCGCATCCGCCCCCGCCACGACGTCTCTCCTCGACTTCTTGACTGGTTGACTTGCCCATAAGACTTGACATTTATACATTCAGATACCTATTGAGCTCTCTGGCAATCTGTCGCTGTATTCTATCTGGATCCTGCCATATCCCCCTCGCGCTTACACTCACCCTCTCTTGAGCAAACCTAGCTATGCCAGGCAGAAAGCAAAACATGCGCCCCGCACTGCAGACAAAGGAAAATGAGAAGAGAATCCAGTCAGAACGAAAGGAAAATATAGTTACGTTATTACAAGTCTGAGCTAATGCCTGTCTTCCTCTGGCTCTCTCCCGCGCTCGGCTCCATCCTCTCCTTCAAGTTCAAATCCATACAAGTTTCCATACAAGTAACATATAACTCCAAGAGCGCCTTGCCTTTTTGCGCCGTTTGCTCTGCTTCTGCTTCCCCATTCTTGCTTGGCGTCCTACCAAAGACAACATGCCACCTGCTTCAGGAACTGATTATAATCCAACGCTCAATATCGATGTCCCATTGTAACTTGATAAATATGGATGCCTGTCTTCCATCTTCAGCACCCACCTGATATCTAATCCCCCCGATCTCTTCCTCTTCTCCTGAAGAAATCCATGACCTTTCTCGCCGCCCCAGAGCTCCCCGCATGGTCAATGTGTGGTGGGCCTCCCCACCCACTGTTGTCCTGCGTTTCATAAGCCTCGACGAACTTCCGGTTGTTCTTCTGAAGCACGCCGCCCCTTCCGCTCGATCCTGTTCGGCCAACGGGTCTCCGATCATCGTAATCGCTGAAGCCGGGTGGGTATTGGCCTCGTCGATTTCCAGTTTCCTGCAAGCTGGATTCGGACCCAGTGGCCTGGGTCGGTTGGTCCTGACGGAAGTTCAGTGGTGGGAGAAATTGTGTAGGTGCGCCGGAGCGATGGTCTTGGATCGGTTGCGAAGCATACCGTTGGTGTTGTTGGGGCGGACTGGCAGTGGAGGTGCCTCTGCGGTCTTGTACTGGGTTCTGGTCATAGGCATCCGCTGAGTATGAATCAGTGGTGTTGCCGCTGACGGTCCGGGCTTGTTGAGAGTGTTGTGACATGGGCGGATCCATGTAGTTGCCGCGACTATCTGGACGCTGTTCGTATTCTTTGCCAATACCAATCGACTTCAGAGAGAAGGAGGCTGGAAGCAGGGAGAATCTCCTGTTGTTGGGCCTCTCATGAAGATTGGTTTGGGAACCGGAAATACTACCACTTCTCTTCCTGCCAAACCCGAAAGATATTGAGCGGCGAGAATCCATGGACTGTCGGGGAGGGTCCATAGACATTCCAGATCCAGACATGCTCACGGGCGGATATTTCTTATTAGGCTTCTCCTGCTCAGCATTTCGTTTAGATCCAAACATCGAATTCGTCCTACTGAAGATGCTGCCAATCGTGTTCGATCGCTTGTGGCCTCTCGTCTCGGGTTGTGAACCAGCAACGCGAGTGTATTGACCTGGTGCTGAAGAAGGCTGGCCATATTCAGACTCTCCTTGTATGATTGGAGCGGAAATCTCGTAGCCTCTGACATTTTTGGGTTGAGACATACGGCCTTGAGCATTAGTGCCAGCAACGGTGGGTGCTGCTGGTTGGCTATATGAACCACGGTGGGGAAGGGCCCCTGATCTGCTCCCAGTGGATGCCAGGGATCCTCCGGTAGCTGGTCTGGTCATGGAGACGGGTGGAGCTCCAGACATGTAGTTCGTGTCGGAGACTGATCGAGGTGGGTCGCGTCCAGGCCGGGCTGGAGGAGGCATACCTTGTTGACGTTGAGAGGTCGATGGTCGTCGGCCTTGAGAGTATTGACCATCTCTCGAGGCCGATGGTTCCTGGGGCAGGGGCTTTTCCGTGGATGGAGCTCTCCTTGATCCAGCAGGGGCACTGCTCACAGGCTGGACCTCTACTGGTCCCTGGCTTCCAGCACGAGCACGAGTTCTTGAGTTGGCTTGTGTAGTTGCTGTAACAGACTCTCCGCGTTGAGTCTGCGACCGTGGAGGAACATATTCAACCTGTACAGTTCTCCGCTTGTTATCTTTGGCGACCTTTTGGTGCGCATCTGCTCCTTCTTGGTCCACATTCCCATGTTTCCGACTGAGATCACCCACAGCCGTCGGCGTCTTGGCCTTGGAGGGCTCCCTAACCGAAGCACTTCTTGCCAGCAGTGGTGCCTCTTGTTGATCCTCCACCTCAATTGCTGTCTTGGCAATGTCTCCCGACGTGGTCGTGCTGCTTGTAATGAACCCAACCACATGAGCGTACTCACTCAACCAGCTGTGTCTTGCAACCTCGAAGAGATCCGCCCGCTTCCTTGGGTCGGGGACGAGTATCCGACGGAGAAGATCTCGCGCGTGGGGGGTTACATATTCGGGAAACGTCAAGGGGGTCGAGACAATATACTTGTAAAGCAGATTGATGTTGTCGCCTTCAGGGTTGGCTGGGTCATCGTCAAAAGGTAGGTATCCTGCCAACATAGCGTACTAACACATATCAGCAAGATCACTCTTAAGTTTAGGTATCCCGACTTACCAAAATAACACCACAGCTCCACACATCGACCTTGCGGCCGGTATACAGAGAGTCGCTGACCACCAATTCAGGAGCGGCATAGCAAGGACTTCCGCAGCTCGTCTGCATCAGGTCGCCTCTCCGGTATCCGCCCGGGAGGATCTTGTCCAGCTCCATCCGCTTCACGTACTCCCGACTAGACAGGTTATACTCGATTTCCTCACCTAGCTCGTCCTCCGGGTTGAAGGTGTTCGCAAACCCAAAGTCAGTGATAATTATATTCCGGTTGCGATCAAGCAGGAGATTCTCCAGCTTGAGGTCTCGGTGCACGATACCCTTCTTGTGTAGATATCCAACCCCGGACACCAATTGTGCAAACAGTCGTCGAGCAGCGTTGTCCTTCAGATACCGGTGGTTGAGAATGTAGTCAAAAAGCTCTCCGCCGGAGGCATACTCGAGGATTATACCAATCTGCTTTTCCGTCTCGACCATCTCGTGCAAACGAACGATATTCGGATGGGATATCTCTCGGAGGATGGCGATCTCGCGGTAGATCTTGGCGAGTCTCGTCGGGTTCGTGCCCACACTGTCACGGCGTATAAGCTTGATGGCGACCTAGACAGGCGTTAGTTAATCATAGTGAGAGCTTCTGAAAAATCAGCTTACTTGAATGCCGCCCTCCTGCTTCCACCCCATCTTAACCTTGCCGAATTCTCCCTCTCCCAGTGTATTGCCTAGGTAATACTCCCCAAATCTGCTGTTCTTCTCCCGCTTGCCCGAAGAGACTGCATGATCGTGTCGGCTCCGTGGACCCCGACCACTGCCCTCAAGATCTTCGGGGCTCACAACACTCACCGTACCAATCGGGGAGCGGTGCGAGGCGGATGCTGGTGAGGCTTCTGCCATGCGTGCGCGTTCTCGTTCGACGTCTACTTCGGGTTTGCTGACAATCACGCGATGCAAGATCTCGCTGGCCTCTCTCGACAATTTGCTAGGTGTTGATGAGTTGCCTGCTGCTACGGGTCGTCGGTCCTGGGGAGTAGAAGCTGAGTTGGAAGCTCTCGGTTCTGGGCTCGAACTTGGCCGATGCGATAAGACTTCCTGTGGTGAATCTGCGGCTCGTCGTCTAGCTCTGGCAGCGGCGTTGGCGGCAGCAGCAGCATCATCAGCTCCTCTGTCGGCCCCATTGACCTGTGTGTTGCCATTGCTCCTTTGTCTCTCTACCCGATCCCGCTGGCCATCGGTTGTCGCCCGTGGTGAGCCGGTGGACTCATTAGTGTGACCTGCTCTCCTCGCAGACCGATCGGCTGCAGAAGCAGCAGCATTAGCGGGATTCCGGTTCGAGGAAGTGCGTGGTGAGACGACAGGAGGCACACCACGTTGATGATCCCCTGGTGCCATCACCGGATATCCTGCTGTAGCGGCGGTCGTTGATGTTTGAGAGGCGTGGACGCGTGAAGAGGTCGAGGCTTGCGTGTTGGCCGAGGGCGGATAGTATTGCGATGATTGAGAATTATTATTGTTCGTAGACGCGCCATTGCCGCTGGATTGTCGCGATGGCCGACGTGTTGCAGTAGGCGACGCGTTTGTCGGGCTCTGATTGTAGTAGGGATCTCTCGAGTGAGACGAACCCGCGGTGTAGGGCCTGTTGGAGGCGGTGGCCACGACAGGAGAGTGAGCCCCGACGGATGTTGGCTGATGAGGCGCCGATTGCAAGGTGGCGGAAGACATTGTCTCCTGGATGGCGCGCAGGATAGACGGTGATGTCGTTGACCACTGCTCTCAGGCAGCGTCAGCAAAAGGGTGAGCTGGCCGATGGGAAAGCAGCAGCTCCTGGAATGCGAGAAGGTCGCCTCTGTCACCAATGAGACGGGCCAGCTACCATCGTGCGCGGTGCTGTCGAGGAGCCGTCAGGAGGGGAGCCCGATGAGAGGGGGACGGGGGGGTGGTGGTGGTTGTTGATGGGCTTGAGCCTTGGGGGGCTCCTTGGGTCAAAGAATCAACACGCGGGATAACGGGGGGCCCACTGGTGCTGGTCCCTTCCCTCTGACGCCGGTCCCGCCTAAGGTATGGCTCGAGCCGGGACGGTCGCGATGGAGACGGTGGGAGGTTTTGCGGGCGCGGCGGGCGGGACGAAGGGGGGACGGAGGAATGGGAATTAGCCGTTGGTGTTGAATGGGAGACGGGAAGAGATGGGAGATGGGAGATGGGAGATGGAGATGGGATGGATCAAAGAGGTGCAAGATCCAAGAAACCTCAATGAAGGGATTGGGACGGGGCGTCGCAGCAGCAGCGGAGCGGATTATTGCTTGAAGCTGTAATTTCCTTTTCGCGACTCAGGCTTAGCGAGGCGTGCGCATGGAAGCGGAAGGCGGTGAGGCAAAAGCGCTGCTTCGGGCTAGGCCGGCTCCCGCGGGTCCTGGGGCAGTGGGCAAGTCCCTGAGGCTTGACTCTAGAGCAGCCGTAGCAACGCGGATCGGCCTCACCGTCGTCGTGTGTACGGGCCATTTATTGACGACGGGAACAATAGAACCCCCATTGCCTGAGGTCGAGGGCAGCAGGCCGGTGTACGAGTCGTGTCCGAGAGGATATGCGAGCGTATATGCGAGGGGGCGCGGCAGAAAGGGCGCTGTCGCTGGAAAGGGGTAGTGGCAGTGGTAGTCGTAGTGGTATTGATATTGTATTGTATTGCTACCTTATTGATCCTGTAGCACATCTCAACCACTTTTAGGAAGCCTTCTACGAGGGCGTCGAGGAGAGTCGGAGGCGAGCATTTCTTTCCATATACATGCAGCAACATGTCTCTCTCTTCACCAAGTCTCGCCCCCCAGGCAATGTTTCTTAGCATTGATGGTAACAACAGACCAATCCTGTCATCTCCGCCAGGGATATACCAGAGATGATGTCCTGCGCAGAGGATGACGCCTGCAGAAGCATCCCAGCATACATACACACGTGAAGTCGACCTCCTTTCCAGAAGAATGGCGGCAGACGATGTGCAGAGGATCTATATGTCAATAGCAGACTCGGATCCTGCTCCTTCAGCCCCGACAGGGTGCACCGACAGTACCCATCTCCCGACTGTTTCGAAGCCTTCAACGTTCAACCAGATCTCACCTCGCCCGGCGAAGACAAACAAATGCCAGGGTCATGTCATACAAGAGGCCTTCAGGCTTCACCGAGCATGCAAGTGTTCAAGCACCAATCACGCCCGTGCACGCCTCCCAGCCTCCCCGTCGTCACTCGTGGCTGGAAAGCGTTGCCACGGCCATTGATCCCTGCGGCTACGGAGTGCGCGGTATTATTTGAGTTCCTGTGCCGCGTATCACGGGATCGAGGCTCGAGCGGACAGTGGACATGGACCAGGGCTCACGGCCAGGAATAGCACGGCGTGGTCGATGCATCGCGGCAACTGGGGAGATGGTTGGCGGTTGAAGCTTGAAGCTTGAAGCTTGAGGACTTGAAACAAGAGGCTCAGCCTATCCGTCGCACGAATCCGCCGAGGAAGAAAGATATGCGGATGGACATGCCTGCTTGGTCCTTGCTTGCTGCCAAGTCCCATCGATCCGTTTGACTCGAAATCTCTCGGTGCCCGCCTCTTGTCCTTCATCCCGGGCCTCGCACCGCAATGCACTTGATAGATTCCTCCAGCGCATGAACTGGTAACACATAATCATCATTATTCAGAATGGTCAAGATCGCAAGGAGGAATCACTATAATCACATGTGTGTAGAAAAGCACCTCCTGGTCCCGTCCTGGTCCCGGCCCCGGTCGATGCAATGCAGTTTCGACAACTATAAATACATCCGTCCAACGCAAAAGAGAAAGGTTCAGGTACAAGTTGCGTTTGGCGCACCCTCTACTGTAACATGTGGTAGTTCGTAGCCTGCAGAATCCCTAATGCCTGCTTCAAGCCTCCAGCACGAGGTGTAACGAGATGTAAGGTTACTTTGTACTGTATCATCAGAATACTCCACAAGTAGTAATGAATTCCTACTACTCACGTTTTCACCCTGCGATAGCCACGTCTTTGTTTCTAATTCGCAGCTGTCACTCTATTCTCCTGATGTAGAGGCAGATCGCTGTGTCCCTCGTGTAATACCGTCTGTGATATCGTATCTTATCTTTCGGTATTCCGCGGAGCATCTCAACTCCCTTTCTGTTGTTATATCCTTTGTCGCCCCAGGCTTGAACAAGTTTATATTCGTCCTCGGAACCCAAAGCCATCAAGGACTAGGGTAGGGAGAAAATCCAAGCGAGCGCGCCAATTCTCCTTCACCGAGCTTCCACTCTTCCTCTCCTCTTCAACATTTAACCCCTCATAATACAACATGGCTACATTTCCCTCTCCATTCAAATTCTCAGATGGGCCAGTGTCCAGATCAAGTGTCAAATGTCAAGTGTTAGTGCCCAGTGTCAAGTGTCCACTGCCCATGCCCATGCACAGTGCCCAGTGTCACCAAATACCATCTATAAGTCCCGCGCACTGTCTGAGAACCATCAAGACAGCATGCTCGATGCTTGCCTGTTATTCGCCATCTGAAATTCAATGCTTGGGAATAGATAGGCTTGGATTACCCATAACCAGCGCGAGCCCGGGTTGAGTCGTCCCAGAGATAAAGAAAGGAAGCAAGAAAGGAAGAGAGCTAATATCGAGCTCCAAGAACATGAACCTCTCAAGACGGGGAAGCTCCCCCCTCAACCCGTTCGCCGTACGATTGAATATCAAGTTTCATGTGGCATCAGGCTTTATGTGGCTGAATCTTGATCTTTCAATCCGCCAGCCTTGTTTCTGGTGAGACGAACGGTCAATCAAACAGAATTGCTCACACGTTCAGAAGCCAGAAATCCAGCCAGTGGCGGATACAGCCGCGAGTCTCTTGCTTCGCCGTTCGAAGATATGCGGCCTGACTTCATCCTCGGCAGCTTGAATCAGATGTCAGACATCATGTCAGGTGAAGAGTCCAGTCTCTCATTGCCGTCGATATTCTTTGTTGTTGCGCGGAGGTGAAAGGATTGCTCAAACATGGATTCTTTGTCCGGGATGTTGTTTCTACAGCCATATTCAGGTGAATATGATTATTTCCACATATACTTTATATAGTGATGCCATTGCTTCGTGACAAGTGCGCGAATCCTCTCTAAATTCTGAGCACCTGTTGTCTAGTTACGCTCTCATCGCCATTCTTGACGACCACAGAATCCACCACCACAGAATCCACCACCACAGAATCCACCACCACAGAATCAACCCAACATGTCACGCCCCCCCTCATCCCGCCAACATCACAAGAACCTCGAACCCCTCAAGATCACCCACCACAACCGCCGCTCCTCGACCGCCTCCCTCCCCAGTCCCAGCCTCGTCGCCGCCCGCGCCTACTACCTCGAGCAAACGACGCCTACAGGGCAGGTTGTAGATCCCATCCAGCGACGCAGGAGCCTTTTCGAAGGCCCTGACAATAGCTCCCCTGGCACTCGCAGAAGACACTCGGTTCTCGCACCTTCAGAATCCTCCCCTCGCGCCCTCGCCGTTCCCAGGAGAGCATCCATCCCAGTCCCAGTCCCTTTCGAATACACACACAACCACCTCCGCGACTGGGGCCACGTCTACCTGAACAACGTTTCCACCGCCGACGTATTCGTGCAGGCCTTGCCCCTGCCCCAACCCAATCTCTCCCCCGCCCTCGCCCTCGCCCCCGACTCAGCATCATCACCACACGTTACAATCCGCGCACTTATCCATCCTAAATCAGCCACTCGCAAACCATTCCTTATCCAGCGTTCTTTCGATTTAGATCATTTGCGCGCTAGCATTCCTCTTTCTCTTTCGCCTTCTTCGACTTCTTCTTCTTCTCATCCCATCGAACCTCTTCCTCCTCCTCCTCCTCCAGTTCCTCCACTCCGGCGTTCTCCACGCTCTCACTCTCACTCTCACTCTCGTCCTGGCCCCGCTATACCAATCCGTATTCCCCCCCCCTCCCTTTCCCCCACACCCCAACCCCACTAACCAACCCAGACATCGAATACGCACTCCACTTCCTCCCCGTCCTAGCCTGCCTCATGCTCTCGAGCCACATCCACCGCGGCGACACCATCCACCTTCCAATACCAAACCCTGAGTCCTGGCCTGACGTCGTGAGGTTTGTGTATACGAACCAATCCCAGCCCCATACCATCCCGTCTGTAGGGGAGATTGTTAAATTTTTAGGAGGGTCGATTTGAATATTCGTTTCTTGATGAGAGTTTTGTTTGGGGAATGGATGGATAGATAGATGGATAGATGGATGGGATTTTGATTGAAATTCATCAGCTCTCTCACTCACTCACTCAATATCCTAACATATTCTGCGCTCCGCTCCGCTCCGTTGTCTGTGCGTGCGTGCGTACATGATGCAGGTAGGCAGGCTCCTAGGAGCTGCAGCAGTTGCATAGCGCCGGGGGTTTTTAAAGTCCGCGCTGCGTGCGTGCGTGCGTGCGTGCGTGCGTGCGTTTTTATGCGTGTTATGGCATGGTATGGCTGTATTGGCTGGGATGGGATGGGATTCTAGGATGGGATTCTAGGATGGGATTCTGGTATGGGATTTGTTGTTGTTGGGCTTAGTACAGTACATACTCAGGCGCAATAGCAACAGCAACAGCAACAGCAACAGCAACAGCAACAGCAACAGCAACAGCAACTGACTCATCTATTGGCGCCCATCTATCATATCTACCGGCGCACTATCATATCTACCGGCGCACGTCCTCATCTCAGGGCACACAAGGGGTATTAGATTAGATTACCGGCCGCCCGTGGCCTTTTTTTCTTTTTCTCTTTTTGCCTCTTTTCCTCCTTCCCGCCCCTTTTTCCTGACCCGGAATACTGTATGGAATTTTTGATGCTGCATAACACCCCGCAGCTTCTTTTCTCTTTCCCCTGACCTAGGAAACATACAATCCCGCCTCCCGCCTCGTGGCCATTGCCGAATCAGTACCCTGAATACCCTACTGCCTAGAAGAAGCGCATGCAATGCAACATTCAGAAACCACCAACATCACCCTCATAGGGTCAATCGTAAATCATAAATCATCGGGCCGCGGGTCAATGCCGTTGGCAGACGGAGACCCGTGGAGTTATGCTGCACTAGCGTCCACGGCTCTCCATCTCTGTCGAACTAGAACTGAAACTAGAATCGGAATCTGTATCTGTATCTGTCTCTGAATGCTCGGAATCGTTGGTATCATAGTACCTATTGCTAGCGGAGTCAAGATCGATGTCGGTGTTCTCGACCTTCCTGCCGATGAACTTGTAGAACTTGTCATCGAATTTGTCGTCGAATCTTTCGTCAAACTTCTCGTCGAATGTCTCGAATTTCTCAAACTTCTCATCGACATACGTCTCGACATATTTCTCGCTTGGCTTCTCATCGACATACTTCTCGTCGAATGTCTCGAATTTCTCAAACTTCGCATCGACATACTTGTCGACATACTTCTCGACATACGTCTCGACATATTTCTCGCTTGGCTTCTCGCTTGCAAACACCTTATCGTCCTTGTACCGAATGAGTCCAGGGTGATTCCCTGGAGGCAGCGTGATGCTCTCGCTCCGCCGCGCCCGAGGACTCATACGATGGCTATCATTGGCATCACCGTCTGCACGGCTACCCCATGATGTCTGAGCGGTTAGCAAAGATACCCAAGGAGCGTTACACAACTTACCACGCGGAGAGTACACAGCGCGTACAACTTGATCAGGCCATGAAAGTACCCAAACAGGATCGAGGCCGGCAGAAACACCAGATCAGAGGGCTCGCGCATGAAGAGGCCGACGAGCTTGATGACCTTGGAGAACAGCATGAAGGCGAGCTGCAGGCCAAGTGCGATCCACTGATGCTCGGGCGACCAGTTCTGCGTCGCCTTGATGGTCAAGAAGATGATGAGCGGATCGAAGACGAAGGATAGAGACGTGAACGTGGCGATATGCAGAGCATACGTCGACCAGGGTTGTTGGCTGCGACCGTCAGTACTGTCTGCTTTAACTCGGTGTGAGACTCACGTCCACACGTGTCTCTCGGTGAAGAGGCTGGTATAGTTGCTCCGCCAGTTGCTGCGCGCCCACCGCGAGCACTGGAACAGGAACTTGGAGTTGTTCTCGAGCGTCGTCTCGATCTCACACTCGCGGTTGTACTGGATCCACGTCTTCCACCGGTTCGAGACCAGCCAGCGGGTGACGAAGTTGTCGTCGTCCGCGTTCAGCTGGAACTTGCCCCAGCGCTCCGTCTTGAAGCCGTCCAGGAACAGGGGGCTCTGCAGGATCTCCGATCGGAAGGCGCAGGTCCGGCCCGACATGCACGAGGTGCCGCCATCAATCCCGTGAGTGGCCGAGATCTCGAAGTTGCGTCGCTCGATGTAGGCCGCGCCCAGCCAATTGTAGATCCGTGCCGCAATAGGCCCGGACCGGATTCGCTTGACGCGCTGACAGGGACCAACACCCCCTATTCTCGCATCCTCGAACGCGGCCAAGAGCCAGGGCAGGATCGTGCGTGGCCACGTGACATCGTCGTCCGCCATGATGGTGACGGCGGACTTGACGCGGGGGATGGCCTCGCAGACCTGGATGCGCTTATTCGCGATGGGGGTGTGGAAGACGCGGACGTTGGGCGCCTCGAGCGTCTTGACAAACGAGAGGAGCTTCTGATATTTGTCCGCGGTCGTGACGAGGAGGAGCTCATAGGGGTGACAGGCGAGGATGCTCTGCAGAGCCTCCCTCAACTCCTCGAAGTTATTGTGGATGGTGGGGATGATGACCGTCACATCCTTGGATGAGTACGACGGTTTGGCGGGAATTGGATATGATTTGTAGAGCCAATGGCTGATCGTGTTCACGATCAAGCGGAGGTAGCGATGGATCCTATCAATGGGCAGGTTAGTCCTCAAGACCGGATACAGAAGGGGATTGGAGCCGCACGACGCTCTCCTCCACCTCCTCCAGATCATGGCCGAGATCGGCACGGGGGCTCGCTGACTTACCAGAGGATCAAGAACAGCCACTGTGAGAAGTCGAGGCTGGTGGATGTTCGCATATTGGAGATGGAACCTGGAAGGACGACCGGGCCGAGCAGGTCGGTTCCGGATCAGGATCAGATTGTCGTGTGTCGGCCAGACTGCCACCGTGGGGGGATTGGGAGGGGAAGGGCCGAGGGATCATGTGTCGAGACGGGAGGGGGGGAAGACCGCGGGCTCGAAGGTTGTGTGCTGGTCGAACGCATGCGCGGGGGGGATGGAGGAGGGGTGGTCGTGGCGGGTGGCGGCGGCGGCGGCGGCGGCGGGGAGGAGACTGCAGACGTCTGACGAGAGAGGAGGGGGGGGGTACTCTCTTGGGAGGAAGAGGCTGATTGATGGATTGGATTGGATTGATTGATTGATTTGATTGATCTTCAGAGGGAAGAGAAGAGCAGACAGCCAGCCGTGCATGCGCGCGCGCGCGTTTGTGTGTGGTCGAGGGGCCCCCCCGCAAGGCTGGCGGGGTCGATCTTCCGAGGGAGGAGGGAAGAAGTGATTATTCACTGGATCCAGCCGTGAAAACTTTTCTCGATTGCTCGCTCAAAATGCTTGAAATACAAAATGCAACGAATGCTGTGTGTGGGCCAGAGCAATTGCTTGCGCTGGTCGAGGTTGCGGGAAAAGCAGAGAAATTACGGATACGCATGTATGATGGATGGGAGTAGAGATGGATGGATGCTTTGTGACGAGGCCCGAGAAAAAGAGACTTTTCTTTCCGAACAGCAGCAGCAGCAGCAGCAGCAGCAACGAAGGACAGTTTATAAACAAAACAAGGACCCCAAACGACCGTCAGTCCGCGGTGTCCGCCGGCAACAAGATGAGAGGAATGAAGATACAAAAAGCAGCCCGGGCACCCCTAGGATACGACACCGTGGATGAGAAGTCATAGACAAGCAGGATCGGGGACCAGGAGGGCAGGGTCTGGACGGGGTCTATATAGGCCAGGCACGCGCAGGGCCGGCAGCGCACCATGTCTCGCAGACTGCACGAGGATGGGGAATATCATTGCAACGGCGGGGGGGGGGGGGAGAGGGAGGGGGGGGGG
>NW_020194483.1:59950-218280 GCF_003019875.1 Amorphotheca resinae ATCC 22711
AGGGGTTACTGCAGAAGAGAAGAGGGACCGAGAACCCTAGAGGCGAGAGGCGAGAGGAGGGGTTCTCTACTACTTTCAATCAAGAGTCTTAAGACTTGAGCCGTATACGACGGATACGATAGGACGCGGCAGGTAGGTGGATACAGGAACTGGAATGTTGTTGTTCACTTGTTGCAAGTACAGTAAGTAGGTAGTAGTTAGTAGTGGATACGGAACATATGCTGATGAGTACTGACCCTCAAGAGTAAGAAGAACTACATGGATAAACATGGATAATCATGGATAATCAGGGATCACCGGCCCCATGGCGGCTTCGTACGGGCGCCCGCGAAACGAACCCGCCCAAGCGCC
This sequence comes from Amorphotheca resinae ATCC 22711, assembly GCF_003019875.1. Classification (NCBI taxonomy): domain Eukaryota; kingdom Fungi; phylum Ascomycota; class Leotiomycetes; order Helotiales; family Amorphothecaceae; genus Amorphotheca; species Amorphotheca resinae. The sequence goes on from NW_020194483.1 coordinate 60,302, forward strand.
GCTGCACCTGCACCAAAGAGGGAATTGCCCTCTCGGAAGCGGGGTTCGCTGATTTGCGCATCGCGCTTTCTGCTTCTGATTCTGGATTCTGTCTAGGTTCTGGGTTCTAGGTTCTGGCCTGGCTTTTCGAACAATAACAGCAGCAGCAGCAGCAGCGGCAAGAACAGTAGTAGCAGTAGCAGTAGTAGCAGCAGTGCGCTCACGCCATCTCTGGGGCTGAGCCGGGCCCCGCCCTGCACGCCATTGAGGGTTAGCTGCTGTTGCGATGCCATGCAGCTGCCAAATAATCACCGTGGGCCGTGGGTGCATGGGATTGGATGATGGGGACAAAAGAGAGATACCTAGCCGTTCGAGGCCGAGACTATTACGACTACGATTATCACCGCAGGGCACAGGATGGAGATACTGAGGGTGGATGATGGGTGATGGGTGATGGATCATGGATGATGAGAGATGATCGATGATTGATTAATGGATGGATGGGTGAGAGAGAGATGACAGATGACAGATGCGATGAATGATGATGGATAGATGGATGGTTGATAAATATAGCAGCCTTAATTACAGCCTCAGGCACCTCAAATCAAGCGGTTCTGCCCGTAGTGCGCTGACTAAGAAACGGAGCCGGCGGGACCCTACCTTGCCTTAGGTGGAGGGGCACGAGGGGTTTGAACTTCAAAGTGTGATCACGATTATCGCGATTATTATTGGTACCTTGCCTTGCCTTATCCAGGATTGACTGATTGACTGACTGATTGATTGATTGATTGCTGTTTCTATTTATTGATACATGCTGTGATATGATATGGTGATTCTTACCTGATGCGATGGTCTGGTCATCAACCATGAGCATGTTGCTTAGGTAAGCGATTATGCGCATGGCATGGCATATACGAAGGGATAGATAGAGGGTGATGATAATATCAATTCAGGTACTGGACGGAAGATGCTGTAGATCAGAGCAGATCAAGTACATCAGGTACAGTACAGGACGCCACAGAACTCCAACCAGGTATACCTATACTCCAAAGTAAACAACATCTTCAAACCCCATCTCAAATTCAACCACGCCTCCAGCGGCAATGGGAAATACCATTCATTATGCCCATGACAAATCACCAATCAATCACCAGAGGCACGCGCATAGGTTATCCCTGACGATAATAGGGCAGGTGAAGCGAGGTCTTGTCCTTCTCTCTTAGATTCGCATCATTCGCTACAGTACCTTAGCTACAGTGCTACAGTATGTACATACGGCAATTCATCCTAGGCATATTCCATTCCATTCGGCATCTGATGCTTCGTACCTACATATCTAATCTCCACCCTGCAGACGGTCTGCACGCATCCAGCCAGCCAGCCATCCATCTAGCACACATCATCGTACTGCCTGTCTGCTCTCTGCCCTCTGCCTATGGTCCATCAATTAAGCTGAAGAGAATTATAATACTGGGCCCTCTCGCCCAGCCTCACTACTCACCCGTCTTCGTGCGGGCCAGCAGCTGGCTAATCCTCAATCTCCTCAATCTCCTCAATCTCCATCTCCCCGTCCCACTCCTCTCCTCTCCCGTGCTGTTGTTGTGGAGAAACAACGGGCCTAAGTAGGTAAGGTAAGATAGCTCGGCCGGGGCGTGACTGACGGTGGCAGGCAGGTCGGCAGGGTCATCGTGCGACCCCTCCTCACTCAGTCGCCGCGCGTGCCGAGTCCCTCTCTCTCTAGTCCATCGTATACCAGATAGATAGATAGATTCGATATAGATAATTCAATTCGTACAATAAATACATACACGTGAGTGATCTAGAAAAAGCGAAGAAGAGATAATGAAATGAATAATGAGGCAGATACACGCAAGAGAGATGGAGCGGGATGGATGGTCGTACCGAGGTCCCTTACCTTAAGGTAGCGATAGCGAGCCGGGAGAGATAGAAGCCTGAGGTATCTATTTATCTATAGCCCCCCGTATATTCCGTGCGGGTGAGTTGAGTGAGTGAAAGTACGGAAGACGATAGGAGATTGTTAGGACAGGACAGTATTAGAATATAATAGAAACACGCGAATGCCAGCAATCCAATCTCTATCAAAAAACAAACATAGAAACAAACAGAAGAAATCGCCAGTCAAGTAAAGTAACGCGCGTCAAGAGTAAGATCTAGATAGATGGAGCCTGATAGATAGATGCCTTATAAGACAGAGACAGACACGACGTTTCGGATCCCTGATTTGATCATGTCTGATTAGGTTATCTCTGATTAATTGAGATGCGCGTAGAGTGCAGAAGAGGTCTGGAATAATGATGAATGAATGGGGAGGGAGTAGGATAAGAATAGAAATAAATCATGATGGTGCTATTACTGTATACAGTATCATCTCATCTCGTTAATTGATCATGCTCTCACGTACTCGCATTCATTCCTCCCCTCTTCTCTCCCTCCACGCTCCACCCCATCCCACCACAAACCCTACAACAACCCTACAACAACCCTACAACCCTACCTACAAGCCTCCAACACCACCTTACCTACATACATGCATCGACACATACATAACATGCATCCTTCCTGCGGACCCCCCCTGAGAAACTAATTAGGGGAACAAGGGCACTTGCATCCGGTGCTAGGATGGCACTGATGCTCTCCCGTTAGCCCCCCCTGGGGATTCTGATTATTATGTACAGGATGCAGGACGGAGTACATGTTATGTATGTATGTACAGTTACTATAGTAGTAGTGTAGTAAGAAGTAGTAAGGTAGGAGGAGGAGGAGGAGGCCAGCACATGGAATCCATCCCTTCACACCCTCCTGCGTACCTACGTACCAGCCATCCCCCCCAAAAAAAATCCATCCCACATCCTGATACATAGACCACCCAGCGCCGCGTGCACCAGGAACTGCAACCATTACACAGGTCAAAGTACGAATGAGGTGGGGGCGCCTTCATACATTCATCAACGGCCGGCCTCTCTTCTTCGCCGGAGTAATCATACCGAGCGCTGGACTGGATTGGATTGGACTGGCAGGCAGGCAGGCTGGCAGGCTTGAACCGATGCATGCATGCATGCGTCTCTCCCTCCCTGCATATATGTATGCAATGCAGCGGTAATCAAAGTCAAACATCCATCATCCCCATCACTATCCCCATCATCATCCCACATCCCACATCGCTCCTCTGTACAACCGTTGGATCTCCTCTTAAAAAGACGCCAAAAGCCAAGACGAATTATCAGATATGATAGATAGCAAAAAAAAAAAAGGCCAAAGGAGCCGAGCAAGCGAGCATGTACGCAAGTAAGACAAGGCAAGGCATGGTATGGTATGGTATGGTAGATCCACCGTTGGAATTTTGAAATTTTGAAATTTTGAAATTAGAGTACCTATACTATCTAGGTAGGTGGAGAGGGACATGACATGAACATGACAGGATAGGAACATCAAAATCATCCGAACGAACGAACAAACAAAAAACGCTCGCGCAGCATGCATATCACATCAAACAAGCCAGCCAGCCGTTGCAGAGCCTCCCTCTGTCGGTAGCAGAATCTGCAGTGCAGTGCAGTGCCGAGAACTGCCTACCTGCCTGCCTGGCCTGCCTGCCTTAGGGCCCGGAATCATCATCCTCCTGTGTCTGTACGTATGTTTGTTTGTATGTATGTATCTAAGTGGGATTATTAGGAAAGGGAGGTAGGGAGGGAGGTTGCTTTGTTGGTTGGGTTATGGAGAATTAAGGAAGAGGAGGAGAGAGGGTTGAGGATAGGGCTGTTGGAACTTGGAAAGGAGGGTATAGGTAGGTAGGTAGGTAGGTGGGTAGGTGGGTAGGTACTGGATGTGGGTATGGTATGTATGTATGTATGTATGTATGGGGGTGTTGGTGATGATGATGCTGATGCTGAGGGAGAGCCGCAATGCAATGGTGAAGGATGTGATTGGAGAGAGGGCTAGGATGGATGGATGGATGGATGGATTGCTATTGGAGCGTGTATTGGATTGTGGTACTTGAGGTTGGACTGGCTGTATGTATGTATGTATGTACGTATGTGTACATGGTGTTGTTGGAGATGGATTGGAAGTGCATTGTTGTCGGTGGATTGTTGTCGGTGGATTGTTGTAGATGGATTATTGTAGATGGATTGTTGTAGATGGATTATTGTAGATGGATTGTTGGATGCTTTGTTGTAGATGGATTGTTGTAGATGGATTGTTGTCGGTGGATTGTTGTCGACGCTTTCTTCTAGAAGCGAATACACGTACAGTTGCAGCTACATACAGACGTGCACAACAGATTCCATCTCGCCACTTGACGATTCTTTGAGCCCTGTTTCACGAGAAAGAAAGCAGAATAACCTCATCCATCACTCACTCCTTTGTTCCTCATTCCAAAAGTCCCCCAAAAGTCTACAGCTCCATCGAGGTGACAGCTCCCTCGAGGTGCGGTGTATCGCCCTTTTCTCCGCGGACGAAGCAATATCGATGTCAGCCGACAGCAATCAAATCTTTATATATGAATGTGCGAATAGTAATTGATTTACCACACTGTTCATACCTGAATTTCCGATGATGAAATAGATCGTGAAGACTTCGGCTAACTTGCGCTGTTGCATGAGAAGAGGCAAAGAGAAGAAGAAAAGACGCAAAGAAAAGAGGCAAAAAAAAGGAAGAAAAAACAAGGAAAGAAGACAAAAGCTCAGCTCGGCAAGGTCAAAGAATGGATGATTACATCGTTCGACATCTCTCTCGACTGACCTTCTCGCGCGACAATGATGAAAGGACGAGGACGGCCCTATGATGCTATGATCTCATCCGATGATTCGCCAAGCGACGGTATCTCCGGCTGCAGCTCCGTCGGATGGCCCTGCGTCGCCGCGAGGATCCTGCATACGTCGTCGATTGGAGAGACTCCAAGATAATAATATCCCGATGCAGCGGAGGGGTATTGGGGATGAAGTATACCTCCGGAGAGAAAGACGCGGCGGAGAGTGTAGATGCGGGATAGAGCGAGATAATAGACACCATGATGGTCTGCGTGGTCCTTGAAATGAATGCCCTTGAATGAACGCCCTTGGTATGAGACCACCCGAATCTCCCCATCCACGGCGATGATCAATGCAATCATGGCAATCATGGCATTCATGGGATTTCCGCTACATTCTGCATTCTGCATTCAGACGTGACAGAGATGACAAGGCGGGAGACGGGACGACCGACCTGACATGAGATGCCAGCCCAGGTCGAACGGCGGATGGCCGATCGATCCCTTCGAGGGTCTCTGGCGAACGCGCCGTCCGATGCTCGATCGACACCGCACCACTCAGCGTCGGCGACCGAGGACCCTCTCCCCTCGATAGGTACATAGTCGTGCTGTAGCATGTAGTGATCAGAATCCGTGAATCCATGATCCCATGCCGCCGCTCCATCTTTTGCCTCCTCCAAGTTCTAACTTCCAAGGCTCCGTCCGAATCTCCAAGTCGCGCCCTCCTACCCACGCCCCAGGCACGGAGGTAAGACATTTCTCTCTCTCGTCACGACTGTTCGGCCTGTTCGCCCATGTCTCTTGTTCTGGCTTGGCCGGCCTGATAAGAATGGGCCGGCCGCTGGTGTCGAGGGCCAATGAGCGGCCCTGTCGGATCACTCGGCCTCGCAGATATAATGCTTGAAGGGTCCTTTCGTCAGTCCAGACTCGAGCCGTGAGGGTCGACGGCAGAGCGTTGAGAGCGTCTTTTTCCGGAAGCAAATCCTCTCAGCTGCTAAGACTCCAGACCGGTCCATGCTCTGCTCATCCTCCTCATCCTCCTCTTTAACCTCTTGAACTCTTCAACCCTTCTTTCCGCTCCGCTCCTCTTCTCTCCTCTCCCCACCTCCTCACGTCCTCTTCCTCCTCCACCGCCTCTGCCCATCATACCAATTGTATCCGATCGCTCGGGCTGATCTGTCGCATTGTACTTGTGTCGCCTGTCCTCCATCGAACCCACGGCTCCTCCCTCGCTTTCCTCCCTGAAATCCTCCCGCTCCTCCCCCTCGTCCTCCCTGTCGGCCGTTCGTTCGCACCCCTATTTACCACACGCGACAATCAAACAAAGGACTTGACTGGCATCATCCTGATTTCGCCGATGCGCCTGGCTTAGCGCTGTAGTGATGCGAAATATATGATTGCTGTGGTTGACTTGACGACTTTGCGAAGGGGGGCCGTTGTGCAGTTGTTGCAAGGCGAGGCTCGGATCTCACCATGTCAAGTTATCCCGGCCAGGGGCCAAAATCGAGGGTAACAAAGGTGAAGCCGATCTTGAGGAAGCTGGCGCAGAGCGAGAAGAGCTCGCTGGACCTGGATCGGCCGTTGGCAGAGCAGGATGGGCTGGGGATTTACGATTATGGAGCGCCCACTCGCTCGGTACACGATGTGGTCTTCCAGTCAGGTAGGAGGGGATATCACAACCGCAGCGCCAGTGGCACATCTCAGTTTTCAACGGCGACGTCGAACTCCACGGGCCAGCGAACTGGTTCGTTCGTCCATCCCTTCCAGCAGACACCTCGCCCTCACACGCCGCCTCTAGCAGCATCACACAATTCACTACGAGAGAGCGACCCTTTAGACAACCCAGCTCTGGCTGAAGATGAGGACCACCACCGCCATCACATACGAAGCACCTCGAGCATCTCGAACCGCACACCTTCTCTGACCAGCACCATCACTCCGATTGCAAACACGCACCCGCAACCACTGCTCCGGATCCAGACCAAACAGTCCTCTTCGCGGATAGCTCTTGCTCCTTCGCACACCAGTCTACACAACCACCTTACTCCCCTCTCTCCTGTCGATCTTACATCGTCGCTCGACACCATGTCACCTACCTCTGCTATTCGCACGTCCTTTGACAAGGGCTTCCGCCTGCGCTCTCGTAGTGAAGTCGATTCCCGTGAACGCGCCCTCACTATCCAAGAAGCCCGTCGCCGCTTCCAGGAGAAGGAGCAGGCCAAGGATGAGAAAGCCGCGCGTGAGGAGGTCCGCCAGCTTGAGAAGCGCAACCAGAAGGAGGCTCAGAGGATGGAGCGCTCGCACCGCCAGTCCTCTGCCAGCACCAGCGAAGGCACACGCTCCAAGCGCTCGAAATCCGATCTCACAATGCAGAACGAGAAGCTGGGTGCCGGCAGCGCTACTGGCCCCCGCTCTCCCCGCACCAACAGCGCAGGAGCGGCAAACGACCTGTTCGTCCGTAGTGCCCCGGGTCGGATTCCCCCCTACGTGCCTGCTGAGGAGGAGCAGGCTGAACCACTCCCAAGACGCAGCTATTCGGCGACAAACAATGCAAAGAAGAGAACCCACTCTGCATGGACCAAGCTCATGATGTGGATCCGTACCCGCTTCATCCGCATGAAGGGTCGCGCGCGTCCTGCTCCTCCTCCAAATCCCTATTATGGCTATGGTGCACGTGCACACCAGTGATTGCAGTGTCTGGCTAGAGCATTGCAGCAGCTGCGGCGTTGATCCTGATGCTGATATCCTCCTCTCGCTATACACACACAAACCCCAGCTGTGGCATCAGTCTTTATGATTTCATGAGAACACCCCCATCGCATACAAACAAGGCATCAGTCGCATCCATGCATAGGCAGGCACACAGCACACATTCGGACCTCTCTCTTCCCCCTGCCCCAGGGGCTGACGAGCAGGTAGATCCACACACATACACATCAGCGCGGCGTTTGCTTTTTACATTTCCCACTTCACGGCGTTTCGGTTTCGGGCATACAGTCCTCTGGTTAGGCATGGATAGGATAGGGCGGGATGGGATAGGCTGGGTTAGGTTGGGAGGCTTGGATCACGAATACGTATCCGGATGGCTGGGAGTGCAGGGAATGGTTTTATGGTTGATTGATTGATTGATTGATTGCTTGCTTATTTTCTTGATCAAGGGATCGAGATTCTTAGATCTGCGGGCTGGGATCGCGTTGGGGACGAGCAGATAGGGAAGTTGACTCGGATCAATCAAATCAATCACGGATGAACTCTTGAGACTCTTTCGCAGCATGTTCTGTTTGTGAGTATCGTAAATCCAAACTAAGCCCCGTCTCACAAATCCTTTCACTCGTCCGTTTGTTTGTTTGTTTCCTTTCTTACTTATCTATTCCCTTCCATCCCTTCCCTAATCTCTTCCCCCTCTGCTTAAAGAGATAGATATATGTTACATACCTACGGTACAGGTTATTCAAATCTCTATTTATCTCATATCTATCCACATACCTACCCATCGACCTACCTAACCCCCCGCTCATATCAGACCAGTTCAGATCAATTCAAGCCAGTTCAGGTCAGACCCTAGATCAGAAAACTAGACCGTGCTGCACTATTGCTGAGCTTTGAAAAGGAGGGATATAAATATAATATAATTAATCCCCGCTTGTATTCGAATATGTTCTTTGTGTATTGGATTTGGGATTTATTGGACTTGATTTGTTTTGAATTAATCACACTCTTTTATCGTATCCTACTTTTCCCAAATCCCTTCGAACCAAGAACCGTAAACCGAGGAAAGAAAGAAAGAAAGCAAGCAAGCGAGCAAGCGAGTAGGTAGTTGATTCTAGACTAAAATCTTCATCTTCATCCCCCCCCCCCCCCCCCCAAAACCGAAGTGTCTGTCACATTCTACTTTCACGGCACTGGATGGCATTGGTAGGCGCAATTGAAGATCATAAGACACAAACACTCCGGAGCCAAGGTAGACGTGGAATCATTGTCGAATATATATGGGAGTGGATTACTAGGTAGATAGTGATTGAATATATCTACTGATAATGATGATTGATTGTCGTTGTGAAGGTTGTTTTTTGTTTTTTGTTGTTAATAGGTACCTAGGTATTTTGGTTATCATTTATTCCCTGGATTGCTGGCGCGGATATTAGATGTATATCGACTGTTGGAAAGGTCCTTGGAAGATATATCCAGTTCGTTGAATCTTAAGGCAGTTTAATCCATCAGAGTTGTAGGTTCCAGCTGTCTGGTAGGACCTGAGTAGAGTTTTATGGATTTCTAAGGGGGGTGGCGGGAGGCAATAGGGGGCTCGGTAAAAAAAAAAGGGGCTTAAAATTTAGGGGTATTACGAGTATGAAGACGAATTCAAGGACGGTACAACCACTCCTTGTGATTGAACACAATCTCAAACCCGACATCTTCGAACGTGCCCACAGCCGCATACAGATCGTTCCACCCTTCCAATCCCGTCACCGGCAGATCCTCCTCCGCATCCCCCTCCTCATGCAGATTCCAGCCTCCCGCCCAGCGCCCGTCCCGGGTGAAGAAGATCTCCACATCAATCGGTGTCGTCGCCGCTGTGCGCGGCGTCCCCTCATACCCCGGCGGCGCATCGACCTCCCTCTTCACAAACCTCATGCCGATCCCCAGCGTTTCCCCAGGCTTGAACGGAGCCGTGAAGTCCCGACCCCCCCAGCGGTCATTAACATATCTACATCCGTCATCGCCGTGGATCGCCAGACATCCGCGATGCCACCCCGGAAGTCTGAAGACCGGGTATGGAGGCGCGGCGAAGCCGAGCGCGAGGCTGACTTCGGCGCGATTGCGGTCTGCGATTCGGACCTCGTAGTAGATGATCTTGGGCTTCCCGGTGCGGAGCGGCGAGTGCGCCATGGCGGAGTATAGCGGGAGTGAACTAGTGATGCAGCTATCCGGAGAACTGGCTTTTGTTTTCCCGGCCCATACTCCAGGTCGCAGATGATCCAGCCGACCGATATATGGCTGTGGTCTGACAGCACTGATGGACCCGTTCTCGAGATATGAGAGCGCATCGGCGGGGAGGGCCGTGGGAGCCGTCAGAGGGTTGGATTCGCACCATGCTTCGCCCTGCTCGGCTTCGGAGGCCGTCGCATTGTTGGTTCGGCTTCGTTGGTTGCCAAGCGTTGGCGGAGGGGGGAGGAGAGAGGTGTCGGGCACGGCTATCTGCCAGTCGTGGGATGGGGGAGGAAAGGGTGGAGGAGCATATTGAGACTGTGAGGGGGGAGGTCCGGCGGGAGGAAGATAGGACTCTTTTTGAGGCATCGTGATCGGATTTGTCTGGTTCTGGATTGGGGTGCGATTGAGGTCGTAGTCATTCGTGGTATGATAGCTCACCTATTGATATTCCTTGGGAGACGCATTGGAAAGCGAGACTTGGCCTGGTATTGAAGATGGGACATGTTGAATCTGACAACGGAAACGAACATTGAGATAATGAAGTCGTGAAGGCTAAGGCTAAGGCTGAGGCTGAGCTCTAAGCCCGCTCAAGGCGGCGACCGACGGCAGAAAATGGTTCGGGCTAATCTTTCGCCGATCCCAGGCAGCCTCGGCCCCCAGATCTTCAGCGTGTGCCACATGAAATTTCCCGAGCCCCTTGTCATGATGTCGCTGTTGAAATAGATTTTATCTCGCTCCATCTCAACTCACAATCCTTCTGTCTTCGGCCTTGGCTCTTCTGTCTCTCATTAATCTCATGTTTGTTCTTGTCTGCAAATTATTTCCTAACTACAGTAACTTCAATCCCCATTATACCCCGTAAAACCCGCTATCCGCGCCATGAATGGGACCAAAGACACCAAAAAGCGCTACCTTGGGTATCCCAAAGCTGTAGAAGCTCCCAAGATCCCGTATAGGAAATCAAGTGATCAAAACCCCGCTGTTCGAGGTCTTCCCCTGGTGGTTGGTGGATGGCTGCAAGTTCCTCACCCAAAGCGCCGATCGCATTGACTGACATGTACTAGTGTATCCAAGCTGCAATTCGTCCAAAAGTATCTCTGGGCAAATGCGGGCTTCAATGGACTTCGCGATCTTCAGTATTTAAGCGATTATTCGGAGCGATGGGATGTAAGTTCACCCATTGCGCATCTCTACACTACCTAGGTAATGTGACTGATATCCCCAGCCTACGGTCATCCCAATCCAAAACGATCTTTCCATCTCACCCCCAGCATTAGACTCAGGGTCCTTTCCGATCCTGCCTGAGAACCTCCCAGGGAGGTATTACTCCATTCCCGAGTACCATTCTATGTACCTTTCTGGAAAAGTTACTCCCTTGGACGTCGTCTCATCTTTGCTACCGCTCATTCAGAGAGACGTCAGCCAAGCGTCGCACTCTATCGCATTCATTGACAGTCACCCGGAAGAGATTCTGGAAGCAGCCAGAGCATCAACCCTGCGCTACAAAGAAGGGAAGCCATTGAGCATCTTTGATGGTGTTCCAACGGCAATCAAAGATGAATGCAATGTCGCAGGTTATCGAACAACCGGGGGACGGAAGCGCAACGACAAGCTTATGCCCGTTGCTAAAGAATCAACATGGCCTGTTCAAAAGTGGGAAGAAGCGGGTGGCATTATCCTGGGCAAACTGAATATGCACGAGCTAGGCGCCGACACGACGAACAACAACCCAAACTGGGGAACCCCTCGAAACCCCCACAATGACAAGTATTACACCGGCGGCTCGTCTGGCGGAGCAGCCTATGTGGTGTCAGCTGGACTGGTCCCTGTGGCTCTCGGTGCTGATGGGGGAGGGAGTATCCGGATTCCTTCGTCATTCTGTGGAATCTATGGTCTCAAACCTTCGCACAGTCGCCTCGAGGACACCCATAGCACGGTGACAGTCACCGGGCCATTGGCAGCTACTATGGCAGACCTCGAAGCTTCATACCGTTTAATGGCTACCCCAAACCCCTCAGATCCCAACTGTTCGCTCTTCAGCCCCCCCGGTGTCGCTTCCCCTTCCCGTCCCAAGGTCATTGGCATATACAAAGAATGGTTTGATCGTGCCGACCCCGCCGTTCTCAAACTCTGCAACGAAGCTGTCGACTACTACAAAACCACACTCGGCTACGAGGTTGTCTCAATTGAGATCCCCTACGCCCCAGAAGGCCAGCTTGCCCATGCATTCACAATCCTCGCCGAGATGGCCATTCGAGCCCGCGCCCACCCATGTGCAAAGCCGCACTGGCTCTCCGGCTTGAACCCCGCGAACAAGATCCTTCTGGCCGTAGGGGGTCAAACCCCGACCCGCGATTATCTCCTTGCCCAACAGCTCCGAAACATGCTGATGCAACATCTTGCTTTTCTCTACCAGAAATACCCCGGCCTCCTCATCGTAACCCCAACGACGCCCATGGCGGGCTGGCCAATTGCCAACGAGGCTGACCTGAAGTACGGCGTCACGGATGGCAATGCCTCGATCCGCAATATGGAGTACGTGTGGCTCGCGAACTTTTCGGGGTGCCCGGCCATCAGCTGCCCGGTTGGATATGCCGAGCCGGCGAAGGGCAACGGGAAGATTCCGGTGGGGTTGATGGCGATGGGGGAGTGGGGAAGCGAGGACTCCTTGATCGCGTGGGGCAAGGAGGCCGAGCAGTGGCTCCATGAGGTGTATCCTGGCGGGAGGCAGAGACCCGCGAATTGGGAGGATGTGATGGCGAACGCCAAGGGGAAGGTGAAGGAGGAGAAAGTCGAGTCTTGATCGTGCTTAGCGCAGTTGTTGTATCCTGGTTCTCAACATGTTACATCTCAGATCCCTTTTCGCTAGTTCGTAAAGCTGGTTCCCTCTCTCGCAAGAACTGCTGATATTCTTCTACCGTTAGAGCATACAATAATACTGCACCTGCCAGCCTTGCGACGAAGATGATGACATAGGCCCACATCTCCATACACAGTGTAAAGGGGCATCAGCCACTCCCGACCATCAAAAGGGCGGAGGCCACTTGAAGCAAAAAGGGCAAAGTCCCCGCTCAACCCATTCCACCTTACGGTAGAGCCTCACAGGACCCCCTGTCTCAAAATGACCATTGCCAAAAGTCTTTTGATGGTGGTAATAGGGCGGCGATAATGGCGTGGGACTCGTATCACTCTACCAACGGTCATCTCTCGCAGCCTTGCTCTCTGCACACCAGCAGATTAACTCGCATGCACGACGGGCTTATCAGGCCTTTCCCCAAATTTTCTGTCAGGTTGTTTTCTATTCTTTGTTTCTTCGTCCCTCAGCAAGGCTGTATATGACCGCAGATTAATATTATCCTTACGAAGGCGCCAAGTTGACCGCTTTGAGATCGTCTCAATATATCAGCGGCATCCTCTGTATTAATAATTCTTCTTTCTTTCTCGTTAACCTTAGTTTGTCTTGTCAGAGCCTTGGAGCCTTGGAGTGCTCGCAACCTTTCCTGCCTGTTGCCGACCGAAACTCTGCCTTTGAGCAGGTACATACTGGAAGCAGCAGAAGCACTGGCACCCAACGGTCCTCGTGTAGCTCTCAAAATACCGGTTTTGATAGTGTGCAGGAAAGTGAGGACCGAAAGAGTCCCTTGCCCACGACCGGGAAAGGCACTGAACCCGTAGCAAGACCAGAAAATGATACATGTACCACAGTGGCTGTAAAGGTAGGGGGTGGAAGCGCTAAGCTAAAGTTAGACGACTCAGAAGAGGCATTGATATCTTTGGAAACTCCAGCTGGAAATGACAGATGTAATGCATTGAATGTCCCAAAAAACAGATCTCTAATTAATTGATTAATTAATTAATAACTAATACCTATTTCCTAGCCTCTTACCTTAGCTTAAGAGGCTCCATTGATTTTGAAGAGGGGATGGATGGAGAGAAGAGAGGGGTTAGGATATTAGATAGATAGATAGATAGATAGATAGAGAATTAATGGTAGTAGGTATTCATAAATCTAAAAACTGCAACAGCCTACTTACAATAGTCATCATCTCCTCTTTTCTCTCTCTCTCTCTCTCCTCTCCCCCCCCCCCCTTCCTCTTAAACCCATTCTACTAAAGCTTGTCTGTTTTTTATAACCGTCTTTTGTGCGTAGATTATTTCATTGTATTTTTATTATACTAGGCCGTGTCCTTGTAACAATATTTTTCTGAAGAGGTGGGCTTGGACACTCCCAACTTCATAGACAATATCTCTAAAGTCAAGCCCCAGCCAAGCTACTACGGTAACTTATTATCCCACAAACTACGCACCGTCACCTTCTCCACCCACTTCCCACCACTCGTATCATTCTTCACCTTCACGCTAATCTCCCTCGGCCCATCCGTTGGGAAGAGCCAGAATGCATTCTCGTTGAAATTCGCAAGCGTGCCGGCCGGGATATCAAGCCATACCCAGGCCGCGACGCCCGTCGTGGCTCGGACTGTGAAATTCCCAGTCTCTTTCGAGTAGGAGAGTTTGAGGCCGGGATCGATAAGCTTGACGTCGTTGAGGGATAGGTCGTGGAAGTAGGATTCGTGCTTGTATTCCCTGGTCTCGTTGGTGTTGGGAGGTGTGCCGGTGGCGGTGACGCTCATTTTTAAGACTGCGTGTTTGAGAGAGAAGGGTAGGGTGAAGGTATTGTCGGCGTATACTTGTGTTGTGTTTAAAGCACCGACGGAGAAGGGGACGGTGTGCGGATGGCCGAGAATACTGCCTTCGTAGTTGTACCATGTGAAGGTCGCAACTCCTGAGGCAGGACTCCAGAGGTCGGAGGTCACGTATGCTGTTAGGTCGCCAGTGGTGTAGTTCCAGTAGCTGGCGATGATGATAGGTTGGTAGATGTCTTTTGAGATGTAATGCAAGACCTTCCATCTGCCGTCGTACTCTATGCCGGCCCAGGTTGGGGCCTGCCAGATGTCTTCGAGCTGCCAGTAGAGGGAGCCAAGCTGTCGTTCTGGTAGCCCGGATCCACGCCGATAATAGGTTATCTGACTACGGTAGAAGTCTGCTTGGAAGATCTGGGTGGTGTGGCACCAGGATGAGAAATTGGCGATTGGATCACTATGATAGGGTACAGGATAGTAGAGCTCCGAGGCAATTGTCATCTCGCCCATGCCTTTGGATGAGTTGGCAAAATTGTTGGTGAACGTTCCTCCAGCAGGGTAGTGGTGGTTTCGAAGTTGGATGGTGGAGCTGTTGAAGTAGAGTTCGTCTGCGGGTACTGCTTGCTGCCAGGTTTGAAGACTGGGCATAGAGTGGAACCCGAATTCGTTGGCGAATCTCCCAACTGGGTAGCTAGAGAGATTGAAAGCGACAACTGAGTCGTAGTCGTAGTGATCAGTGTCACCATAGATCGATCCGGGAGTCAAGTTATTATATCGCTCAATCATTGGCATTGGTAAAGAGAAGTTCAGTACGAGGTATCCATTTGTGGTACTGCTTGGGATGTAGGAGATCGATTTCGAGTTCCCATAAACGGCAGGCAGGAGTACGTCCAAAAAGAGTTCCTCGTACTCCTGTCTCCATCTGTCGTTTCCAGGATCAGCCGCTGCAGCAAGTTGAAGTTCTAGATTCTCTAGCTCATTCCCTCCAGCCCAAAGGGCGAGAGAAGGGTGGTGATTGACCCTGCGGACGTTGTAGTTGGCCTCCTCTCGAACATTCTCCAGGAACTCCGAGCCAACAGGATACAAAGAATCTGAAAATTCGAATTCGCTCCACAAGAGGACTCCCATCTCATCGGCAATGTCATAAATGAAATCTGGTGAGTAGGCTCCACTTGCCCAGACACGGAGCATGTTCTGGTTTCCATCTACAATAGACTGGAACAGCTGCTCCATCCTGGTTGGCGTGACCCGTGGCCAAAATGCATCGGGAGGGATGAAGTTTGACCCTTTCGCATAGAACTCGTGACCGTTGATTTCAAAATGCCAGTTATTACCGGGCGCTATCCCCTGGGCAAGCTGTTCCTCAGATATTGGAGTCATGTTTAAGACGATCGTTCTGAACCCGCTTCGTTTGGTGACCGAGGCTAGAACCTGGTCCCCATCGACCACACTTATCTTAAAGTAATAAAGATTCTGTGGTCCGAGTCCATTGGGCCACCACAGCTGGCAAGATTCTCCATCTACGGCGACGCTTCCGCCTATGGTCGTGGCGGTTGTCGTCACATTCTCCAGGAATCCGCTGGCCACGGTTGTGTTGTTAATATCGAAAATCTCGATACTAAGTGTTGCACTACTTGGCACACTCCCTAGAATATCCAGGCTTGCGTTCACAATCCATGGCTGACTTTGGTCAGGAGGAAGGTTGTTCAATTGCCCCTGCCTGTAAATATCCAATAGAGAATTTCGAATATAGATTCCAGAAGCAGGGAGCTGGATTACATAGGCTGGTTGCCAGATCCCAGCAGGGGCAAAGGCTGGACCCCAATCCCATCCAAAGTCGCTCTGCTCTTTTCTCATGAACTGCCTATTGGGGAATTCGTAAACCTGCTCCACTCCATAAGGCCATGTCTCCTGGTCAGGCTCGTTTGCGATATCAGCGGTGATGTTAACTGCAGAACCGAAGTTGATGCTCAGCGTTGGCGTTGAACAGGAGCTCAAGATGCTGGAGACTTCAAAGTAATATTGACGGAATTGATTGTTGGTGGAGGCAACTTGTTGTCCGCACACCTCGATTGAGGCGAAAGTGTCCAACCCGTTGAAGAGTAGCCATGTGGAAGTTCCACTTGTGGTGTCTCTGGATATTGTCAGTGATATTGCGTGGGTGAACAGGGAAATATACATGAATATAGAAGAAATAGCAGAGGAAGATAAAGCTGCAGTATCAGGTCACATGAGAGGGCTTAAACGCTTCTCGAATCGAAGGATGGCTCTTAAGGAAATCACAAGACCAGATATTTCCATCCATGTGAACCAGAAAAGGATCTGAGTACTCACAGTCCATCTAGCACCGTGCTGTACGTCCAATTTGTCTCCGCTACCCATCTCAGGTCAAAATCTCCCAGTCCGTAATACGGGTCAGGAATTACGCCCGCGCTGTACAAGTCTAGATGCGCTTGCGACGGTACAGATCCGGGGACAGAGATATTGTAAATGGGATTCGAGAGCGTCCATTTAGCCGTGCTCAAGTCCAGAACTTTCTGAGCCGTCGCTGTTGATGTGGTGCTAAGCAGTGCAAGCGCAGCGGTTGGGAGCTTGCCGAGGAGCCTCATTGTGGCAGAGACGCTCAGGTCTAAAAAAGGGAGAGGCAATTGGAATACATCCATCCTTACTTGACTTGGAGATCAGCAGCTTATATCAACTTCTGGGGCTCATGGCCGACTTGGCCGTCAAGCCGTGCCTAGACAGGCATGATGTCAGAACGGCCCGAAGCAAAAGCATAACCTGGAGGAAACCACGCTCTTCTGGGGAACGTTACCCCGACGGTGTAGGAAAGTTTGGTGTAGAAAACGTGCAGAGAGGGGGGTTGAGGGGAAACTTCAAAGTGCGGAGAATGCGTTGAAGACGAAAGGTCCACTCCGGAGACGATCAATGCTGCAAATGGCTAGCATTTCTCGCAGGACGTCCCTCCGAGGCTCAGAACAGAATGGAGGCTTCCTCCACTTTACGGGGTATGGGTTCGCTTCTAAAGTGGGATTTACCCCGAGGAGACTCTTTTGAGGCTGTTTTGTCATGCTGTTTGTAGATTTTGTTCGGGCTCCATGTAGAATTATAAGCTAGGTAAGGTAGATATGGCGCCGTGAGTCACGTGATCCCAATATACTTCTCGATTCCGAATCCTTCTGCAAGCCTTGAAGTACCGCAGGGAGCGGGTTGCCCCTTGCGCTTCTCGATAACTCATTCGACTACCTTAGTAATGGCAAGGCTCTGCACTAGGTATGAGAAGAGTCCTCCCGGATCAGATGGACATCTAAAGGAAGCAGCGGCTAAAAGGGCAAGCGGTGGAATAAACAAATCTATCATATCAATTGCAATCCGCCATTATGCCGTTTATTGGTTTTGTGATGTACAGACATACTAAGAAAAAGGTTGCAGGATAGGTGCAAAGACAGCATTGAAAACCCCTGCCCTCCATGACTCTCTTGTCACAGATTCAGAGACATTTACGCCTTGCCATCTCTCATTCTATCCCTCATCACCGCTCCCACCCGGCACAATCGTATCACTCTTCAGAACTCAGTGGTGAGCTTCGGTGTCCCCTCGGTAACCAACAAGTTTGAATCTGCCGATAATCTCGCCAACAGTGAAGAAACCTAGAAGTTCAGCTCCAATAACAGCCCCGGAAGCCAGTTGTGGTGCCCCGATGTTTCTAATTTGTTGGAGGAGGTTTGGGTTCGAGGAGAAGAGCGATCCGGGGTTTCGTACGCCCTTAATGACTCTTTGGAAGTAAGCTTGGAAGGTCGAAACAGAACTGCAGCAGTTCAGTTAATAAAGCACATTCCCCTTCACATCCACAGGAGTCCACCTACGGAGGGGTCATCTTTTGTCCGTGGAAGACGAGCTTGGAGAGCTCCAATCCGACACGAGCATAGTACACAGTAGGGGGGATTTGTCCTAGAGTCGCAACATCAGCCATTGGCATCCCGAATTGATGGAAGAGCAACTCCATCGCGCTGCTGAGGATGACACATACGCTCAACGAAGGCAATGAACTTGCCAGTCCTGCCACCAATCTTTCCGAGAGCATTTGTAACGCCCTTAGCAGCACTGCTAAGGGCCGGGCCAGCAGCAGAAGAGACCTTTGAGAGACCCTCTGAAGCTTTCGACTGGATGTTCGAAGCTGTCTGTGATGCCTTGGCGGCGGTGTGCTTCGCGGCGTCGGCGGCTTTGGATGTGGTCGATTCAAATCGGCGGGCCGCTCGTCCGGTGAACTTGGTGGATTGCCGTACGACGGCACGAGACATTGGCAACGACATGGTCAAATCTATGCACGCGAGAAGACCCGAACGTGAATGGTTCTCGATGCTGGGGGAGGTGGTAGGTAAACAATTGGTCGTTGTGATGAAGTCGTGCGAGAGATTGCTACAATTTTCGCCGGCCACCGGGAAGACTTGCGAAGAGCCGCGCTAAGGATCGACAAGGAATAGCTTCCCGAGTCAGTTTCCCCTGGACCATCGAAACATTCTCGACAATTTATAGAAACAACATGGATTTCAATGGCTCGATCTCCGGAGGCAGAGATTATATATATGCTATCTACGATCTAACACTTTCTACCTTGCAAGTTCTTAATCCTCGCTCTTTATCTGCACCTTGATTGCTCCGGTTTTCGGGTTGGCAGCCGTCTCGAAAGCTTTTACGGCATCCTCGAGATCGAAGCGGTGGGTTACGAGCTTCTTCAAGTCGATAATCCCGCTCTGGACGAGCCGGATGGCTC
Source organism: Amorphotheca resinae ATCC 22711 (assembly GCF_003019875.1). Lineage (NCBI taxonomy): Eukaryota > Fungi > Ascomycota > Leotiomycetes > Helotiales > Amorphothecaceae > Amorphotheca > Amorphotheca resinae. The sequence goes on from NW_020194483.1 coordinate 79,389, forward strand.
TTGGCCACGTGTTGCAGTAGCGGTACTGGAACTGCAGATCGATCTCGCGGACACTGAGCCTCATGAAAGGGATGTTCATCTCGTTCTTGCCGACCCCAATCACGAACACCTTGCCCCCGAACTTGACTGCCCATATGGCAGCTGACACACTGCTCTCGACGCCTGTGCACTCAAGTGCAACTGCTGGCTCAATGCCTCCGAAAGCTTCCACAATAGCCTTGCCTGCTTCTTCTGGAGACACCCTCCCGACCTTGTGTGTAATCACGGACGGAACGAGACCCTTTGCGAATGCCAACCTTCCTTCGTCGATGTCGGTGATAACAATGGGACAAGCTCCTGCAGCTTGGCAGCAGAGTAGTGTAATCAGACCAATGGGGCCAGCTCCGCAGATCAAGACTGGATCCCCCAGCCTGACTCCCGATCTTTGCATGCCAGCCAGAGCAACACTCAGAGGTTCCAGACAAGCCCCATCTTCGAAGGACATATCCCCAATTTTATGGCACCAGACAGCTGGGTGATTCACATATCTGCGGAGGAGTCCTGGAACCGGTGGGGTGGAAAGGAACTGGACCTTCTCACAACCATTATATCTTCCCGTGAGGCACGGCTCGCATTCGTTGCAGATGACGTTTGGTTCGATGGCTACACGATCACCAACTTTGAGGTGCGTTACGCTAGGATGAACTGCTAATATAACACCTGCAGATTCGTGACCGAGAATATGCGTGTCTTCGACGATCATGGGACCAATGCAACCAGCATGCCAGAAGTGAACATCTGATCTGGTACATTTGTTAGCGGAGCTTTGGGACCCAAGCATCTTGACAAACATACCCACAGATACCGGTGCTCTTGATCGCGACGGTCACCTCGCCGGCATTCAACCCCTCACCCTTCTGAACACTTTCCAGCGATGGTTCAGCCTCTCCAACCCACAGCTTATGGTCGGGATTGGTGTAGACACCAATGTTGGCTTTGGACGGCTTTACCGTGGCGGAAGGTAACACCTCTATTGCTGAAGGAGACATGATGATGTAGCTTTGAACCTGTTCTATCGAGTCTCGAGCTCTGACCGGCTTCACTTATGATGGTGAATGAAGGCTCGTCCCAGAATGAAAGTCCTTGATATGTAGTCTATCAGGCGACCGGAGAAGCGTGAAACGGTGAGGAGGAAAGAACGTATGCGAGCCTTTTGAATTCGAGTGTGCCGGCGTATGCCGCAGCTCTGGTGAAGCTGGAGAGAGGAGCGTCCTTCCCCGCGAATCAGATGACGGCGACGACGGACGCCCAAGACAAGGGAGGGATCCCGATGTACGCACCGGTCCTACGACGAGCAGCGTAGAGGCGCGGGAAGCGTCCCTGTCATGGCGGGGCACTGGTAATCGGGCGGAATAAGGCCGATCCGTTGATTTCTTGGTGGGGACCCTCATGCGCTCCAATCAACAGTCTTTGCGGGACTGGACTTGGCAACGTTTATATATCAAGCTCTGATACGGAGTCTATCACGACTGACGGTGATGGTGTTTGACCCTCTTTGACGGACTTGTACCCCGCCGAGGACCCCGCCAGAGCAGTAGCAATAAGTGAAGATATATTGTTAGTGATAGATATATACTCAAGCAGATATAAGATCGCATAGTCGGTTATTATCTCTGTTCTCGTGGCATTGCGGAATAATCTCAATGTCGTAATTGTAACTAAATCCAAGGTCGCCGCCCCTCAGGCAATGAAATGCGGCAATCGATTGCTGGAGTATATCCTCTTCCCCGCGTCCTATCGCATTCGCAATTCTCTGCAAGCACGTAAGTACTGTACTGTACTGTAGGTATCTCGCATAGCATATCCTATAAATCTCTCCCTCACACATCCCACCTCCCGTAAGGATATCTATCTCACCCAACCATGTCTATCCCGCCAATAAAACTCGCCATCCTCGACGACTACCAAGACATCGCCAGCGCGCACTTCGCGCACCTGAAGCCACACTTCGAAATCACCGTGTTCCGCGACACCCTCCCGCCCTACAACCACCCCTCGACGCCCGAGCATGCGCGCCAGCAGCTCGTCGCGCGCCTGCGCCCCTTCACCATCATCTCCAGCATGCGCGAGCGCACGCCGTTCCCCGGCGCGCTCCTCGAGCAGCTCCCGAATCTGAAGCTGCTGCTGAACTGCTCGCGGCGGAATCTCTCCATCGATCTCGAGGCCGCCAAGAGGCTCGGGATTAGAGTCACGGGCGCGCCGGGCACGGGACGCAGCGATGGCGATGGCGGCGGCGTCCGGGGCCAGACCAGCAGCAAGCGGAGAGGGCCCGAGAGCACGACGCAGCACATCGTGGCGCTGATCTTGGGGCTCGCGAGGGGTCTCGCGCATGATGATTTGCAGGTCAAGACGGGAGGGTGGCAGACGGGGCTCGCGATGGGGTTGGGCGGGAAGGTGTTTGCGGTTCTGGGACTGGGCAGGTTGGGCGTGAATGTTGCGCGCATCATGTATCAGAGTTTCGGGATGCGGATACGGGCGTGGAGTGCGTCGCTCACGCAGGAAGAAGCGGATCGGAGAGCGAGGGAGGCCGGGTTGCCGGTGGAGGATGAGGATGGGGAGAAGGTGTTCAAGGTCGTCGGTTCGAAGGAGGAGTTGTTTAGAGAGGCGGATGTACTTTCTGTGCATTATGTCCTGTCGGATAGGTCTCGCGGCATGGTTGGGTCCGCTGAACTCTCTGTCATGAAGAGGTCTGCGCTGTTCGTTAATACGTCCCGTGGCCCCTTGGTGGTTGAAGATGCACTGCTTGATGTTCTGGAGAGAGGCGCCATCCGGGGCGCTGCGCTGGATGTGTTTGATCTCGAGCCGCTGCCAGAGGACAGTCGATGGCGGACGCAGAAATGGGGGACGGAGGGCAGGGCGCAAGTGTTGTTGACTCCGCATATGGGGTATGTGGAAGAGGAGGGCATGAATAATTGGTATGAGGAGCAGGCTGAGAATGTGGAGCGGTGGTACAAGGGCGAGGAATTGCTACATGTTATGGTTTAGTACCCAATATATTCGTTGGTTTATACGCAGAGTTGCGGTTGTAAATCCTTCTCCTGCCTATTCTGCTCCACCAAGTGTTAAGGCGTGATGTTTGGTCGATGGATGGTGCAAATTGTCACCTTGTGGCCAATCTGCGGGCTCTTCCTGAAGTTATATTCCTTTCTGCCCTCCAGCTACTCTCTTTGCATTGCATACCATTGATACAATTTGATTTTGGGAAAGAATCGGGTTTGAAAAAGAGTATTCCAAAAAGTGCTATCCATCTTGACCATTGTGGTGTCGGATATAGCTAGAATGTTGTGATAGCCTGTTGATTGCTTGAGGATAAGGTCTATTAGAAATACATGAATTCATTTATTCCACAGTCCTGGTTCAGTTGGATATTCCACAACTCTACAGTTCATTATGATGTATCATCTCTGCATCAACGATCGGTACGTTTCTTCTCTGCAGCAACCCCCAAACCTCCACCGGCGTCATCAGTCCACTGCCCACTGCCACATACAGATGATGCAGCAAGGCATGGCACCTAACTTCGAAGGTCCCATCGTATCCTTCTGGATACGTGTTCTTCTCTGGATCGAAGTCCAAATCCACAGCCCAGACATGAGCCGGATTATCCATGCTGAATTCCGTGAGTGACTGAATAGCTTCCTTATCCGCCATCAAGACAATGCCGGTATCCAGACCAGACGGAAGACCACCCTCCTTTCTCACTAGTCGATATCGCTGTCTACAATCTTCGGCGCTGATATCTTTGGCGTTCTTGCCAATCTCGGCGTCGAGCGGCATCATGAATCTACCTTCGATATTCTCGAGCCCAGTGCCCTCCATAAAATTCTGGAGCTGCGCCGCGTTAATCATGTCGAGCGTCTCCACGAATTCGTGCAAGGCCTCCTCGTCGACATGGGAGGGCATGCAGAGGATGAAGCCAAAGTTCTCATGGTTCTGTAATGAGAAAACCTGGACAAGAGGCGCTATTTCCCTTTTATAGGCTCTGACACCCTCTGGGACCCCTAGTTGCTGGCGTGCGTACTCGTGTAAGGTGCTCGTGATGTTGTTCAGAACTTTCTTTGGCAATCCGGCAAAGTAGCCAGGGTTTAGTTCTTGCGACTGGCGTTTGAAGAGTTTGTCTCGTACCTTGGATTGTTTAGTCTTTACCAGAGGAGGGGGTTATGGGTAAAAATGGATCTTTCTTACGTCGTCGGGCAATTCTCTCGCTTCTTGATCGCTGTACGTCTTGTATTTTTCTTCCGTCCATCCCGGGGGGAGGTAGCTCGAGTAATCTTGATCCTACCAACAGTTAGAATGAGATTGAATATACTTTCCCACGACGTACCTCCTCTGACGAGTCCTCTTTCTTCTTGAGGTAATGGAACGGACCCGGCTTGTCTTCGTGAGGTGGAAGTGGCTTCAATCCTAATGCACCTCGCTCTTCGTCGATACGTTGTCGAATACTCTCCTCGGTGACTTGGAGCTTGATTCCCAGATCTTCAATCAGATCAGAAATGATCTGGGGAAGGGGTTTAGAGTCTGGATTTAGGGGGATAGGATATAGAAATTTACATGAGCTTGTGTCTTCCCAATCACCGTATCTGCGGCGGCAGCCCACTCTTCCGCCGACCAGTCAGATGGGGCCAAATCTTCCATCAGCTGGACGCTGTAGTTTGCAGATGCTGAGATAAGAGAAAGGCAAGCCATGAAAGGCATGAACCTCTTAAAAGAGGAGGCCAGCATAGCTGCAATCGACTTGGTTCGGAAGAAAAGAGGACAAGGTATATCTCGTGCAAACTGAGCTGCTTGATGCCCCAGTCTTGGTCAAAAAGAGGATTGGATGATTGAGGTGGATGAAGAAGAACGGAGAAGTGACAATTCTACGAAGGTGAAGGTAGTAAGGTAAACTCAATGTGCAGAAGCAGGAACGACGTTGGCTACCTAGAGGTCATGTGATTGGCTAAACGAATGGCTGAAAGACGCTCCAAGCTTGAGAGAGACTACTCTTGCTGGTCAGAGGTATCCGAAACTCAGCGATACCATGGACCTCAGGAGCTGGTGACAGGCACGGCTACCATAGACAATCGTACGGAGTAAGGTTATGCTCTTTCCAAAATTTTCCCCTTCCCCTTTTTCTCAGGCACCAACTAGTACTAGTGTCTTGCTTACTTAAGGTAAGGACACTGGGGTAATCTTGATAAAGCCTCATATTAGAAGCCTCAGTCTTCATTATTCTTATTGACACTTACACCATTCCTGGCCTATAGCCATGCGGAGCTTTTACCTACTCATAACTAGTCCCTAGGAAAACTGTAAATGCAGAAGAAAACCTAGGTTCCACTTATCCCAAGCTTCAATGTTAATAAGCGTCAAGCAGCGTGGCACCAATATCTCACCCCGAATCTCGCGCCCGTATAGTACACGGTCAAAGACTCGAAGCCAGAGTCATGGCCTCTAAAGATGCAGCTATATTTCCCGATCGCAGCCCGAAAAGAGTAGTCTTGAGACTCAAAGTAAGTGAGCTTGAACGCCGCAGCTCTTCTGAATATGACGACGCAATCAAAGCATACCTTTTACTTGCAGGACGACCAGCAAATGAAGACGAAGTACAGAGACGTTACTTCCACATCGAACCTTTCTAGGCTCCTGAACTACAGCAGTCCTCCTTCTACATCATCATAGACCTCGAGAAGTATTCACTTGTCGATGGCGAGTTTTGGAATTTACCACACGAGATCTACCACGTTCGCCGCTTCCAAGACTCCTGATGAGTGTTGATCGTCGTTTCTGTTGCTCCACTGCTCACAGACGTCCATAATCTATGTGAGAAAACTGCTTCCGAATATCTTGGTTAGCATTCAGCTCTGTTCTCAACTTCTCATCGTTTTCCACGTCCTCATTGAACACCATGTGCTATTCTTGCTTTTAGCTCATCCAGTATCATTCGCTGAAGATAGCACACTACTGTGTTCCTTGCGACCGCTATTTCATAGATCGAGGCTCATTACAGCAGCATCTAGACTCCCCAGCATACATCTTCGAATACACCGAGTGTGATAGGGGTTTTGGCAGTCAGCAGGCTCTCTAACAGCATCTGGAGTCCCCAACGTATGCTCGTGAGTCTATTGTTGAGTAGTTTGACATCCCCAGCTCTGTCATCGTTCTTTGCAACAACATTTCGATTGCGATTCAAACAGCCTACTGTTGATGACATATCAAGACAGATAAAGACTGAGCCGGACAGAACGAATCACGATAGTCTTTCTACTTATAGCAGTAGCTCTACGCCTACTACTAGTCGATAACACGCTACACTGAATAGAGAGTTACGGATTAAGAAACACCGCAAAAAAGCAGCGGGATCTAAGCACGCTAAAGATACCTTCTTTTCTAAGCTAAGTGGCTCAGGTTCTGATCATCTTAGGGAAGATCAGTAGAGAGGAGAGATAGTTCTAACTCTAGACGTCCGCTTTCAAGAACCTACCTTCATTTGTGGTCATTTGTCGTTCTGGCTAGAGTGCAAAATCTATTTCGGCTTCCGGTCAAATCCGTTTGTGGCAGGAAAGAACAAAAAGTAGTACCGGAAATATGCAACTCAGATAGGTTTAGGTGTGTCTACAAACTTGGCTTTGGACAGGCCACATGAACATCGATGGCGACGCGTGATGACTTTCCGCGAGGAGGAAGTCCTTCACGACTTCAAGACGAGAACATTGAGAAGTTGACCAGCGTTTCCAATTTGCATAATTGAGCCAGGCCACTTTTAACACACATGTGGAGAGCCTACCTTTTGTGACGGTGGATTTTGGATTTGATTGCGAGACATGATGCTGAACTTTGATGCTTTGCCATATCCAATGTTGACCACGCCAACTCTTCTGCTGGCACAAAGAATACGACTGTAGGAGTTCGTTCTGTTGTCGTAAACCCTCTCACTAGTACATCACCTAGGTACTGAGAGTTCTTTTTAACGCTACCCCCCTTAATCCAAACTCAACCAGAAAAGGACAAAATAATACGATAAAAATACTTCTAAATATCAAATATAGGCACTTCCGATAGTCAAGGAATGTACGTACAATCATTTTTGTCCGTCCGAAACATCTACGCAGGGGTGCGGCCCGGGTCAGCGAGAAAAAGGGCCTAATTGACCAATCGAGATCGAGTGGTTCATTAAAATACTATCGGACCTTCGGGCTTCAAGGGGAGTTGCATTTTATCCGTTCGGCTGGTCTTCTGTTTAAAGATCGTCTTGGCTTTGTTTCAACCTATCATTAAAGCCCTGAGGCTTTGGTACTATGGCGAATACGGGGGTGCCATACTCGCCGTTTCGTAAAATCGGTCCTATTTAGACTTCTCCGACATGCCCGTGTGAGGCATGATTCGTGAGATCTAGACCTTGGAAACAAGACAGCATTGTATTCGGCATATATCAAGTGAGTAGAAGGCTTCGTTCTGGAGGCCTGCGGCTTCTCTGGCCTCGTAATGCGCCTTCTTTCTCTAACCTGCTCTCTTTCTTTCCCTTCAGCTTAGCTCTCCTCATTTCCTCTTTCCCCTTAACAATAAGATTCACAGCTTGGAATCATGCGTTTCGTTATTGTTCAGTGGTTCTTCCTTCTCTCAGCTACGTCTTTAGCCTCTGCTGGTCTGATTTCGAAGCGCGAAACGTTACATTTTCATCCTCGTTCTATTACCGAACGTTCCGTACAGCAAGGCTGGTCTCTCCAATCTACGACATGTCCAGTCGATAGTATCTCATGCGGCGGCGGAGCATGTTGTCCTTCAGGCCTGCATTGTAACCCCGCTGCTAATGATGAAGTCGCCACCTGCTGTCCAACTTGTAGGTGTTCTCAAGATTATACAGCCGGCTGAGTTACTTACAGACTATACCAGCATCCAATTGTCGCGGCTCTGTAGAGAGTGGCGGGGCATGTGCAGACTCAAATTGGTCACTGTGGCGGGGAGTCAATGGGAATGACTTCTGTTGCCTGGTAGGAATGGTCGGCATCGTTAATTACCAAGATTCGGTTGCTGGCAGTTGCGTCTCATCAGCGGATGTTGGAACTTCATCTACAGCACAATTGGTAAGATTTGTATTATCAGTTTCTCTTTCCCTCTTTTGGTGGCACTTGCTTTGCCTACTCTCTACTTCAATGCCTGACGGACATATTTAGATATCCACAGGCGTGGGTGGTAGCACGTCTGCAAGTCCTACGTCAACAATAACGTCGACTCCTGCAGCACCTACTACTACAATAACAACAACATCTGCCCCCTCAGCTCCTACTACTACAATTTCAAGTAAGTTTTTAAATACGCAATTTTCTCTTTTTGACACGTTGGATCCAACTAACATACTAAAGGCTCTTCATCACCCACAACAACATCCACGAGCGCGGCGGCTCCTGGAACTACAGGAAAGCCAGTGTAAGTCCTTAACTTATATCCATAACGAAGAATGTGTTCCTGTCTACAATCACTAACACGTGCCAGCTTTTTCCACTACATGGTACTATATTCGACCCTTCTTCTGTTACTTCTCCTAACAAGCCATAGGTTGGAACGATCACCGATGCGCACTGTGAACAAGACATCCTTGATGCCCAAGCTATGGGTGTAGATGCATTTGCCCTCAATCTTCGTATGCTCTTTTCTTTAAGTCTGCATCTGAAAGTCAGTTAACGCAAGAATAGCCACTGTGGATGGTTACGCGGCCACCACCTCTTCCCAGCTGTTCAAATGGGCTGGAGTGCACGGCTTCAAGCTCTTGTAAGTAAACATCTTCTTCGTGAAAGCGAAATTACTGATACACCTAGTTTCTCTTTCGATATGTCGGGCTTCAATAACCCTGATCAATTTATTACCTTCCTGCAATCCTATGTCACTAATGAAGCATACTTCACGTATAATAGTAATGTTATCTACTCGGGTTTTGATTCTGTGACTGATTAAGGTGTCTAGACCTACCACTGGTATCTACATTCAACGTGAGTTTCTCGTCAACGTTAAGCCCCTGAGCTATTGCGTGACGTGCAACCCCGCTAAGCAAGTTACAGGGTGGCGCGTCATCTTACACGTTTGGTCAAGACAGCGTGAACGATGGATGGAAAGTAGAATTCCAAGAAGTCATGGCGAACGCGGGCCATCCTGTGTACTTTGCACCCGCATTCCAAGACGTTTCTGCTTCCCCAGATTTTTTCACTACCGAATTCCCAACCTTGGATGGCGCCATGAACTGGAACTCTTGGCCTCAGAATACTGAGGGTGATATTATAGTCCCTACCACTGACGACGTTACCTATCTGGATGGCGCACATGCCTCTAACAAGAGCTTCATAATGGGCGTCTCCCCTCTGCAGTTCAAGCATGATCCGAGCTACGGAAACTGGTATCGACGCGGCGAACAGAACCTCGAATATCGATTTGGACAAGTCCTGAAACTTCAGCCTGACATGGTCGAACTGCAAACGTGGAACGACGCGGGTGAAAGTCACTACATGGGGAACAGCTGGCCGGAGCCAATCGAAGGGACCAATATCGCCTCATACACAGCCAACTATTCTCATACCGCCTACAAAGAGATCTTGCCGGCTTTTGTCAAAGCTTACAAATCGGGAGCCATGACCACAGATACCATGTACCCAACGAATGGGAAGAATGCCCAGGGTGTTTTCTGGCATCATACCTTGCTTGCGAATGGGGACTGCAGTTCCGACTCGATAGGGGAGCCGCAAGGTGTTGATACCGTCGAAGATAAAGTCACTGTAAGTTTCTCTCCATCTCCTCCCTTTGATATAAATCTAACAGCATTAGGTCGTCGTTCTCGTAGCGAGCGGCATCACGACATACAACGTTAGCATCACATCCGGCGGCAACACACTGGGCTCCTCGAAGCTCGTACCTGGATATAACCAGTATTCAGTCGCGGGCTTGACCACGGGAACTGTCGTCGTAACCGTCACTGACACGTCGACGAATTCCGAGGTTGTCACTGGCACAGGACCGCTCCCTGTTGTCGATACCTCAGACATATGCAACTACAACTTCCAAGTCGTTGCGTTGTCGTGAGAGTAAATCGATTTCGGTATCTGGAATTTGATGGTTGTTCGGGGTTATATCTCTTGTGTGAAAATAGTATTTCTATTCTGTATTTACCATATCCTTATTTCTGATTCAGAATAAAACATCTAGTCTTCCTCTTTTGTCCTCCATTAAGACGCTTAAAGCCTCCTTCATCTAGCCCGATCATTACCTAATTTCTAGTATTTGATAAGAACTCAAAGATAGCTCTTCACCAATTCCTACATTTCCTACAGGACAATAACTTATACCTTAAGTATTTGTCCTGAAACACTAAGCGAGGGCTAATAGGGGTACTCCCAAAAAGGTGGTTTACCTGAGATAAGGTATCTAATAGTTAAGTTTGATTTAGTGGAACCCTTGGAAGAATAGACGCGAGGACGTCATACTCCGTAAGGACAATCCAGCGATAAAAGCGTCGGGAACATAGTTTATCCGCCATGTGCGAGCTAATAGCCCCCTACCGAAAGCTAAAGCATCGTTCCCGCTCTACCTATTCATCACAACCCCAGTAACACTTCAAAATGAGCAGCGAGTCCAGAACACCAATTCTCCTCCTAGACGGCGGGCTAGGCTCTACTCTTGAAGATGAGTATCACTATGAGTTCAACGACGGCACTCCCCTATGGTCCGGCCAACTCCTCGTGACCCAGCCCGGCTTATTGCTCGAAGCGCACACCGGATTCGCCAAAGCAGGCGCGGACGTGATCCTCACAGCCACGTACCAGGTGTCCTACGAAGGCTTCTCAAAAAGCGGAGTCACGGAGGAAGATGCTCGGCAGGTAGCGCGGGGCGCGGTCAAGATGGCCAAGAGGGCTTTTGAGGGACGGGAAGGGAAGGTGGCGTTGAGTTTGGGGCCGTATGGGGCGACGATGTTGCCGCCTCAGGAGTATGGGGGGAAGTACGATGCTTATCACAGAACGGTGAGTCAGCTGAGGGAGTGGCATGTGAGACGGATCGGGATGTTTTGTGGTCCGGATAGGGAGGTGGATTGGGATGATGCGAGGAGGTGTTGGGAGGATGTTGATTTTGTGGCGTTCGAGACGATTCCTTTGGCGGTGGAAATTTTGGCGGTGAGAGAGACGATGTTTATTGCTTCTAAGGAGAGGGAGGAAGGTCGAGGGAAGGAGAAGGACTTTTGGATTAGTTGCGTGTTTCCGGGGGAGGGGAATCAGCTGCCGGACGGTAGTGATGTGAGGGCTGTTGTAGGTGCTATGCTTGGGGAGAGGCAAAATGCTAGGAGGCCGATGGGCATAGGGATTAATTGTACGAAGATAGGGAAGATAGAGTGGCTGATTGAGGAGTTTGAGAGTGCAGTAAAGGAGATAGTAGAGAGTGGAGAAGTGAAAGAGTGGCCGAGTCTGGTGGTGTATCCGGATAAGACGAATGGGCAGGTATATAATACTACGACGCACAAGTGGGAGAAAGCTGAGGCGGATGGGACGAGCTCGGTAAGTGCTGGTTTACGTGGTATTTTGTGTTTTGATAGTTATACAGTTATACTAACGTTGCGCTAGGCGCCATGGGATGAGACGTTATTTAGGATTGTCTCACAAGCACAGGAGCGTGGGTCTTGGAAGTCGATATTCGTTGGCGGCTGCTGTAAGTCGATAGCGAGTGATATTGCGAATTTGCGGAAGAGGATCGACCAGAGGTGAACGTCCTATTTGGAATGCAAGATAATAACCACTCATACCAGCTTGGCATTCGTGATATCCTTCTCTACCTTGGCTATATAGTCAAGAGACAAGTATAACGAGAGGGTCGATTGCCCTGCTACAGGAGCTGTTAGAAAGAGTTGACTGATTAAGATTTTAATCAAAAATGTTCCAGCACGTCACTTATGAAGGAGGATAGCCTAGAAAAGAAGATCCAGAGAAGTGAATCGGAGGGTAACGGTTGAGGAGTCCGAGATGTTTTAGACCGCATCAGAAAGATACGACAAGATTTTGTGCGGCATTGGCCAGTCCCTAGGCAGTTTTGACTTTTATTGAGGGGGAAGACTAAAGATCAAATTGGAAGAACATATGGCTATCTCATCCAACTAAGTGTGTTACGGCGATAGTGAAATAAGACTAAGGTAACAAAATATATGATCGTGAAGGGTGCGGGCTTCATCTAATGGCAACTCCTTAGGGGACTAGCAGTATAGACATTAAAGCCTATTGTCCGCTCTAGAGAACTCAGCCATAAGCACACTATACTACAGTCTGAATCCTTAATCAATGTGCTCCCCGCCCTAAGACTATCACTACAATTACTTTTAGACGCATTCTCTACACTAAACATCTTATACCCAGAGCAGAACGATGCATAAACCTGGACACTTAAGTTCGACCCATCACTTGTGTTCGCCGGTGCTAGCGCTCGTACACCTGTTCCTTCCATACAGCAGCCGGTATAGTTATAGTTCCCTACTACCTGAACGATAGAAGGTATAGCCGCCTGTGGTAGTGTGTCTTGCGTGGAGTAAACGCTCAATTTACCTGTGCTACTCCATGACATAGTTGCGTTCCCGGCGTAGGGGACACTACAGTCACATAGGGGAGCCTACTAGCTCCTAAGTCCAAACAATTACTGCACCAGCACTCATCACCGAGAAAGAAAGGTTTCCAACCTTTCATCTCACTATGATCTTAGATTGGCCAAGCAGAAAAATCCCCCCTTAGACATGCAGACCGACTTTTTTTGAAATGCCAATCCGCTGGTAGCCTGGTAAGCATCTTTAATTGCTGCCACAGGTTCGAGTATCAATGACTTCTGATCTACTTCGTGCCCTTTCTTAGCATTATATCCAATAATGGCAAAACATCTCCAAAGAAATATTCTATACGAGCAGGACAACTCACTTTCTTCTTCATTTGCCGCGGTCCACTGAAAGTGATTTCTGGCCAAGACTGAACAGGTTGAGACGCAACAACCAAAGATCAGCCGAGGGGAGGAGCAAGGTTCGTGATTGCGAAAAGTCTCTGGTGTGGCGCATAGTTCCAGAATCATAGTTTGATCCAGATTCCTGACACGCGCCATGCTTGTCCTTATTCTAGTGGCTATGTGGACACAGCTATGGGAACAGTTGGCTATACTCATAGTCCATATTCTCGTCAAACACGGCTGTCCAATCAACGCCCAATTCTGTCTCAGCAAGATAATCCGCCACATAATTCTGACTGAACGGCACGAAAGAGTTTGCACTGAACTCTACCACTTGTGGGAATGGACAGGACGTGGGGCTTTGATGATCAATCCGCGGGGTTAAGCCAGTCTGCGATGCAGCGCTTTTGGGTTGACTAATTTTGACCTTCCCGAAATATGGAATAACGGCTTGGTAACTTTCAGGACCGGTGTACAAGCCGTGGTGGACCTCCAGAAGATATTCAAGCAATTGAGCTGCTTGGCCTGCTACTGCGCATTCCAATTTGATGGAGACATCTTTGAGGCTTCTAGCTGTACACTGCACAAGCTCCCAGTCCTCGTCTTGTTGATGAACACTACATTCAGAGGATTGTGAAAGAAGGTTGATGACAATGGTAACTGCGGCGGTGAATACTTGGAAATCCATCAAGTCACATATAATGATAGATTGACCACTGCCGTTTCGTAATGTCTGATAGCATCCGATCATTTTCCTTGAAGCTTCGAGGGCCAAGACCCTGCTATTCTCAAACCTCTTATCGACGGGCGACTTGAGCATGTAAGGAAGGTGAAGAAATTTTTGAAGCTGGTAGTAGATCAGCTTGACAGCTTGCTGATCATGGAGGGCTTCGAGAGACATGGTGGAGCTAGGAATAGCATCCCACCAATGCTGAGGTATTTCATCCCTGAACTGCTCCAATTCTTGGTTGATCCGCACGGTAGCAGCATAGCCTACATGCCGATGGTTTTGATTCCGCTCAATTATGTGACCAGCAATGATACTAAGCCTGTGCATTGCTCGTGCTTCAATGGAGTCTTCGATATGCACCTCTGAAATGCCGGGGTGCGAATCTACTATTGCGTAGGGAAATCCAAGGATCAACGATAATTGTCTATCAAATTGCCAGAAGTACGACCATAGAGCTTTCTGACGTATACTGGTGCTCTCGTCTGGATGATGAAGTCCTAGTAGTATAGCCAGATTCAGACCGCGGCGGATAGTGAGCCAAGCTTTCCGTGGTCTGCCCATGTCGATGTACAGTTTTGATTGCAGCGCCAAAGCTTCCAGACCCTCACGCGTTCCACCTGTGTCTTCATCAACAAGAAGAAGAGTCTCTGCACCGCTCAGGTAAGAATTGATGAGATCGTTTGGCGAAGCAGGTAAGTTTGAGCATCGATTCCCGAAATCTCTTGGAAGCTGCTGGATGCAAAGAGCGAGCCAGAGCACGGACTTAGCGACGGCAGCTGGAGTCCCTGATCCTAATGAATCAAGAATGAAATCCCTAGCTGATGCTACGCTCCCGGGTTCAAGTTGATCGGAGCTAGTCACTGGTCTTTCGGGAATTGCTGGCCAGAGAGGCCAGTACTTCTCAGTCAACTCGAGGATTAATGTCAGGCTATCGAGCCTCGGTATTAGCCTGTTCAGATCTGTAATGCAACTGTTGACACGCTGGTTTGCAGAGAACGTCTGTCGATTTTTGATGCCATGTCCACCATTCCATTGAATCCGCATCGCTTGTTTGAACAAACTAATCAAGGGTGCATCTTGTTCGAAATGATCTATCTGATTGGAAGGCGTACTGAGACTTTCAGATTCCGAACCACTAAAGTTTACAGTGTTCGTCCTGTTCATAGAGGCGTCTTCTCCTATTGTTTCCGGAAGAGGTACTGGCCGAAGCCGTGCGAGAGCTTCCGTAACGTTCGTCTCAAGCTCAGCCAAGCTCAGAGATCCCAGGCTCGGATCAATGGCATTGCAGACACGGCGTACAGTGCCTTCCAGATCTTCCAGCCTTCGTTGCAAATCTACCAGGCCGTGCGCTCTGCCCGTCCGAGTAGTTCTCTGGGTGCCCGGCCGCTGGGGGGTACACCGAACATCGTGCAAAGCACATTCTTCACACGTTGGGTTGTTTGGAGGGTAAACACAGCGAACTTTGCGCCGCCGGCATTCAGCACAGCTCCGCGTGCCAAGTCGCATGCGTCTAGGAGGCCCAGATGAAAACTCGTTGGGCGGTACTTGCGACATTGATGCTGTTGAAGTTGAAGGACGCACTGAGTACTGAGGTGATGTTGCGCAGGCGGAGCATTCGCGGCCGGCGATCAAAATTTAGCCAACTGCAACTCAAATACTCAACAGTCGATTGTATTTACTAACAAATAATTCTAACTTACGAATGGGGTAACATGAAGCACTATTATTATCTGGAAAAATACAATTGATTGATTATTCATAAGCCGTTCCAGGCCTGCGGTAGCTGACTAAGTGAGGTACTAACCTACTGACCATTATGCCCGATGAAATAATGGAAACTCTGCCTCTTAACATGTTTCGGTGCTGGGCCACCCGTTCCTTAGCCCCCTCTATTGTCGTCTCTCTGTCCATCAGCGTAAGGTAGCCTTCATTCACGCCCCATCTTTGTTCTCCAAAGTCCCGCATTATGGGTGTGCCCTTCGTTCCTATTCCGAGCCCGTGCGAATTACATACTCTATCATTAGTAGGATCCTACTTGTTTTTCTATTGTCGCGTAGGTTATAGAGGGGTTTAGAGAGATAGGGAAGATTGCGTTATAGTGGCAGTCTCAGTGGCCACGAGTCACGACATCATGACAAGGGGCAAAGGCATGAAATATTGTGTGGTTCAGGTGCCTTTCAGCGCCTGTGAGTGTGGGAGCAAGTAGTCTTCCCCCGATAAGGCCCCTTGTGGAGATACTCTCCACCTCGTCTGTTTCGAGCTGTTCCGTGTCTATAGATGCTCCTTTAGAGGATTCCGTCAGTTTTGGCACGACATGTCTCATGGCAATATATGATCCACTAGGTCTGGAATATCAATGAGAATCTAGTTGAGTGATCAGAAGAGGGAGAAAAGCACTAATTGACAAATTCCTAGACCTTTACAAATTCGGAGCGATGTATCGTTACACATTTCTTCTTCACTTCAAATAGGTTTCGAAAGTTGAAATTCAATGCATGATCAATACTGGGTCGATCACTTCAAGAAGTGAGCTAGAAATGATGCAGCTGCTTCACATATCACTTATCTGCCTATTTTGGACGTCCGTTGAAAGAGTCTCTATCCCCGCAATTGATCGATCCATTCCAACGCCGTCGACGGTTCAAGTCTCTTCGTATAATCGGGATCAATGAAGGTATTTCGGACGACTCCTTTCTCATCCACCAATAAAGTAGCAGGTACGGGAAGCTCAAACGAATCATCTCCATTCCGCTCCTTCAAATTGTTTCCAAGATTTTCGAAAACAGGGCGCAAGATGTCAGGCTGGGCGAAGAGAATCCCTAATTGTTTTGCGAGTTTGTTACCCACATCAGAGAGGACGGGGAATTTGAGGGCGTGTTTCTCGGTCGTTGACAGAGACTGGTTTGGAAGCTCGGGTGAGATGGCCACCAGCGTTACACCTTTGGCTTTGAACTCGTCGAGATGCTTCTGCATGGCTACCAGTGCAAGGTTGCAGAACGGACACCACTCGCCACGATAGAAGGTTATAAGCAACGGCCCCTTAGCAAGGAGGCTGGCGCTGGTCACCTCGTTGCCCACTGCATCGCTCAGGGCGAACTCGGGAATAGTGTCACCAACTTGGATGGCGGAGGCCGGTTGGTACGAGGCCGCAAAATCTGCATTGGCGGTTTTGATTGGCTTTGTGATGCTTGCAGGCGCTTTCTGCTGAAAGTCGTTGTAGAAGGTGGAGAGTTGATCCGCGAGACTCATGTTTGAATAGATGAAATGATCCAGCAATGGATGTTGGTAGTGATGTGGTCGGGAGAGGTTCGAGTTGGTGCTCACAAGATAGTAGTTGGCGGTTGCTAGTTCATGGCTGATGGCTGATGGGCGGTAGTTTTATAGATATCGGGATTCCAGTTGGGGTGGTGGTCTTCCTCCAATTCGTGCGAATTCGTGCGAATTGGTCCGAACTCGACCGAACGGATGACCAACATCATCACGAAGGTATCGTCTTACTGTATCAGAGAGAGAAGTTTGTCATCGTCACACAACTCATCTTACTGTGTCAGAGATGAGATATTTGTCATCGCCATACAACTCACAAGAGCTCATCGCATCTTGCCAGGACTACCTACACGCATCTGCATATTCACAATTCGGCTGAGCAAGCAACCAGGGAACCTCTCAGGCTCTCACCCACCAAGGCCTCTTCAACAAGAAAGACGACGCAGAGAACATCTGAGGAAGCTTCTAGACGAAAAGATCAATCCGTCTCCTGCTCACAATGCTGGAAAGACGGCCCTCCAAATCTTCAGAAGGAGATCAGGGGTGGAATCGTAAACTTGTTTATGTAATCTAGGGGTCCCCGTGGATTGGGTCCTTAATTCTTGGCTTAAAGGCTCTTGATCTCTGAAGCTAGGAAGACAGTACATTACAAGCACTTACTAGAATATCATGTTACATAATGCCTCCTTAGCAGGCTTCTCTAGAGGTACTTGAGGGTACACTGTTACTATAATAATAAGGAGGTTAAGAATAATCTCATAAATGGCTCTGAACTTTCTTACATAGTAGTGTAATAACAGTTCAGTTTTTTTTAGAACCACTATCAAAAGCGTTTTTCAACCCCTACATAACTAACGTAAATATAAGGAAATAATGAGCTTTAGAAAGGATACGAAGGTCTTTTTTGGTATAGATAAGCTGATAGATGACCACTCTATAGGTAGACTGTAGTTATTAAATCAAACAAGCTATCATAACTGCTTTAAATTAAGAGCGTAGAGATAGTTCCTTAAGCATGGGTTTAGGAAGTTAATACTGTGAGTCTGTGAGGGTGTAGGAGACGACTTCGGTCCACGTTCTATTATAGAAGGCCAAAACCAACACCTAAATAAACTAAGGGAGGAACAGATGATCTATAGTCATTATAATCAGAAGCAGAGAGCTACACTTAACAGCTCATCATTCGTCAAGTAGTAATTCAGATGCTTGTTGCTGCTGAACGTACCCATCAAAAGGCTGTCCATTCTTAATACTAACTCTAGACCTTGAATAACAGGAAATAATCAGCTTAATAAAAGAAGACGCTCTGATATTAGCATCTAGGTCTAAATGGGTGCTTTTTCTGTTGTCCCTGACTATCTGTACATGCACTTTTCATGCTCATAGGTGCGCTCTTCTCTTTTCTGTACCTCCCCTATCATCTGCCTTACCTAAGGTAGTTGTCCCTTATATGCTGGCAAAAAGGACATCCACCTCGTAGGCTAAAAAGGGTCCATTAGAAATCTATACTACAATACTATAAGTTCCATCAAGCCAAAACGCTAATAGAAAAAGAGGTAGCCTATTTACCTAGGGTAGATAGTACCCTGTAATTGTTAAATACCTATAGATAGACATAGACACCTAGGTGGTAAGTAGGGTGAGAACCTTACTTGGTCAGCTACCTACGACCTATAACGGTTTATAAATCAATCAATCAATCAGTTAATCCACAGTGCCCTCTATGCCACTCTTTTAATACAGCTAATAATAGGGTTAGAGAAAGGGAAGTCGATCGTCGCTATCCCTTAAGCGCCGCCCCTCTCCCGCAATCCCGCATGCATTGATCTGATTGGCCACCATCCGCCCTGCGCTC
This sequence comes from Amorphotheca resinae ATCC 22711, assembly GCF_003019875.1. Taxonomy (NCBI): domain Eukaryota; kingdom Fungi; phylum Ascomycota; class Leotiomycetes; order Helotiales; family Amorphothecaceae; genus Amorphotheca; species Amorphotheca resinae. The sequence goes on from NW_020194483.1 coordinate 98,210, forward strand.
AACTCCTATCACTATCACGATTGGAGACTGCGACCTTCTAAGGGCGCGTGCGATGTGCACTGCAGGCGCGACGTACATATGCGTCTTACGCGCTTATTTATTTTAGTTGAGGTATGTGAGGTGCTGTGCAAGGCGGGCGGGAGTCCGGGAGTTGCTGCGCTTGCTCCTTGACGTGTGAGGGAGTCAAGTTTTCATGTTTTTCATAATCAAGTTCAATCGAAACAGACACTGTAGAAATGAATATATTAAAATCATATAGCAGAAGTGATAGTGATATCCTAGACTTTATGCGCCACTTGAACGCCCGATGTGCCTGGCCTCCCAAGGGTATCGCGCAAAATTCCGCACCAACGTAAACTGAGCTCTGAAAATGAATGTAGGGGAGCATGCTCTGATATACACCAAGGCGAGATGGAACGCGGGACGCCGTGTATGCTTTCCTCCCCTCTCTCCATCCGGCCGGTTGCGCATATTGTCTCCTCCAAGTCCGCCGCGCGCAATGCTGGACGTTCTTCAGCGGACCCAGTGTGTCAGCTTGAGCTGCTACAGAGCAGCTTCACTGATTCGCTGTCTCGCTGATACAGATTGCCTTTTTAAACGGTAATGCTGACGTTCTTCCTCTTCTCAGCCTCATCCATGTGGAACCCAAATACTAACTTGAACAAATCTCTTAAGAAAGTATACTGTCCGCTTCTCATCATCCACCCGACGCTCTTTGCAACATCTACGGCTGACGCCTTCTTGCCAACGCTCGGCAACGCATGTGCACTCCTAAAAGTCGGGTCACTCAACACCAGATTGCGATATGAAGTCAGCAACGTAGCGTGTGCGGGCAGAGAGCCAAAAGAGCCGGTCGGGAGGGCCTTGACGAAATTCTGCAGAGCGGGCGGGTCGGACTTGTTAGATGTAGTAGAGGTCGGTGCGGTGCGGGAGAAGCCAACGTTCATCGCTGCTTTCAGGATGAGGATTTTGAGACGGGTCAGGTTTACATCTTCCGGGTTAGCCGTAGATGTTACGGTGCTTGAGGAATGCCCTGACTGGCTACTGCCTTGAGAAAAGCCGGAGAGGGAAGAAGAGGCGCTGGACCAACGGACATTTGCCGCACGGTTGTTTTCCGTGCCGAGAACGAGGATGTTGGGGATGTTGGGGGAGACTTCGGGTGAGATAGGGGTATCTTCAAATTCTGTAGTGGGCGTTTCGGGATTCCAGCCAGGTAGGGGATTGTCCCTGAAGTGGTTGCGAGCATGTGGTGGATGCTCAGGGTTTTCAGGTAAGCTCGTAAGGCTGCTAGACTTGCTGTGGGAGTGGGTGGAAGGATGAGCGGACGGGTCTCTGGCGCGGCTCATTTGGTCGCCTACTTGCGAAAATGTAGTCTGAGAGGCCCGTGGCGTTCCACGCTCGGGTCGAACCTGGGTCCAGCCTTCTCTAAAGAGGTCGCATAGTTCCCAGCAAGCTTGAACGGCCGATCCAAGAAGCTCTTCATCTGCGGATTTTCCGTCTTTCTTGTTTTGACGAAGACTGAAGAGCATCTCGGCCAACGACCAACATGCTCGAAGAAGAGCGTCTGTCTCTTCAGCTAGCTCATTCCGTTGTTTCATGAGTCGGTGGCAAAGAGTGATATAGAAATCCAGAGTCCTCTCTCGAAACGCCTCTGGAAGGCTTCTGTCGTGAGTATTGTAAAGGTGGTTGTTCAGTTCAAAGCTGACTCTTAATACGGAATCAGCGGTCTCATCCTTCCGTTGGCGTACCTCAAATAATGCCTGGCAAAAGTCTCGACACATATCAAGCGTCGGTCTGACGTAAGAATCATGATCTTGATCCCGGCTGTAATAAAGCTTCTGGCATAACTTCCAGCAGCACTTCCATGCCTGCTCATGGGTATCACCGGTTCCAGAGTAGCTGAATATTCTTTCGCGGTGAATCGAGCTTAGACTTGCTAGAGTATTACACAGAGTCCAACATTCATTGAGCGCCGTCTTGAGCGCATTGATCTCCTGCTCGGGATTGTGCACGGTGTGAGACTCAAACTCATCTTCCTCATGTTGATCCTCTTCTGGGATCCCTGGAAACCATGAGTAATGGCGATAATCCCTGAGATCTTGGGACCTACCTTCAAGACTGTGTAAGCTGGTTGACGCCCGGGAGAGGGATCTCTCTATACCTAGAGCTTCCACTTCTTGCCGGGTCTGTGCGCGGGGTGTTGCGTCCTCAATGCTGTATTTGCTTGGGGGCACATCTGTAGAAATCGGAGGGGGGGAGATGGGTTGGCCGCTCTGCTAGCAGTTAGCATCAGCAGGTAGGCTCAAATGGGATATCCTACTTCATCTTTCGGAACTTCCAAAATTGTCTTGATAGCATGCCCAGCAATGTCACGCTCCTGATACGGGGTGGGAGTAGATCTATCTGGGAGGGGTGGGGACTTTTGAGAGCGGATTGGTGGAGATTTGCCTAGCTGCCGCGAGGGTGTTTGCGCTGGGAAGCTGTCCTAAACAGACAGATCAGTGGATATGAATGCCAGATTACACATCACAACTCACAAATCCCTTGTATCCTTCTGGCGCATGTATAACCGATATAGATTCATCGTCGATCGAGGCTCGTAGCTGTTCCGGGAGGGCTGTACTGATTCTCTTCAACTGCCTCAATTAGCGAGGCATCTTGCCGTTTGCGTTGGAGCTAATTGAGCATACTGTAGACCGTGAATCAGTAGATTCGGCGTGGGTCACAGGTGACAGATCGCCTTCCAAGACATCCTCCGTAATCTCATCCTCAATTTCAGTTGTATCCGTCCCGTTCGATGTCACCGGCGATGGCCCCACCATCTCGCTTGGACTGAGCACATTCGATCCGGCTGGGGAAACGCCTTCCATTGAGTTTGGATGGAGTGATGATTCCCCGGAATTACGCGCTGGTCTATCACACAAAATCAGTAGCGTTCTTTCAATCAAGGCGGGAGATTGCTGACGTTGACTGGAACCGTGAACCTTGAGAGCCTTGGGAGCCTTGAGCTGGAGAATTAGGAGACAGAGAGAACTCGGTGTATGGAGAGATGGCCGGCATCATAGCTCCAGGTGAGGACACCAGAGGGTTCTCCAACGCCATTGTTGGAGGCTCACATGCGTGAATGCCAAATCCTCAAGTGGTCTTCGAGGGATGACGGGGGGCTGTTGTAATAAGAGTGTCGCAAAGCCTTGCAGTGCCTTGGTCGACGGCGGGGAGCCTTCACAGAAAGATGTTGGAGGTGGGCCAGCAATCAAGGCTGGACGGAGCTTTCGAGAATCAGCAGATGCGAGCTTCGTAGCTGGCAACCAGTTGGCACGACTGCTGCTGGCGAGCGGGTTGGAGGTACTGCAAAGGAACAGGACGGAGATGCTATCCCTCCTCTCCTCTGCCAATGGGTGCGAGGGCACAGGACGAACCGTCGGGGCGGGCACGATCTGGTGGTGGTCAGGCAGCTTTGAAGTACTGCACGGTACTTTCGTGCACTACGTACTGTCTTCGCTGTACAAACAGTAGTCGACAGCAATGGCTCCTGAGGAGTGTCAAGATATGCCCCGTACTCCACAGTCTCCGCCGTGGGTGAAGCTGTGCCGTTGGCTCGATCGCTTCGGCGCAGGACACTCAGGACTCAGAGGAATCAACGTTCGCTCGGCTGGGATAATCCTTGCGCAACCGCCCTTGATATCGCGATGGTGGATGAAGGGGACGACTGTGATCTGGTAGGCCGCAGAGCTGAAGAATCTGCTGCAATGCACACCAGGGCTGTCGGTGTGGCAGACGGCGGCGAATCAAGGGCGGCGATGCGCGTCTCTTGCTCGAAAGGGCTGCATGAAGCCCTGCCGGCGCTTAGGAATGCCCTCTATGCTTACTCGGGACTACAATACCGCACTGTTACTGACTATACCATGACTGCAGGAGTCCGACTCTACGCTGTGTGCAGAGGGGTACAGGAAGAGACTTGAAAGACTCGAGAGACGACAGTAAGAAGCCAAGAGTCCAAGAGCCCATGGATCATGCATGGCTCATGTAGTGAGTGGCGAGCACCATCTCCAACCTCTCCGCCCTTCACGATACGACTCGGCGATAATACCCCACGTCTGTGCTGGTCCTCCGCTTTGCTTTGGGCTATCGGCTCTCCTCACCCCGGTTCGTCTGACGGCTACTTCTTATCGAGTACTGCTCAACCACAGGAGCCAATTGATAGTAGCCGACAAGGGCGGAGCCTTGTCCTCGAAGGTACCATAAGACGGGATGGGCCGTCGGCGGTACACCATTTGACCTGCTGGAGGGTGCACACTGCTATCAGAAAGAGTCAAAGGCCGCACCAAGCTTCGTCCAAGAAGTACACGGTAAATCCAGCCGACCCGAAAGCCACTGTTCGGCCCATGGGTTAGTGGTTGATCGGGCCGCCTCAATTGTGATCACAACGCTCTATACAGTTGGCTCATGATAAGACCAGTGCCTGTAACGTGAGATTGTTTGCGAGATTGCCATGGCTATTCTGCTTACTGGATTGAGCTCAGTGACCAGGTGTTATCAGTCGGGAAGAATTCTGTATATTCCATTACCAAGCATCGGAAGAATTTGAACGCTACGACCACCTCTAACCCATGAGTTGCGAAATCCCTCTATTTCCTAACCATTCCGAATAAGCTCAGAGGCTCTGCAAAAAAATACCCTGGGAAGATGAGCCTTTTCTTTGCAAAATACCGTGGTCTCACGCCTCGCAGCCTTAATGGCTGTCTTGTCCCTTGTAAGTTGCATAGGCGCTGGCGTACTTCGTCCTGGACCAAGCGTTATCCTATCACAAACTAGTTTGCCATAGCGCTGCCGGGGACCATGTGCAGTACTCCGTAAATGTTGGTTCTCTAAGATTTAAGGTACAACCAACATCTGGTGGAATCCTATCTTCTGGGTCGAGACAATAAGCAGACAAAACAAGCGGACAAATCCTCCAATAATGAAGAAAACGAAGCCAGTTGCTGGCACCAAGCCCCACATGTTGGCTGTGGCACGCCGCACACGTCTCAAAAGTCCAACGATAAGATGCCACCTAAAAGTTGCCAGGTCCAACTTTCTCCATGTTCTAGCAGGTAAGGGACCGCGCTTCGATACTCCGTTTGCCCGGCGCTTCGCGGTAAATTGACGTGTCTTGTTGGAATCTTGGTGAGAGAATTCGCATACTATTAGCAAGCTGATCTTCTGTTTGGCAACAATTTGACGCCCAAGCCCAAAATCTGTCTTGATGGCAAGCATCCAACTCCTTGATCCGAGCGCCAGTTATGGAATGACTTGTTATTTTCCCTCCTAAACGCCTGCCCTGTATAACAATAATATATCTAACCCATAGCGGCCTTCTTCGTGTCTCGTTCTGCGGGGTTGTACCTATTTTCAATGTTAGCAACTGTATCGTCTGTGGAGCAACCTGGAGCATCCGCGATGAGGCTGTGGGATAGTTGGGCGTACTTGAGAAGTTTTTCGATCAGGTCGACATGTGTCATAATCATGCGGCGACAACAGTATCGTTTACACCCCAGTTGATCCATCGCATCCCTTTTGAAATAATCAGCTTCTGCTACTGAAATATGGGGGAGCCGAAAAGTCCAACTAACCCATCCGTCGTGCCCTCATCAATGAGTTTCAAGTAGCGCTCCCATAGATCCCCGATAACCTGTACTTTCATCAATAGGAGTCCGGCGGCAGGGTGAAGTAGACAGTACCTTCCCGCAGGAAAAGCAGCGGACTGGAATAATCATCTTGTTGTATCTTGAATAAGGTGCGGATCGATGAGGCTGCGCGGGGTCGTAGGTATGATGCGCAAGATCGTCGCGTGTTGTCAGAAAATGTTGCTTGAAGCTTTGAGAAAATCGCGGATAGAAAAGGCGCTAAAATTATTTTTGACTTTTCGCGAGATCGTTGGTAGAAAAAAGTTCACCAACTACACCGAAACGTCACAAGACCTCTGACAAAGCCATGGCTTCCGCATTGAAGCGCAAAAGAGGTCCAGTGGAGGTATTGGATACTCCAAAAAGAACAAAATCTATCAAAGACTCCCAAGATTTCCTCCAGAAGTCCGAACTTTTGCATGAAGTCAGCTGGGAGGCCAGCCTCAACCCACCGACAAAGACGAAAGAATTGGTGCGAACGAATGGGACTAACGGAGACGGCATAAACTTGCAGAAGAATTCAAACCATGCAGAAGCTGTTGAATTCGAAGGATTTGTTGATGAACAGAAAACGCAAAGAGAAGAAGAGTCCAGAAGAAAGAAAGAGCGGCATTCGAAGGGTAGCAACTCTTCTCATGCCTGGAAGGGACCTTCTTACGTCTGGAAGTTATCCGAGTCGATAGGGGGGCGAATACTCGATGTTGACCCGGTTTTCACGGAGGATGAAAAGTACGCTGCCTACTTCTTGTCACAGGAATGTTGCTAACAAATCCAGATTTCTTATTCTTGCCAATCGCGCAGCTATCCAGGTGTATTCAACCTCAAACTCTCTCTTGACTCGGACAATAAAGCTCAAAATCGACCCTTCAACGCGACCCAATGCACGAATTATCACGTACTGCCTGTCACCGACCAATTCGAACATCGTGTGGGTAGCATGCTCTGACGGGGCAATATACAGCATAGACTGGACGTCTGGAGCGGGCTCCGACCAGTATTGGGGAATATCCTCTACGGGATGTATTCATATGACTGTGGCATCTATGGAATCTGCCGGGCGAAGACGGGACGTTGTCTTTACAACTGAGCCCAAGAAAGATGGTGGATGGCGGATCACGGCAAATGAATTAGCACCACCCAAGGGCCCAATCGAGACGGTTGCGAGAACGATATATACTTCGAATCAGCGAGTCAATTTCCTGAAGACTGGACTTGAGGGTTCTACTATTGTGGCAGCTTCTGAGAATCGGGTCCTACTGGGAAGTCTTCGATCAACGGAGTATGGTACCATCGATAAGATCAAATACGAATTTCGAGTGTTTGAATCCACCGATGTTATCTCTTCTCTGGACATCAAGGTTACCGAAAGACCAAAAGTTGCAGGTCAAATGGATAAGAAACGATATCCCATTGTGGATGTTGTAATTGGAGATGTAAAGGGTGCCATCTTTATACACAATGATCTCTTGCAGAACCTCGCCCGGTCACAGCGGAAGGTAGCCGAGGACTCTGGAATCTCCTTAATCCCTCGCAGACTTCATTGGCATCGGCAAGCTGTTCATACTGTGAAATGGTCTTTAGATGGTATGTACATCTCCTGGGATGATCAGCTCTGAGCTAATGAATATAGGCAATTATATAATATCTGGTGGTACTGAGACAGTCCTTGTACTTTGGCAGCTGGATACTGGAAAGCAACAGTTCCTTCCCCATATGTCTGCAACAATTCAGAATGTTGTTGTTTCTCCTTCCGGCTCCTCGTACGGGGTCCAGCTCGCGGATAACTCAACAATGGTTTTATCAGTCGCGGAATTGACGCCCACGGCTAACATTGCGGGAATCCAAGCATGCGTCTTGAACTATGAGGAGCCCATAGATTCGAGTGTACGGAGGGTTGGAGAAGATGCCTACGAGCAGCCTCTTTTCCAGCACACTCCTGCGGTAATCAACCCAGCCGACCCCTCTCGACTACTGCTTGGAGTAGGGCAAACGCAAGCTGTCAGTTATAGGAAACCTCTCGTCACGAGTGTTCCATTCCTGCAGACGTTTGACCTTGGAGCCGGTCATAACGTGTCTCGTCAAGCTCTGACTCGAACAAATATTACAAACATCAACATGGCACCTAATGCTCATCGAATCTCTGAACCAAGAGTCACCCATATGCAAATATCGTTCGATGGGAACTGGCTCGTTACAGTCGATGAATGGATACCTCCAAAGCGAGACTTGGACTTCATTGGACCGGAAGGAAAGGATCTCGAATTTGAACGTCAGCAAAGGCTGGAAGTTTTTCTCAAGTTTTGGCAATGGAATAAAGAAAACGAGGACTGGGAACTTGTATCACGGATCGATACTCCTCACGCATCGACTGATGGGGTTGGCGCTGGGAGAATTCTGGATCTTGCTTCAGACCCAAGCTCGTTACGCTTCTCTACCATTGGGGAGGATGGTATAGTTCGGACCTGGTCTACGAAGACCAGAAAACGGGATGGTGTGCCCGCTCGAGGGAAAGATGGAAAGATTTTAAGGAACTGGACTTGCCAACACGCTATTTCAATTGGCAAATCCGAGCTGTTGGACGAGAGGGACGATGCCCCACAGACTCCATCGAATGCTTGCGTTGCGTTTTCGGAAGACGGATCGATCTTGGCTGCAGCATCTGGGATTTCACCAAATGGTCTGCTCCACCTCTTGGATCCAGAGTTGGGGACAATACGAAGCTCGCTCAACAGCATGTTTGAGGGACATATCGTGAACATGAAGTTCTTAGGTCAGGATTTAATCACCCTTTCCGACAGAATACTAGTGTACGATCTAGTCCTGGACTCAATGCGATACAGCATCAAGCTAGGATCTACGGTTACCTCGCTATCAATCAGCCAGAAATTGGAGATGATGCACTTAGCCGTTGATGGGAAGAGTCGCACATTTGCTGTCTCATTACCTGCCAATTTCGATGTTTCATCTACTTCCGATTCTCAACAACAATCCCTCTTGAACCGGTACTCGGAGTTGGCCGTCTTCCATCAGGATAAGCGCGAGCCATTGCTTCAGAATACTTTCTCGACTTTAATCACTGCTCTATTACCCGCTGTTGGATCGGAGGGATACTTAGTTCTCGACTCTGCAGCAGAGATAAGAACGGTACTTAAGCAAGGCACTCAGGCAGTTACAAGTCTTGCACAGTCAACGTCAGCCCTGCAGCTGGATGCGCCCGAAGAAACAACAACCGAACTATCACGTTTACCGGAAGACGAGGAAGAGGCCGAGGAAGTGGATGAAATTCAGCCTACAGCGACGACGCCTGACGAGGAGGAGGATGATGAGACACCCGTGGTGACACAACAACAGCTCTCCGAGGTATTTAACGTTGGGCCTTCATTTGCTTTGCCGCCTATGGAAGAGATGTTCTACCGTGTGGCCGGGTTATTTTCGAGCCAGCCGTTGACCCAGAGTGTTTAACGCATGGTGTTTCTGGTGTAAGGTTTGCATAGCGGAGTTTCTTGCGTTTCAGTGATAGGAGCGTTGTGTAGAGTTCTACAAGGCATAAAATACAAAATGTGGAGTTGCATGCTCTTGTTCGGTTCAAACCGCTCCCGTTCCTGTCAGCGTGAATTATCTCTGCGTTGCGAATTGGTCTCCTCAAGGAAGACATGCATTTGAATCATCACCATATTTCCCCATCCCATGAGAACTGGTTCAAAACGAAAAGGGGGGTTGGTTTTTGCAGATCACGTGAGACACACGGAAGCGGGGCAAGCGGGGCAAATGCCGGAATGGCGCAATCGTCAGTCAACGCATCATGTCAAAGGCAGGTCAGAATTGCCATGGAGTTATATCGTACCCTTTCCTCTTCTCTTGATTGCCCAGCACGAATCCCTCCGTCCTCCTATTTATTTCATTTTCTCATTCCCTAACATGAGCATTCAGAATGTCGTTCTCCTCAATCCCCATTCTTGACCTCTCTCTCGCCAAGGACCCCTCCACGAAAGCCCAGTTCCTGGACGAGCTTCGACATGCCCTCCTCGAAGTCGGATTCCTGTATCTGAAGAATGTAGGAATACCCAAGGAGTTGACACAAGGCGTCATTAGAGAGGGAATTGAATTTTTCAATTTGCCTACGGAGGAAAAGTTCGTTCTTCCCGTCGCAGCTGTAACAGCTCTGAGCATCTGACATGAGGACCCTTGCTGATGGAGTCAAAGGCTGAAGATACAAATGAAGAATGCACCCAGTTTTCTAGGTTATTCATGTCTCGATGCCGAGGTCACAGCTCATTCCATCGATCACCGCGAGCAGATTGACCTCTCGACCGAGCACCCTCTTCCCTCGCCTTCAGACCCGAGATATCGAAACCTCTTGGCGCCTAATCAATGGCCCTCGGCCTCTCTACTGCCAAATTTCAAGCCCGTATATTCGGATTATATCAAGCGGATGGGAGAGATAAGTATCTTCTTCACGTCCCTCATCGCCGAGGCTATCGGTCTCCCGGCCGACGCATTCAACAAATACTTCGATGCGGACCAGCAACACAAACTGAAGATTGTGAAGTACCCGGACCTCAAAGAGCTGGGGCTGTGGAAAGAAGGAGAGCCGGTGGAAGGGCAAGGAGTGGGGCCGCATAAAGATAGCATGCTGACCAGTTACCTGCTGCAAATGACGGACCATAAGGGGCTACAAGTCCAGAATCTACAGGGGGAGTGGATCGATTGCCCGCCGATTGATGGCACGCTCGTGGTGGCTATCGGGCAAGGCATGGAGGCGCTCACTCAAGGCGTATGCATGTCCACGACGCATCGAGTCCTCTCCCCAGCGCCAGGATCCGGTGCGAGGTTCTCGGTGCCGTTCTTCCAAGGCGTATCCCTGGACGCGGAATTCGAGGAGCTGAATGACTTGGAGCATGGCGGGGGAGTGGGGAGGGTCCCGGAGCATATCCGGGAGATGAGGAGGCAGGTGGTGGCCAGGAATGGGGGCAGATTGGATGATGTCGAGTTTACGTTTCATGGGGGTGGGGTGGCTAGGACGTTGGGCGAGGCGACGTTGAGGAATAGGGTGAAGAGCCATCCGGATGTGGGGGAGAGGTGGTACCCTGATATCCTGGCGGGGATCCGCGAGGAACAGGAGGCGGAGAGGAGGAGGAAGGCTGCCCCGCCTACTTCGCCGCAGGAAAAGGAGGTAGTGGTTAATGGGACGGCAGGAAAGGGGCAGGCTGTGGAGGCGCACTGAATAACTTCGCACACATGTGCGCAGGGCATGGGGGGAAAGTGTACCGTAAGCAGCACATTATGCATAGCATAGCCATGTCTGTCTAACGCCATGCTGGGTTCCCAATGCGCCTATCGCTCAAAACACCCACCGCGTGTCTCATTTCTTCATGACTTTCTCCACCCATCTAGCAAAAGCGCAACAGAAAACACTGACTTCTCTTCTACAAAACTCCCCCCATCTTCCGCAACGCACCGGGGTATCATGTCGGTATGAGAGGGAAAGCTCATTTCTTCTCCTCAAAGGTTGGGAAGCACTCCTTGAGCGTCTTGCTGTGCTTGTTCGCCGCGTGTTCGGTGAGGCTGAAGACAGGAGGGGGAGGTTAGCATAATCGGCCAGGGTTTTCAGAGCAGACGAAAAGAAAGAGAGAGAGAGAAAATAAAACATACGCAGGCGCACGCGTCGTCTTCAAGAATGTCGATTTGCAGATGTTGCATTGGATGTCCTTGGCCTGCTCGTTGACTTTCAGTTGCGACTTGGCGACTTTGGTCTCTTTGGCATTGCGTTCCCGCTTCGAGGCTGCCTTGGCTCCCTGTTGCGCACTGGGTTAGTACTCTCGAAATGCGTTAGTTAAGAGGAAGGTATGTACGTTTCCCATCTTGGCGAGCGATGCACACTTGGTAGAGGTGAGAGGTGGGATTTCCGGGGAGTTGAGTTTGGAGTTTTGAGTGGAAGAAACCTCTCGCTGCGGGATTTTGAAGGGCAGAAGAAAATAAGAAAATAAGAAAATATGCGACACGATCTCTCAAACTGGCCCGGTCTAGAATGTCCCGCGCATCCCGATACCTAATCGCCGTGCCTAACATAAACGTGCCGGTCTGCGTTTAGCCGCTAAACCGTATCTGGACTTGTAGACTTTATCTTGTACCTGTATGTACCTTATGTACCAATGTACCTCGATCGCTTCCTCACGCGTGCAGCTTCCGCCCAACTGCACCCTTCGAATCAATTCGACAACAATTCGGCATCGATACCCATCACTATTAGAAGCGCTATGAACGTGATCTGAACGCGTCAACCAATCTCCAGCTTCAACCAGAGTGCCCTCGGCAGCAAACCCCACCCCCGAATTTGAGAATATCGCAAACATGGCTGCCGCGGACCTGATTACCCTGCCCGAGTTTAGGGATGCGCTGAGCAGGTATCCGGCTCTTATTAGCAGTCTCACCAAGCCCGGTATCTATCTCTCCTCGACGTGATCCGAGTTTGGCTGATAATCGCAAAGCAAAGGCGGGTGTTGCAACTCTCGAGGAGCTCGATCAGTTTCGCTACGTCGATGCGCCGTCGCGTTTCTCCAAGAAGGCTGGCGGCAAAACACTCGAACTTGCTGATGTCCAGAAGCTGGTTGACTGGAAGCTGTAAGATCCCATTTTTCCCGATTTCTTTCCTTGCGGCGCAACTTGGATTTTCTATTCGGCGCATCGCGCTCTTTCGCGTGTTTTGAGATCGTCGAGCCGCGGAAAGTGATCGCCTCCAGCTCATCTTAGCAAAGTTGAGGCGCATACATGGACTTCATTCTGACAACGTTCCAGCCGCCATGGAACTTTTCGCCCTACACTCCCCAAGTTGGTTGCTTCCAACTCGGACGATGTTGTTAGGGACGCTACTTCCGATGCTTTCTCTCACTACGACAACGACCCGTCTGACATCTCGAAAACCATCGACAAGCTTACTAAGCCCTTGAAGGGAATAGGACCAGCTGCGGGATCCCTTATTCTGTCAATCCATGACCCGGAGAATGTCATCTTCTTCAGCGACGAAGCCTACCGCTGGTTGGTGAAAGGCGGCGAGAAAACCAAGATCCTGTACAATTCGTCAGAGTTCGAGGAACTTTACAACAAGGCCAAGGAACTGAAGAACAGGCTTCAGGTCTCCCCTATCGATATTGAGAAGGTCGCATACGTCCTCATTAGGGAGAGTGAGCCTGCCGATGAGCCCAAGCCAAAGAAGGAGCCAAGCGGAAGACCAAGGGGTAGACCTGCTAAACCAGACAGCGAGAAGAAGACCAAAAAGCCAGCTGTTCCGGGTCGTGGACGTGGACGTCCCCGTGGAAGCACCAAGGTTCCCCCCAAGCCACCAACAACTGGCGAGCCGAGGAAGAGAGGGAGACCCCCGAAAGATGGCGGAGGGGCCGCAAAATCGAACAAGAGACAGGCAACGGAGGAGGCGCAAGACCCGGGAAGCGCACACGACGAAAAGCGAGCGAAGGCTTGATTGCTACTATTAAGTATTATTAATTCGACTATTACTTCGACATTATGGTAATGAATAGTCCTTGGTTGGGGGAATAGGAAAGGATCCTCTGGGGCTGGCGTCGAAAGGAAAGTCTCGTTTTGCGGTTTATGGATTGCTGGCAAGCTGTAAGATATGATGACGGGAAACTTCTTGCTGTCGAGAATGGCAGATACTGTACTACACTGTGCACATATGGCCTTCTTTCTCTTGTGCCGTACGACTTGGTGAGCAAGTGGGACGATGCCCGGCAAAGCTGCCTTTGCGATATCCCGCTCTTCCTTCCATTCCTATAGTCCTCTGGTACCGCTTCATCGTAGTCTCGATGCGAGGCTGAATATGCAAGACAGCCGCCGCATTTCCTTCCCTTCTGTCAGCATCGACCAGCTTCTGCCAAAAAAGAAGACCAGACGATGAGAGCACATACGTCACACCACGAGTTGCTATTCCGAGAGAGAGAGGCGGCTCATAGCTTCGGCAGAGTTGCTCTGGCCGCGTTTTGGCATTTTAGCATTCGCTCATCCTTCCCTTTGTTCTCCGCTTTTCCCCACAAACGCGGGAAACCTTCGTCTCCATGTCGATGTGCCTTTAGCCATTTAAACGGCGCTGCGCTATTGGTCTGGCGACCTTCCTATCAGCTTTCTATTGTCTTCTTGAACTTCCCTTTGGGGTGGAAGTATAAGTATGGCTCGCATCGCTTCAAAGGTATTGTATATTTCTCCTGATCGTCTCTTTTGCATTGGTTTTTCTTTATCCCCATGATGCTCACAGCCCTTCGTCGAATAAGGCCGTCTTGCGGCGCAACCTACTCTCACGCCCGCACGCTCGCAACGGCAGCAGCAACAGCACCACACCCTCGCGAGAGGGGACCAAGGAAAGAGGGCGACATCTCTTCCGTCTTTGCCTCCCTCAGCGGGACTGAAGGCACCGCCCTCCCCGCGCGCTTCGCCGACGTCAAAAGCCATATCATCCGGGGCAACGAATCCGCCATCCAAGCGTCGTGGCTGCGACTCCTGAAAGCCCTCCGCAGCGAGATCGAACTCATCTCGAGCTCCGGGTCAGATATCATCCCCGAGATCGAGTCTTCCGAGATCAAGAACTTCTCGCGCACCCAGCCCTTCGCCTTTGCGCTGAAGAAACGCGGGGTAGCGATCCTACGGGGTGTCGTGGATCCTGACGTCGCATTGGGATGGAAGGAGGAGATACGGGCCTACATCCGCGCGAATCCATCCACAAAGGCCTTCCCTAAGGACAATCCGGCTGTCTATGAATTATACTGGTCTCCGGGGCAAGTGAAGGCCAGGGCGCATCCCAATGTGCTTGAGGCTCAGCGCTTCTTGATGTCGTTCTGGCATTCCAAGGATGCGGATGCGGCTATTAGTACGGAATATCCTGTCTCCTATGCAGATAGAGTGCGCATCCGGCCGCCGGGCGATTCAGGATTCGCGCTAGGACCACACGTCGACGGCGGATCGGTTGAGAGATGGGAGCCCGAGGGCTACGGGCTAGGAGACCCCTACCACTCCATCTTCGCAGGCAAGTTCGAAGAGTTCGACCCCTGGGAATCCTCCACGAGGCTCCGGGTGGAGAGCGATCTCTACAATGGCGCGGGGGCATGTAGCATGTTCCGCATGTTCCAGGGCTGGCTGAGCATGAGCGAGACGGGACCCGGTGAGGGGACGCTGTTCGTGAATCCGTTGTTTGGCCTCGCGACCAGCTATTTCCTCCTGCGCCCGTTCTTCTCGCCCCGCAATCCGGACCCGGCGAGGAGCGGCTATCTCGATGCGGAGAACTGGCAGCTGGATCCTGTGCAGACGCCGCTCCTCCAAGGCGCCTCTCTAGGCTGCACGCAGGAACTCACCAACACGCTGCATCCGCACCTCGAGCTCGACAAGACCATGGTGCACGTCCCGGTCGTGCAGCCGGGGGATTACGTAGCCTGGCATTGCGACACCCTGCATGCGGTGGATAAGATCCACAAGGGTGTGGGCGACAGCTCGGTGTTGTATATCCCCGCATGCCCCTTGACGGAGGCCAACGCCCGGTATCTCGTGCAGCAGAGAAATGCCTTCTTGGCTGGCACGCCCGGGCCGGATTTCCCCGGCGGAATGGGAGAGCGCGAACACGTGGGACGCATGGGTGTCAAAGATATCGAGCAAGCAGGAGGCGACGAGGCACTCCGAGCTATGGGATTGCAAGCCTGGGATTTGGACGCGAAGACGGAAAGGGAAAAGAGCTTCTTGAAAGCTATGAATCAGTGCTTGGAACTACCGGCGTGATGGAATTGAGATATTGGTCTTTTTTTTTAAACTTTATTGTGTCTGAGCGCGGAGTTAGGGGATGTTTGCATTTTGTCCGCTGATTCAGATGCCCTGTGCTGAATCTTCATACGAAAGTCGCGCGTGCTAAATAATAAAGCCTGTTTCTTCTTCCATGTTTCTTCTCCCTGAGTTAAAGCCGTAGGACATTTCAGAATCTCGAAGGTTACTGATATGATGTCTTGGATATGGATATTCTTATACTCAGCATCTTCGTACTGCGCTTACCCCTAGATAACGAGGTCAAGCTACTAAGAGGGTATTCGCAACATCCCAACAACCTTGCACATTATATATAGGCGGTGATGAATATCTCCCATCCTCAACCAGGCTAGTTTTTGAAATCTCCATGATCCAAAACTTCTTCACTACAAATCTCTTCAGGTACACGTGCTTTGAGCCATCATCTCCATCTCTATCTTTTCTCGAATAACATACCTACACCATCACCTAAGGTACCTTACCTTACCTTACCATACCAATCTCTCCTTAATATCCCTTACCTATCTACCTACCTAAGACAAGGCCTTAAGGTATCTCCACGAATATGAAAAGAAAAGTCGTTACCTACCTATTTATTCTCTACCTGATTTGAAACCAAGACTTCTTCTCTGTATAGGGAAGCGGAACTCTGTAGATAGGTATGGTATGGTAAGGTAAGGTATATAAGCGGGGAATGATTGATTTGTATTATGCATAAGTAGGCTGTTGGAACAGAAGGATATTTATTACAGATAGGAGGTAGGTAAGGTAAGCACGATCTCGATATTTCTGTATTTACCTACCTAGGAAAAGAAAAGTAAAGATGGAACGGAAGAGCAAGAGTTTATGTATAGCGTCTGGTTAGAGATCTTGGGGTAGGTGTTTAGGGACAGAGATAGATTATTTATTCGTGGTGGGAGAGGGGGGGTGGTCAGGTCGTGTACAGTATAGTTAGTACCTTACCTACCTTACCTATCTTACCTAGTGATATCGTATATACGAACTGTTATCAAAACTTCAGTACAAAACTTGTTTTATTTCTTAGCTTGGAGAACCAACCTGATCAGAACATGATTCTACTACATTCTTAGATATAATGAGATAGATAATAATAAGAGAGAGAAGTCGGTCATTCAAAAGAAAGAGGGGACTGACTGTAGGTAGGTAACTTCACATACAATATCAAAAAACACATACAATATCAAAAAGGCACGCAGAAAAAACGAGATATCAATTCGTTATAGAAACTATGATACAACCTTGCGCATATAGGCTCCCCTCCACTTCGCATCACCCATTCTCACTATTCGTCCATGTGTACCTCCTCCCCCACAAAACCATATCTCACGACGGGTATTTTCGTTTTTAATTTTCTTTGTTTTTTCAATTTGGTATTTCCTCCCTGTCCTTTCATATTTTTTGGCTTCTTTCCGAGCCGGGGAAAAGAAAAATATCTATCTATCTATTGATTGATCATCTCGTGATTAAAGATGGAGATGGTAGCCATCTTGAATACAGCCGCCCGAGGAGAAGGAGAAGAGAAATAACTGCAGAGGTCTAGGTGCAGAAAGAGGGCAGAGGAATCTAGCTTGAGTGGATTTCGAGAACGACGTTGCGTTATGAGACGTTCGGAATTGCTTTGGTGTTATTTTGATTGGCCTGGAGTCGGTTGAATGGCGGAAACTGCCAATAAATCGTCCACTCCACCGCCTGATGAGATCCGGGGTCAGAGGACAGAGCGAGGAGTTGAAGGTACGGCGGATTTACCACTCGTACTCTCCGGTCGCTTTGTGGAAAACGTATTCCTTGCCGTTGACCGTCAGAACTCCATCTTTCATCACGCACTTCCTGTGTTTCCAGCTTCGTCAGCAGGAAATTCCCGAGAGTGAGGGGTGGGAGACACGTACCACTTGTTCTTGACCCTCTGCACTTTGTCATACATGCAGAGCATGATGTGTCCCATGCCTTCATCATCATCCTCTTCCTCGTTCAAGCCGTCATCCGGGTCATCCAAATCGGAATTGATTGCATCCTCATCCAATTCATCCTTCACACCATCCTTGTCATCATCGTCATCCGAACCAGGTCCATCATGCTGTCCTTTGCCCGCACCCTCTGTCCTAACAACCTTGCGACGGCGCTTCTGCGCATTAGTAGCTTGATGCAAAGGCAGCATCAGTCCACCACCTTCCATACTTTGGCCCATAGCCATTATCCTCTCCCGGATCATGTTGTCAATTTGAATGCGTCCCATGGTCTCCTCACCGCACTTAATCACACCAAACGATTCCTCAATCTCATCACCAGCACCATCAGTCTGCGCACCGCTAACGCCATTCTGGCTGTGAAGACGCTGTTGAGCCTGGGCGGCCTGCTGAGCCATTGCATGTCTGTACTGCTCCTGGGTCATTTGGGGTCTCTGGGGCTGCATTGGTTGTGGACGCTGCTGTTGCATCTGCGACATTTGCTGTTGGTTAAATGCTTGCTGCTGTTGTTGCTGTTGCTGCTGCTGCTGTTGTTGCTGCTGTTGCTGTTGCTGTTGCTGCTGTTGTTGTTGCTGGTGCACAGCTTGCTGGACGTTCTGTGGTGGTTGTGGAACATTGCCTTGAATCGCATTAATAGATGCGGCAGCCCTTTGCCCATAACTGGCTTGAAGATGCTGGGCAGCCCGTTGTTGAGCGGTGGTGGCATTAGGGTTGGTGAGGACTGGTTTCTGGAAGGTTGGCTGCTGAGTCATCGGACTTTCGAGACCGGGCTCGGTTTTGATGCGAGGAGCATTGTTCTGTGGAGGCTGAGGAACAAAGTTTTGGGGCGGGGCACTCATGGGCTGATAATTGCCAACATTTGAGGGGACCGTAGGAGGATTGACGATGGGTTGTGGTTCAGGCTTCGGGTCCCATGGGAAGGTAGCGACCTGAAGTTGAGACAGCTTTTGTTGCCATCCCTAGGAAACATGTTAGGAGGTGCAATCTTCAACATCACATAGCAGTAGAGAGTATCTACTCTCCAACATGGCTCCTGAAAAGGAGAAAGAAAGGGAGTGGGAAGATGGCTGACACACGGCCAGGGCCCACGTGACCGGGAGACGGCCCAAAACGCACTAGCGCATGGTCAGAAACCGACAAGCGAAAAGCCTGGGTATAAAGCCAAATACCGAGGGTCGCCCACCCGTGAAAATTGAAGGGCCAGCGCACAGGCAGCATGGGAGAGAAGAGAATCTCGCATATCAACACCAACAACGACCATCTCGTCGATGGAGCCATGCGACAGTGGAAAAGCATCGCTTGATGAATCAAGAGTTGGAAAATGCAATGGAGAGAAGATAAAAGCAAGGTATCTGATGAGATCGCTGTGACGGATGGAGAGCGATGACCATACCTGTCTTAACTCCTCGAGAACGTGTTCATCAACGCCACCCTCCTCGAAATCGACTCTGGAGCTTTCGACGACATCCGCAATGATCTGCTGATAGATATTTCCGACCTGCGTATTCGACATCTTGCCGGTGTTGGTGGTCGCGATAAGTAGCGGGGAGATCGTGAGAGCACCGTATGGCTACTGAGCTCTGGAACGGTGCGACAACGGGGCTCTTGGACTACTCCACTATTCTTTGGGCACTGCTACTCACTTGCGCAAGGGAAGTCGGATATCGACGACGGGGTTCAGGTGGTTGGCGGGGTCGAGAGGGTGGTGGGTGAGAAAGAGAGCGTAGGCCGCCGGGTCGCAAAACGTCCCCTCCACACAACCACAAGCGAAGATGTGACTCGTTTAGGTAGGCTATTCGGATTCCTGACTATCTGATTCAATTTCGTAGAGGGTTTTATTTGTGTTGCCGCAATGTAGAGGGACGACTGTGGTCCTGGCCTGCGGAGTTGTATGAGGGAGACGCCTTGCCCCGAGATATGGCGCTCGCGGCTCTTAGCTCGCTTACTAATATATGCGCAGAGCCTCACTTCGCGGCATTTCACTACTGGGATGAAGCCCACCTCTTATGGTACTTAAATCTTCACCTGTCTAGTTATTTCATTCAATGAATTAGATCTTCATGAAATCGGCATTCTTGTCAAAAGTGAATCGAATTGTCGTGGTTTCCCTGTTCGGGGTCAGGGTAGAAGTGAGAACTAATAGATATTAATAATGTTCTCCATATCATAATTATACAATCCTCGTTGATTAGATATCTAAGTACAAGGTTTTGGCTACGTAGGACCTGCCCGTTCAGAATGCCATGCCCCTTTCCAGTCATCCATCGTTAAGCATTATTCGCACCAGGTGAAGCACTTTCGGCCATGGGCATTGAGAGAGATCAAGAACAACTCCCCAACTCCACGCTGTAAAATCCAACCGCTAATGCCAGTATGGAAATCCTTCTTATACTTTACCAGTTGCTCTCAGGGAAGCCCGGGCACTTCCTAGAGGCTTGATGACTGCCACTCTCTAGCGGATAGTCATTTGCTTAACCATATCAGCCTTTCCAGAGGCACCAGACGCGCCTGCGGACGAACTCGCACCAGCCTTCTTCTCGAAGATCTTCCAGAACTTCAAGCTCTCATCGGCAGCTAGAAGAGGTCAGCAACGTCCAAACCAGTTAGAACAATTGTACTTACCAGCTGTTGCAAGCATCTGTCCATCGGGGCTAAGGCAGCTGTGAAGCACTCGGGTCTCGTGGGCTGGAATCTCAACGTTGCGCACCAAAGTTGGGTAGCTCCAGATACTGAGAGAGTTGTCGGGGAAACCGCTAGTGCTAACAATTTCCTTGTAGTGAGGGCTCCATCGAAGACTGGTGACTTGGGAGCCAGTGTCGATGCTGTTCACTCGTGCCCCAGTGGTAGAGTTCCAGAAGTGGATATGACGGTCGTATGATCCACCACCAGTAGCGAGGAGGTTTGGCTGCCATGGGCACCAGCTGAGAGCCTTGACTGCAGCCTTGTGGTTGGTCTTGGTGAACTTGGGCACAGCCAAGGAACGAGCGTCCCAGATAGAGACGAGGTTGTCATTTCCGCCAGTTGCAAGTTGAGCTCCATCAGCTCGCCACTCGAGGCCACAGACCTCAGAGGTGTGAGAAACGAGTTCGGCGATCTTGTGCTGGGCGATACGGACATCATGGTTGAAGACGAGGCCAGATCGTGCACCGGTTGACAAGGTGTGTTTGTTCCAACCCATGACGCCAACACGAGTGTCATGTCCATGCATGCTTCGGAGCTTGGTTCCTTCTTCAACATCCCAGATTTGAACTTCTCCCGTGCCCAGACCAACACTGACATAGGCTCCATCACCCGACCATTTGACACTGCTAACGTAGGTATCTGGGCTAGTTTCCAAAAGAGAGTTGACTGTGCCGGTCTCGGCGGACCAGACATAGACGTTGCGCTCCAGACCGATAGCAACTTGGTTGCCTGAAGACCAGTCAAGGAGATTGAGATAGTAGTCGTCTACTAGACCTGGGGCGTCGAGAACACGTTCGGGAGCTGTTGCGACACGACGTCTGAATTGGGCTGATGCAACATTAGCATTTTTGAGAGGGCGGTTGTATTGCGAGCGAAGGTCAACTGGTTTTGAAGACTCAGGAGGGGCGGGCTTGAATTCCAGGATTCTCTGGTTGAGGGAGACACCGCAAGCTGAAGCAAGAGAGTCTTGGTAAGCAACGGTGTTGGGTGAAGGGCGGGAATAGGTGGATGTCTCATCGTCATCGTTCAACGATAACGATTCAAGTGCTGCCAGAGCATCATCTGCGGCGGCCGACAAGACAGATGAGCTTTCCCCACCACTTGTCTTTGGGCGTTGCTTGTCGCTGATGTCGAGCTTGCCGGAGCCCACGGTGGCAATAGCTGAGCTAGCGGCGCGGTTTGGGATGAATCGATCGCCGAAGGAAAGGGTGGTCTTGGTAGACTTTTGACGAAGGGGACCCTTCCTTGATCGACTGCTGGCAGGTGTCTTGCAACCAGTGCCAGTAAGTGCAAAGTCGGAGACACCGAGTTCCAGAGCACGACGAGGTGTCTGCGTGGTTCTGGCAATGTTAGACTTTGGCGAGTCGCGGTGTGTGCTTCTTGAAGTCGACTTTGAGAAATGTGATGTAAGGTTTCCACCGTATGTTGACTTGGATGCCCTGGCACTGTCGTTGTCTGATGCTCTCTTCTCAGGTGTGAATGGGGAGGAATTGTTCATAGACAAAGTCGTAGTTCGTGTGCGAGGAGAAGGTGTCAAGGGCATCCGTCCGCCAGCGGTACGGGTGGAGAAGATCCCGGCGTGGGACTTGATTGGGGTAGATACTGCGGTTGCCATTTTGCAATATCAAGGTATGATCTCGGTCGAAAGACAAATAAATGTATCGATCGATGATAGAGAGGTTCGGTATATCGAACGAGCTCCAAGAGACTCAACCTAATGGTTCCTGGTAAGTTTGGGTTAGTATGATCGTTGTGTTGTGCTCGATATATCGAAGGGTCCTTCGAAGAATGGCTTAAGTCGGAGGGCGATCACTGGCGTTGTACTGAGTACGTGGCAGAGAGATCTAGTGGACTTGAAGGATTCTTGTTTGAAGGATTGAGGATGGATATGAGAGAGAGAGAGAGGTGAAGGAGGGAAGCGGGTTTGTAGAGGTGCAAATGTGCGAGCAAAGGAAGATGAGAATGGTACGTCGTCGAGTCTCTTTTGAAGGGAGGAGAATGTTTACCAAACTAGCGCAGTTGTCAACAGCAACGTCTGCGGTGCCTGAATGCCTGAGGACGACACGGCAAGTCCCGCCTTCTCCACCGAACCGTATCGCATCACGAAATCTGTTTGACGAGAGAGCAAAGCGCCGGCCAAATGAAGATCACCTCATTCTCGCCCGTGGAAGTCTATTGAGTCTGACTTCTGTGCTTCCGAAAGCCTTCAATCCCGTCTTCGATATATTGGGGATATATCGAGGTACCCTTGCAGCTTGAGCATGACCACTTGAGGGTTCTGCAAGCATGGCTCAGCCTTCCACTCCCGCCGGAGCCCCTCACTCCCTCAACAATCAAGTCGGTCCCGTACTTACCCCGGGCTCAGCGGCCTCCTCAAACAACACATTTCTCATGCCCAATTCTCCCATGAAGAGACGCCTGAGCACGGATGGCTACCAACCCAAGGTGACCAGGACTTTGGGTCAACGGCCTGCCTGTTTGGTCAACGCTTCGGTCACCTACTGTGGTAACAACCAAATCTATGCTTTTGGCGGCTTTGACCAGTATACCGACGAGGTCTACAATCATGTGCTGAAGCTGGATCTGGTCAGTTACCAGTGGAGCTTGGTCGATAACTATGGAGACATTCCAGGGGTCAGAATGGGTACGTCTTCTCTCTGGCCCTTCTAAATCTTCACCAATTGACTTTGGATAGGTCACACCGCCACGCTGTACCAGGGAGACAAATTGTTGATATTTGGCGGCGAGAACGAACATCGAGCGTACCTTTCCGACCTTATAATCTTCGATCTTAAGACTGCACACTGGACGCAACCAACGGTGACGGGCACTATCCCAAAAGGCAGAGCAAGACATGCAGCCCTGCTCCACGATGACAAGTTGTTTATAGTTGGGGGAATAACTGGTCATGAGAACTACGTCCTTGACGATATTTGTTACCTTGATCTGAAGACCTTCACATGGTCGAGAGCATGGAAATTTGTTGCCAGATACGACCACTCAGTCTACGTCTGGAATGATCGTGTATGGGTCTTCGGAGGTTTGAGCGCAGATATGGACAAGATTGGTGATATTTGGTGGTTGGATCTCAAAGGCAGTCCCGCTTTTGACTCCCCTCCACTATTTGGCTCTCTCGATAGGCAAGCTGCCTTGAGCAGGATTAGTGGCTCGGCTCGAGCTTCGTACGGCATTGCACCGTCACCACCTGTGGTTGGAAGCTCAGGTTATGCCGCAAACTCTAGCAGCGCGCAAGTCAATCCACTCTTATTTCAGAGGCGAACATCGCCTCTGGTTGCTCCTGGTGCGATCTCCTCGTTAAAATTTGTTTCTGGTCCCAATATCCCAGCACAAGGCTCAGGCATGCACTTCCATGTGTATACGTCTGGAACGTTGCTCGATTTTGTAACTCCCGCCGCGACTATCACCCCACAGGAATGCTCTCTATCGGCATTGGATCTCGATACTTTACGATGGCAGAAACTTGCTGAAGGTCAAGATATATTCAAACTGGGATACAGGTGGCATTACTGTACCATGAACGAAGATGGAACTAAAGCATGGCTACTGGGTTGTCCCACAGACCCGACTGCAACGGATCTAGGCCCTGGTGGCTTTGAGGAATACCTTAGGTCGGTCAAAATCCCATGAATTTACGACTGCTCAACTGACTAGATTTAGTGACATTATGGAAATTGACCTTAGTCGTTATGGCATTCTCGGCAATAAAATGTCCCCTGAACCCTGTGCGGAAACGTCACGGCCTGCCTCAACCATCGTCCCACCTTCCAAAGGCCTCGGAGGAGACCTTGCAAAACTCTTCAACTTACATCCGGATACCGGCAGCGGAACGGACTTCACCATCACTGCATTGAAAGATGGCGATTGGGACGATGAAGAGCTTGTGAGCTCCAGCATGATGCATACAGCAGATCAAGGTCAACAGCAATGGCTCTCACCTGATGCATCCACGTCTCCTCCTATCTATGTCCACAAACTCATCTTGCAGGCTAGATGGCCACACTTTGCACGGCTTTACAAGTCTCAGATGGAGGAATTCCACACCAAAAGGATGCATATCCCCGAACCCTACAGCGTTGTTAAAGCTTTCCTTTACTACCTCTACACTGACAGTATTTTTCCTGAAGATTGTGCAGAATTGAATGATGTTGCTGGACTGCTGGTCATGTCGAACATCTACAACATCCCGCATCTCCGACTCCTTTGCGTGAACCGGCTCTCCAAAGAACTCGACGTCAAGCATGCCTGCGTCATCTGGCACTGTGCCGGCATTGCAAACGAAGACTGGCTTCGAAAGCGAGCCGCCAGCTTCTGCCTCATGCACTGGGGCCGAATCGTGCGCACGCCCGGTTTTCAGAAGCTCCCACGGCAGGCGATCGTCGAGCTCTCGCAGGAAATCGACGAGGAAGGCCGCGTAGTTGGAGGTGAGCATGACGAAAGTTCCGACGATGGACTTGACCTTAGTTATACGAACATCTATTAATACATATCGCTAGCTGAAGAACTCGAATACGTCGGCGGACTCGGGGGCTCCCGGTTCGGCTTCGGTGGCGCGGAGAGGAAGGTCAGCGTCGGCAGTAGTCAGACGCAGACCCTAGGCTCCGAGGCCGACGAGAACGAGGAAATGGAAATGACGTAGGTTTTTCGAGAGTGTACGAGACGAGGCGTTCGGGTGTGCTATACTATCCTCTGGGAACGAAGAATAAATAAATAAATAGGTTGGGAAGGTAGCATAGCTTGGGAGTTGAGGTCTGGCCGGGCTTGAGTTGTGTACCCTTCTGCTAGAGATACCAAAAATTGGGTGTGGAGTCAAGTCAAGTCACCAAGGTATGTACGTATGTCCCTTATGTATATCTGGAAGGCGAATCCATATCCGACTTGCATATATATATGTCAATATGTAAATTAGTTCGCTGCGAACAGTGCTCATCCTAATAGATCATCTTATATCCTTGAGGTACCTCGGACCTGAAGAGTCGTGTATGTGCATGCATGTGCTTGGCCTCAAGGCTTGGCTTTCGTTCCCACATCAGGGGTAAGGTTTTGACAAATTCCAATTCATGGAATCAGATAACCACGTACGATGCTCTCTCAGAACAAAAAAATACCTCGGGTTGCTGTTCTACAAACTCCCCTCCCTCTGGATTCCCGAGCCAAGTGAAAAACAGAAGAAGCGGAATCAGGGATGGGAGATATAGAACCGCAGCGTGGTGGTGATGGTGATGGTGATAGTAACAGTGAAGAAAAGCATGTGATATTAAGAAAATCCGCAAATAAACCGACTCTAAGAAGAAGCATGAAATGCAATTCGCCCTCTGGCCCAGATAGACGTCTCCTTGATACTTATCAAGACCTAAGCAGACCGAGACACGAAGCACGAAACAATAGTATACTGCTCTTCTTTGTGTAGACTCTCAGAAACTGTCATCACTCAAGATCACAAGCTTCGGAATCTCCTCCGTTAAATCGCCACCGGAGACCCAACACTGCGGTTCCCCTTGCCTTGCGGAGCTAGGAGATCCGAATAATTTCCGAGTCACTTACAGCTGAAAGCGCGGGGATATTTGTGATATAATACCATATTGCGCGCATAAGTGACCAGTCTCTTGTGCTACCACATCGAAGGGATGGATCATGGATGCCTGCTTGGTCTGCAAGAAATCAGGGGGAGATAGATGAGATAGATGGTATGGTGTTGGGAGGGGACAAGGATCAGAAGAAGTTCCTCGGCAAGTAAGGCTGAAGGCTAGCTAGCTGAAGCAGAACATCCTCCCGCCGCGGCCCATTATTCGACCCAGAACCTGGTCCTAGACACGCCGACTACGACGTCAACGCACATGAACAAAGAAGGGAACCCTAATGCCCGTATAGCCAGCCGTCTTCTAGTCGCACAGGCTCAGCACGCGGACTACGACGTTGTAGAGACAGTAAGACACGCAAGGGAGAGAACACACACATCGACCTTCCATTCTGGCGTGCAGGTTCTTGCTTCGCGCGTTGGTTCAGCGGACACATCGCTGGCTTTCCATATCCCTGGACCCTGACCCCTCAGCCGTGATATTGGTTTAAGATGAGGCCGACGAACGGGTGACCTTAGTACTTTCCCTAGTGACGGTTCAGAGCCGAGAAAAAGCTTCTCTCGTAAATCAAGCCATATGAGGCTTGTCATTCAAATGCCTCTAAGCCTCTAAGGACAAGCTGCCGTCTAAAGCGACGCGGCAAAAGAATGGCGGGACCTTTCGCGTCTCCAGGAAGCCGGGCGAAGAGTGTTCGGAGCCTGATACGAAGATGCGAAGGGGGGGGAGGGGCTCAGGGAATGCCCTGCTTCGAGTTCAAGTGGGATGCGCTATTGCTCTGCTCCGCATCTAAGACCGTTGATCAGCGGCGATTTCGATCCCACCACGCCCGGAGCGAACCGTTGCAGAAAGCTGGCCATGAGGCGGAGGGTGACTGGTGGAGGGGAAGGAGAAGAATCAGCTCTCGATGGTCATTGGAGTGTGGTGAACGTGGGTGAACCTGGCGCTTGCAGGAAGGGACCGCGTCTCTGTCTATTGATTCTGCACTTGGACGTGTAGCGCGTCGATCCACTTGACCGCCAGTCTTCCAGGAGTCTGGTTCTTGCCTGCTTTTTAGACGGCGAGATCCCAGCGGAGAGTAAAGGTGGACGATGGACGGTGGAGGAGAGAGTTGTGAGACACACATCGGAGGCATGTTGGTTCGACGCTTCTGCGGACGGACGTGGTACTGCTGAGACGGCGCAAGATCAAGGGATCAACCACCACGTATCCGAGGTAGTGTATTCACAATACATACGGTGCGGAGTATCAGGGTCCGTAGTCGAAGGAATGATCGGATTCATGTGCACGAGTCCTCGGGACCTCGCATGTCACCTGTTGCAAACCACGTGATATCAAATGCAAGTCCGCATTGCTCATATACCTTACCTACCTTACCTATCATCTCCTCTCTCATCACCTCTTCACATCCTGATCTCTCTCTCAAGATGATGCACCCGACGTACCACAACCAGCGGGTTGAGAATCGCTGTCGGTGAAAAGTATTTGTAATTCATCCCATCCTTTGGCGCACCTTGTCCTCACCCGCCCGTCCTAAAAGCTGACCTCAGTAGATCAGCGGTGACATACAGCACAGCACAGCATACGCACGACACCACACATACATAGCATTCCCAGCCTCCAATCGGTGCACGGCGACATGCCGCAACTCAGCTGATCCGAGTCCCAAGAAGCCGGGCGTCGGGAACCCATCGGTCGGTCGCTCTGCCCTTGCGTCGCACATCCGGCCCAGCTGGCCATTCTCGGCGAGAGACAGAGCATGCAAGTCAGACTTCCGGCTTGCCATTTGATAGAGGAGGAAAAGATCAAGAAACTCCACAAAGAGGGCCTTTGTACTTTGCACCTAGGCTGTAGGTCCTGCACTTTGATCTCAAGCTCCTCATGGACAATACTTTTCCTTACCTATTAGCTTACCCTACCCAATCCCTTACCATCTATCACGATATACATATGTATTGCTTGAGAAGAAACTCTCCCTCCCAGCTTCCATCCACCCGAACACCCCCCCTCCTCCAAAGTTCAAACCATCCCACTTCCCATCCCACGAGTCATGTCATGTCATGTCATGCCATGCCATGTAAAACCAGCTCTTGTACCTCCGTACTCCGTAGCCAGCACCTACCTACCTACTTTCCTACCTTACCCACATACATACCAAAGGTACATACATAAGATACATACATACATACATAACAAGCGCCCTTTTTTCTCCTCGGCCTATTTCTCCGACCTCCGCTAGGTAGCTTCAAAACTAGTACTCTTGGAAACCTTAATAAGAAACTCGTAAGCTGGTACCTTACTCAATATGAGATAGGGGTTAGTCTCACGTATTGCCTCTTTTCACTTTATTTTTAGTTTTCTAGATCTTTAGACATTAGATTTTAGATTCTTTTTTGTTTTTTTTTTTTTCCCGGGGACCCGGGATTCTGGTTGTGTGCGCGCGTGTAGCGGGGAGCGCGGGTCTTTTCTTTTTCTTTTCTTTTTACTTTCTACCTTATACTGGAAAATGGACCGATGTTTTGCCGAAAACCCCCTGTAAAAACAAGGGTATTCTCTTAATTCTCATTGGTCCGTTACCCGGTTCGCTGCCTTAGGCCCCTACACGCGCTGTACGCGCTATCTTAGCTATCCTACCTACCTTACCTAACCTCCTACCTATATATTTTTACGCATCTATATCCTCCCTTCTACCTAAACAGGGAACAGGCACTCGAACAGGCACTCGAACAGGCACTCGAACAGGCACTCGAACAGGCACTCGAACAGGCACTCGAACAGGCACTCGAACTGGCACTCGAACTAGCATACTACAGGTGCCACTACAAGTAGCCCTACCGGTAAGTAGCCCTACCGGTAAGTAGCCCTACCGGTAAGTAGCCCTACCGGTAAGTAGCCCTACAGGTAGGTGGCTTTATAGGTAGCTCGACAGGTAGTTCTACAGGCCCTTAACAGGTTAGTAGTTTAAGGATAAGGGGTTACACAAATAGGCATATAGTAGCGTTTTTAAGTCTATATAACGGCACAAAATCAGAGCGTTTTTAATGTATATAACGGCGTCGAATCTAAGTGTTGTTAAGGTTATATAACAGCGTTAGATTAGAGCGTTTTCGAGCCATATAATAGCGTCGAATCAGAGCGTTTTCGAGGAATATAACAGCGTTAGATTAGAGCATTTTCGAGGCATATAACGGCGTCGAATCCGAGTTTTGTCGAGGCTATATAACAGGCTGAATTCGAGCGTTTTTAAGGCTATATAACGGGTTGAGTTTAGAGCATTTTTACTAGCATATAACGGCGTTAAATCAGAGCGTTTTTAAGGCTATATAACAGGTCGAAACTACCTAGCGTACATAATCAAACAGCCTACAGTTTCTGTCACAATAGTAAAATCAGTATAACCTCAAAAGACTTGGCTTCTGCCCCTGTGACTAAGCATTGTATTTCCGCGAGCGAAGCGAGCTATTGCATCCTAGTGAGTTTGAGCCTTCGTAACGACGTGACATGGTCTGTGCAGTGGTCTGAGGAATAGGTAGGTGATGAATCCCTGGGTATAGTAGGGAGTGCTATACTTATATGTGTGTATATATAAGGGGACGGGTTCAGGGATGGTGAGAGAAAACACGAGGCAAGAGGGAAGATGGATGAATGAGATGGGCGGTTGGGGCGATGCGAGGGATAATGTTTCTTCTGTGGTTGTGCGTAGGTAGGTGTTTTGGTTATGAACTTATGATGAAATGACTATGTGTTTTTCTTTTTTTCTTTCTTTTGTTTCTTTCTTGATGGTACCTACCTGTTTGTTGGATTATTAGCATCGATGATGCGAACGCACATTTATTCGTGCGGAATGCAGAAGTAGGTAGGGAGATGGATAGATGGATCCTATATCTGTTTGTTTGTCGACATCTCTCTACCCTCTTACAAAGATTCCATCAATCAATCCTTTACTGTACTTTTACTTGTCGTTCGTGAATAGTTTGCTTATTCTATGTTTCTCAAGGAAATAGACTCCGTCTACCCTATAGAATCGAGCGTTGAAGCACAGTCTGTTGAAATCTACGTTGTATATAGATAAGTAAGAAGGCGGATAGATGATTCCCATCCCTGGAAGGTACAGCAATTCAACATCGATCGAAATGCATCAATCATATCGGTGCAGTGTCGTAAGTACGCCTCTCTACATCCCGAGGCAGACAAGACATGATAGATAGAAAGATGATCATGGTCGATACGATCAAAAAAAATAAAAAATAAAAAATAAAAAAAGCAAAAGAAAAAGAAAACGAGACATCAGAAATCAATCAATCTATATCTTCACCGCGGCTCAACCGAAATAAAAATATCGATCCGCTAGCAAGAATCCCGAAACCAAAACCCAAACCGAAACTCTTCTCTGTAAAGGGGGGTCCAGGTCCAGGTCCAGGATTCTCAGACGGCTGGCATCCTGGACAAGCAGAGGAGGGATGATGCCTGGAGGTGAAATCCCCAGGGCCGGCACACCCCAGCGGCGCGGGCGCCCGAGAGGAACGCGTCCCAGACTGGCGGATCGGGGGGCGGGAGGTCGGGAGGTCGGGTCGGACGACGCGGTGTGGAGATTGATTGAGTGGAGTAATGATGGGAGGGATGGTTGGAGTATTGGATGTGCAAGGCGGGGGGGGGGAAGGGGGAATCGAGGCGGTGACTCGGGGAGATAGAGGGGATTGAGATGAGTGAGGGTGGTGGATTGATGGATTCGAGCCTTTCGTTCTCTGGGGACTCGGAAGGAAAGGATGAGGGCGGGGAGGAGGGGAGGAAAGGGGGGGGGGGGAGCGGAGAGGACGGGAGGGGAGGGAGGGGGAGAGGAGCTGGTTAAGCAGTAGACAGACAAGACAAGACAAGACGAAAACACCGCTCTACTTTCGTACATTGCATTGCATTGCTGATCATCGTCCAGCCATCCTGCCGTCCTGCAATTCTTCCTCTCGGCATGTGTTGAGAAGAAGGGGAGACGGATATTGGAAATTGCAAACTGGAAACTGGGCCGCCCCGCCGAGGACAAACGCCCGTCAACTCTCAACTTCGTATCGTAGGTCATGGTCATATAACAACCGGACCCCTTCACGATCAAGTCTCAACGGCCGTGGAATAATGGGCTGTTGATTCTGATTGCCGCCGTTCCCTCGCCCAGCAAATAACGTCCCGTGCGGACCCTGGCGTTCCCAGCGGGCAGCCCCCCCTGGTCCTCGGAGTACGTGCGTAGATTATTAATCTTTATTGTGAGTTTGATGTCGATATCTGTCGCATATCATCTGTACATCAGGAGCTGTGACATGTTATTCATTATTTACGCAGTAGGGAGGGGAGGTGATCTACTCCGCACACTTACTGCTGCTGCTTGCTGCCGTACCATGGGTCGTGGTCGATAGATCATGGATCCCCTGTGCTGTGGCACAAATACTCCGATACATCATCTTGTACCCAGCCGCGGTCCAGCTGTTCTGTGGGTGGCGTCCCAGCCCGTGGCTTCCTCCCCGTGTGCGAGACCGCCGTTCTTCATAATAATGTGGAAATGCCATTGTCCAGAAGTAGTATTGTTAGTAGTAGTATTGTTCCAACCAGATGGGTGGACCGTCTCCGCCACGGAGCTTATCCCGGAAACTACTCTGAGCTCTCACCACACCGCCGGAGCCCGTTCTCCTGTGGTCTGCTGCGCCGGCCACTACGACAGTAGGAGAGGTCCAGTACGACGGTGCGAGTGCGAGTGCGACTGTGCTTCAACTCTTTGGGCGTTGCGTGGCCTTGCTCGTCTGCGCGGCGCCTTTGCACGCAACTCATCGGCAAATAATCGTCAAGCCGCGCGCGGGGAGAGGGCTGACGAGAGAGATGATCCATGACCATATCATGTATACCCAGGTCAAAAAGGCTGGACCTGACTTGCCATCATGATGAGACATGAAGAGCCTGGCCATGCCATCCCCTGAGTCCCGCCTGCCAAGCATCCATGGATCGTACAGTGAGTGATAACACCGCGCGTTGGATTATTTGCTTTGCTTCGAACACCCAACCCAGCAGCGCCCCCAACAATCAACCGGCGCCTTCGATCTCCTCTCCCCACTCCTCCAGTCGTTGGCAGTCTGTCAGATCACACCACGGGGGGGTTGGCGTCACCGCGCAGACAGGCAATAGACCTGCAGAGCAGAGCAGGAATAGCGGCGGCAACTGCGTGAGAGGACGTGAGGGTAAGAGAGAGGTCTCATCACTACCTACCTCGAGAGCGCGCGCGTGGTACAGTAAGCCTCTTGTCTGACCAGGAATCCACGCACCCGCCGGCCAGCCAGGCAGCCCGGACTGTCAGCTCAAGGCCGTGCCGACCACGACGTGCCCTTCCCTTCCCCGGAGTAACAGGAGAGAGGACTCGGCAGTGGTGTGGTCTCGGTGCGGTGTTGCCACTGTGCGCGGGTGTGATTCGACGGCCGTGGAGTTGCGGGACACACAACGGATGACGGATTACGAATTATTACAGTATTGCATATTACGGCGGATACTGGGGGGAGTTCGTCGTATATGTACTAAGGTAGTTAAGGGGGGGTACCTGGTATACCTACCTTAAGGTACCTTACCTTACCTACGGCATCTTCCTAAAGAGGAGCTTCGATCGATCTTCCAGCCGACCCGAGAGACGAGCAGGAAAAGGAAAGGGAAAGAGGAAATAAAAGGGGGGGGAAGGGAAAAAGGAAAAAGGAAAAGGGAAAAGGAAAAGGAGGGAGGATTCGCTTCTGCCGCGTTTCCTGCCTTCAACCGCGCCTGCAGTGAGCAAAGCAACGCTTCTGCCGCCCAGCGAACCAACGCAGGCTTGTCTAAACCCCCATCGGGCCTAATGTGTGGCTACCCTTAGCAGTCTAACGTAAGCCGGCTAGGGCGCCCGCGCCGAAAGGGCTAATCAGGGCTAATAAAGGCTAAATCAGACTAAAACCCAAGACCCAGGACCCAAGACCCAGGACCAAGACCCAGAGAGACCCAAGACCCGGCCGCCAGCGTTTCCCTCGCCTTCCCTTCCCTTGCGGGGCCCTTGGCAGTGCCTTGCCGCCTCCAGCGCGGTGTCGCGGGATCTGGTCGTGTTATACGGACGGACGGGTCAAGAGGGGAGACTACCTTACCCAAGAAGACAGACAAAGCGTGCTCAACGACTCTCGTCTCGTCAATCGAGGTCGAGAAAGTCCGCCTTGTCCTTCACCCTCACGGTCTCCCCACTTCCACTCCCACTCATCACGCCAGCCTGAGTGCGACTCTTGATCCCTTGCCAGCCGACGCATCGTCTGGGCAGAATTGCAGTATCTGACCCGTCAACCTTCTTCCCATCTCCTCGAGCACAGCACGCTCGACTGTGCATCACCATCACCATCATCATCATCATCATCACCACCACCATCACCGCAACTCCAAAACCCCGATATCTCCCCCTGGTCGAGTCCGCTTTCCACCGCCCCCCCTCGACACCAATCAGCCCCGTGCGGTGCGGTGCGGTGCGGTGCGCGCCCAAGAGATCCTGGGTCCCAAGGTCTAGCTAAGCCTGCTAAGGTCGGATTCGAAAGGTCTAATTCGAGGTCTCCTCCTGTACTGTAGCTAGTACCTACGTACCTCCCTAGTGGGACCCCGATCAAAACCGATTCGATTCCCAGAACACTGCTACTGCTGCTGTACTACTGCTACTACTATACCACCAACATCCTCCCTTCTGCATGAGACGCTTCCTCTCTAGAACTAAAATAATTAGAAAAAAGGCCTCACATCTTATTTTGACTACCACCCCCCCTCTCCCCCCGCCATTCATTCCCTCTCCTCCCTTTTCCTCCCTCCGCCTGTCGTTCCCGCCAGAGTATTATTCTCACCTCAACTCGCATCGCCGCCTTCAAATCCCGCCGCCGCCCACTCACACATATGCGGCTGTTATACCTCCCCTCCCGATTCCGCGTGCCATCCTCTTCTTTCGACACCAATCGTCCCCATGGTCTTAGCCATGGCGAATAACGGGTATGTGCCTTTTTATCCTGCTGAGGGAGGGCGAGCTGCGTCGGAAATCCTGTCGCAGCCGATCCTCAACTTATTTTTTAAGCTCCCCGCCGTCCAGATTCTTGCCTTCGTCGCGAGTGCTCTTTCCGATCCCGAAAGACCTCTGGATGAGCCCTCCTCAACCTCCCCCCACCCGTTCTAGCCATGGCAAGAATCAAGAGCTGATCGCGCGCCGTGCACAGAATGCCTCTCTCAGCACCTCCAAATATCTCTCTGGCTCCTCCACCTCCGCAGAATTACTTCGAGAATGGACGCTTATACCACGGTTTCCGGAAAGGCAAATATATGCTCCCCTGCGATGAGGTAAAAATCCATTCCCTTATCCCGAGAACCCGCCATTCGAGGGCTAGGAGTGGGGTGCTAATGCGGGGACATGCACAGACAGAGATGGATCGCATGGATATCTATCACAAGTTCTTCTCCGTTGCCAGACGGGATCAGCTACACTCTACCCCCTTTACACCGAACTACGATCGCGGGCCCCGGATCTTGGATCTAGGAACGGGCACAGGAATCTGGGCGATTGACATGGCCGAGTAAGCAGCGCATTCCTCATGAGGAGCCCAGGCAGCTCCAATGGACCGGATAGGTGCTGATAGCCTACGTGTAGCAAGTACCCCACTGCGGAAGTCCAGGGCATTGATCTATCACTGATCCAGCCCGCAAAGTAAGCGCACCTTCTAGCTGGCTTGTTTCCCCGCTGACACTTTGGCAGGATCCCTCCCAACCTTTCCTTCTCGCAACGAGATATCGAGTCCCCCTGGCATGGCATGGATCTGGATTCTTGGGATCTGATACACATGCGGATGCTGAATGGCAGCATTTCGAGTTGGCCAGAGACATATCAGAAGATCTACAGGTGAGTACGGGTCCGAGTTTTGCCCCCACACCGCTAACGCCCCCCTCCAGACATCTCAAACCGGGGTTTGGATGGCTCGAACATGTGGAGATCGATATGGCGCCTCGCTGTGACGATGGGTCACTACCGCCCAACTGTCAACTGGCCACCTGGTACCGCCTAGTCATGGATGCGACGGCGCGCGCGTATCGCCCCATGGCTTACAATGCTGACACGCGGATCATGTTGGAACGGCAGGGGTTCGTGGAGATTCAGGAACAGGTCATTAAGGTTCCCCTGAATCCGTGGCCTGCGGATCCGCATCTGAAGGATATCGGCCGTTGGTATAATCTGGGGCTCACGCAGGGCCTGGAGGCCATGACCTTAGCGCCGCTGACGAGAATGAGCGGCTGGAACAAGGCGGATGTGGAGCGGTTGTGTTCGGAAGTCAAGAGGGAGATCTGCTCCAAGAAGTTTCACGCCTACTGCAATGTGTAAGTTGTGCCCTTTTCTTTTGCTCCGCTCCCTGGCTACTCGGAAGTCTATGACGCATCATGGGATTCATATTAACCACATCATCATAGGCACGTCTGGATTGCGCGCCGCCCGGCCGAGGCTTGAGAGGTCGCCGGGTCCCCTACGGCACAGCATGCCTTAGGTAGTCCTCCCGAGACAAGACGCCAGACTCCTGCACGCCATTCCAACAGCAATGCCCGTCCTCCCATTGACGCCGAGGTATTCCCCCGTCCTCCTCCCCCGCGGATGGCCTTCTAGGCCTTCTCACCGGGCGAGCGCATGAAGAGCAGATGGTGTGCAGCTCTGAGACGGTCTAACCGCATGACGGCATGGGCGGGCGCATGCGGTGGCTCTGCAGCTGCAGCTCTAAGCGCCTGTGCATGGACGAAGTCGGACGGCCCAATGATCGAGGCGAATATTGCTGGTCGGCATGTCCTCGGATGAAAATCGCCCCCTCCAGCCCCTCCAGCCCCTCCCACCACCAATGGCTACGATGTTGGAACAGCAAAAAAGAGAAGCAAGAAGCGAAAAGCGGAAAAGGAAAAGAAAAAAAAAGATGCAACTACAACCAATGTGCGACTGAAGATCATTGGCTCGGCAGTGGCCTGTAGCCGGGCCGGCAGATGAAACGCCAACGTTGAATCCCGGAAATCTACGTAAGGTACCTGGGAGACGGGCCGGTGATTCGGTGGTTCGGTGCCACTGATCCGCACGGGCCGAAGCGGGCCACGAGGCGACTGAGACGGGAACCCGGGGAGAAGGCGCGTCCGGTCTCATGTTCTTGGGTAATGGCCGGGGGGGTGTCTGCAGGTGCGCTTTGGCGGTGTTCGGGACGATTTTTGGGTTTGGGGGATCGGGGGATCGGGGTTCGGGGGTTGGGCATCTTCAGGCTAGGGCCCGAAGCGGCACTCAGGTTACACAAGAAAGCGGCCGGGCCCCGCAGCACGGGTTCTCTCTCAATGAGGCAAGTGCGACCGACGATGACCCGAGGGGGCGGACGCTGCGTGGAGGTTTTAAATGTGTTGTGTGTGTGTTTGAATTGTGAGTGTGGTGGAGGAGGTATATATAAAGTATATCAAAAGGGCGGATGGAGGCTAGGTGTATATGGTAGATAAAAGCGTGGAATGCATGCAATGGAATGGAATGGGCAGGGATGGGAAAACAAAGCAAGGAGACCGAGACCTGGGTAGACATTTATTCATTCAAGCATTGACATATCTCACCTCACTGCGTCGTATGTATAGGAGAGGAGAGGAGACTCTCTAATTCCCATATCTTCGACAAGGACAGAGTTTCTCTTCTCTTTTCAAGCTCTGATCCCTTGAATATGCTTCATCCATCTATCTATATGCACACACACACACAACACCCCCTACTTCTCATTCGGTCCCGCAATCAACACCTTGATCCCCTTACCCGCCTTCACAGCCTCGAACGCCTGCGCCGCCTCCTCGAACCGCACCGTGCCCGTAATCAACTTCTTGACATCCACCTTGCCGCTGCTGACCAGGTCCACCGCCAGCTTGTAGTCGCCGCTGCCGTACCGGAAGCTGCCTTTCGCCGTCACCTCCTTGATGCACAGCGCCATGATGGGGAACGTGATGTCGGCCTTGCCCATGCCGCCCTGCACGTACACGCCGCCGCGCCGCACGACGTGGAGCGATGTCTGGATCGACGGCTCCGCGCCCGACGCATCGATGACGGCGTCGGCGCCCTCCTCGCCCAGCCCGACCTCCTTCAGCAGCCGCGCCGCGTTCTCCTCCCCCGAGGCGCGCGCCGGGATGAAGCCGTGCGTGGCCGCGAACGAGGTTGCGAACTGGACGCGCGCCTCCTGGATGTCGGAGCTGACCACCACCGATGCCCCGTAGGCGCGCGCCACCGCGCAGCAGAGCAGCCCCACGGGCCCCGCGCCCATCACGACCACCGTCTGCCCGGGCTTGATCTCGGCCTGCTTGACGATGTGGACGGCGACCGCGAGGGGCTCGATCAGCGCGCCCTCCTGCAGCGACACGTGCGCCGGCAGCTTGTAGCAGAAGTCCTCGGGCGCCGTGTAGAAGCCCGTCAGCGTGCCGTCGATGGGCGGCGTCGCCGCGAATCGCATCTCCGGGCAGAGGTTGTAGTGGCCCGAGAGGCAGGCCGGGCAGCGACGGCACGGGTAGCCTGGTTCCAGGGCGACGCGGTCCCCTGGTTGCACGCGCGACACCTTGGACCCGACGGCGACGATGGTGCCTGCGGATTCGTGCCCGAGTACCATGGGCTCCTGGACGATGAAGGACCCGATGCCGCCGTGCTGCCAGTAGTGCACGTCGCTGCCGCAGATGCCTGTGTAGTTGATGGCGACGAGGACATCGTAGGGGGAGTCGATGGTCGGCTTGGGCCGCTCCTCGAATTTGACGTCGAGCCGCTTGGCGAGGACGAAGGAGAGGTTCTGGTTGCCGTGGGTGTTAGTTGATGATGATGACAGTCTATGACGACAGTGAGGGGGAGGGGGAGGGAAATACGCTTTCTCCCTTGCTTTCCACCATGGTGATGCGTTCGTAGATCAGGCTCGAGGGTGCTGGATGAGAGAGTGGTTCGATGCTGTGGGATCCCTCTCGTACTTAGAGAAGATTTCGAGAGAGGATCGGTGTGTGCAGAAGAGCTTCGAGAATTTGCTGGCGCACAGCGCTCTTGCGCATCTCGACCCCGCGGTGGCTTGTCATCCAAAAATATGAAGTCAAAGCGCCTTTGCTAGACCAACCACACTCGCGGCTAAATCAACCGCGCCGGGGCTATTTTCAAGGTAGACCTATCAATCTCTCCATTCAGGGAGGCACAAAAGTATGATTTCGATGCGACGTGGACGCGCACCGCGTCGCTATATATGACACGAGGTTGATCGGTAGACGCCCGCAAAGCTCATTTAGCCGTCGGCGGGTCGAAGAGCGGGACCCGGAGTATTTAAGCTTTGCTTTTTACCCGCGCCAATGAGAGGCCGGTGTGAGTTGTTTGAATCTGGATATAAGGGGGCGGATATTTGACTTCATGACCTATACTCTGTCTAAGTATATGAATCTTGCATCCGGAGTCACATGGGACGAGGTGAAGAGTTCAAGTAAGGCCTGAGATACACGATTGTTCATGTAGAGCTGTGGATCAGAAGACCGTGACTGATATGTACTTCCGATGGTCAACATCAATCAGACTCAGATATCAGAATCCCATCCATCGCCGTCCTTGACAGAACGTAAAGAAACCAATCCACATCAGCACCCACAACCCCGCCACTCCATCCAACGAGACCCTGCCCGCCTGACTGCTACTCGGACTCGCCGTTGCAGCGCCAGCACTCGAAGCGCTGCCGCTCACCGCCGTGCTCGTGATCGTGGTGTGCAGCAGCGAAGAAGCAGACGCAATCCCGGACGGGGCAATCGACGCCGACGACAGAACTGAGGGGGCAGTTGTGGATATGGGCGCGGGGCTCGAAGTTGTGGCTGAGGAGCTGGGAGTGCTAGATGCGTTGGTGCTGGTCCTTGAATGAGAGTCGGTCAGGCTGGATCTTCGGGGGGGTTCCAGAGAGATCAGGATCTGGCTCATTGTGGTTTTACTAGTGGTGGGACCTGAACTTGAACTTGAATTGGAGCACGGAACCGTGATTGTTTTGGAGCTCGCGGTAGACGATGCCATGGTTATATATATTTCTCAATCGCAAGGTCCCATAGAACCCGAACTTGATCTATGAGAAGATGCTCGAACCGATACCCCTATATACGTATACATATCAAAAAGAGAGTATTTCTCACCTTCCATAGCTGGCATTGTATACCGTATGCAACGGCTGGTGAATGGAAGAAAGGGTGGGGTGAAATGCTCGCTCATGGATAAGGCCTAGCGAAGGCGGTGTCTGGTGGCAGAAAATATCCGGCAAAATAAATCTTCAAAATATTTCGCCGAACGCGAACGCCAAGGGTTGAAGAGAAAAGGAAAAACGC
This sequence comes from Amorphotheca resinae ATCC 22711, assembly GCF_003019875.1. Classification (NCBI taxonomy): domain Eukaryota; kingdom Fungi; phylum Ascomycota; class Leotiomycetes; order Helotiales; family Amorphothecaceae; genus Amorphotheca; species Amorphotheca resinae. Next base: position 137,303 of record NW_020194483.1, read on the forward strand.
CAGGTCCCCGACAAAACAGCCATGGATATCCGCAAGCTGCTTTCCCGGTCCGCGAAGAAGCCACAGAAGGGCCCGGCAATCAAAGATGGAGGCCCGGCGAAATTACCATCGGCAGGGACTCCGGCAAATCCCCAGCTGTTCCACGATGCGATACCTGAATCGAGAGGAAAGAAGAGAAAGCGTGGGACGGAGAGGGTAGAGGAGGAGGCCAATGACCAAGAGGAGGAGTCCGTTGACTTCTTTGCGCCGAAATCGACGAAACCAAAATCAAAGAAGGAGGACCAGACGGACGGTGTTCTTGAAACCCCTAAGGACGGCGAGGACGATTCACCTGCTGTGAAGTTGCTGGATGAGGAAGAATGCAGGCAGATACTTCGATCGCATCGCTTGAAACTTACACTTCTGTCGTCTGCGAAGGAGGAAGAAAAGAAGACCAAGAAATCGAAGAAAGCGAAGGTTGAGAAAAAGCAGGAGAAGCATAGGAACAAGGAACTTTATCCACAGCCCCTGGTGGCTTTCAGTGATCTCCGAAGTATTTATGGCATATCGAGACGATTGGGGGAAAATCTGGCACAACAAGGTTACAAGATTCCGACCGAGGTGCAGATGGGGAGTCTGCCTCTGCTTCTGAAGCCAGAAACGGCATTGGGTGATTCTATGAAGGAGCTGGAGGATTCCAACGGGACCGCAAATATTAATCTGTTGGCTGTTGCACCTACTGGGAGTGGGAAGACGCTGGCATTTCTCATACCTGTCGTCAACAGTATTGTGCAGCGGCGGAGGGCGAGTAAGGATAGTGGGCATGTCCTGGACGCGGTTATAGTAGCACCCACGAAAGAGCTCGCAAGCCAGATTGTCAACGAAGCGAAGAAGCTTTGTATCGGTACCGGGATCAAGGTGGTGGGGATGCGAAAGGGGATGAGAATAGTACCCAAGGACGACCAGGAGGAGCAAGGTGAGAGCTCCAGTGAGGAGGAAGATTCCGAGTCAGAAGATGAGGCGTCTAAGAAAAAGTCCTCTCAGCCGTTGGCAAAAGCAGACATTCTGGTTACGACACCTGGCCTATTGCTCAGTGCATTGTCAGCCAGCTCTCAGGAGGAACAGGCACCTTTACCCACCGTTCGAACGCTGGTACTTGATGAGGCTGATGTACTCCTCGACCAATTATTCAGAGACCAAACCCTGGGTATATGGAAATCCTGCATCAACCCAGAGCTGCGTGTGGCTCTATGGTCAGCAACTATGGGATCAAATATCGAAGCATTGGCATCATCAACAATCCAATCACGAGCGACCCGGCTTGGTCTAGATACCCAACCCAGAACAGTCCGTCTCATAGTTGGACTTAAGGATTCCGCCATTCCCAACATCACTCACAAGCTAATCTACGCCGCCACCGAACCTGGCAAGTTGATTGCTCTCCGCCAGCTTCTCCACCCAACTGCAAGGGCCACCGATGGCACTCAATCCCTCCGACCCCCGTTCCTCGTCTTCACCCAAACAATTCCCCGAGCCATCGCCCTCCACTCGGAGCTCTTATACGACATACCCGCCTCTGCCGGCGGCTCCTCGCGCATCGCGGTCCTGCACTCCGATCTCTCAGACTCGGCCCGAGACCATGTCATGACGCGCTTCCGGAACGGCGAGATCTGGGTTCTCATCACCACTGATATCTTATCGCGCGGCGTCGATTTCCGCGGCATTAACGGTGTGGTTAATTATGATGTCCCTAACTCTGGAGCTGCGTATATTCATCGCGTTGGGCGCACGGGCAGAGCAGGGAGAGATGGTGGCGTGGCAGTCACGCTCTACACAAAAGAGGATATCCCATACGTGAAGAACGTGGCTAACATCATTGCGGCGAGCGAGAAAGCGGCGGGGATACCGGCCAGTGAAGCGAGCATGCAGAAGTGGTTGTTGGATGCGCTACCGACGCCGAGCAAAGAGGAGAAGAAGAAGCTGAAGATGTATGGGGTGGAGGCAAGGAGAGGTGGCTTAGGAAAGGGGAAAGAGGGCAAGGAAACAAAGGGCAAAGGGAAAACACAGATCAGTACGAAGAGTGGTTATGAACGGAAGTTGGAGAATAATAGGAGAGGCGCGATCCAGGCGAGCAAGCGGCGGAAAGAGGCAGAGAGCGCCAAGGAGGCATCTGCTGCAGAGGAGAGTGAGTGGAGTGGTATTGATGCTTAGGTAAGAGTCCATGTAAAGCTCAGGGGTAGTGTCTCAATTACTCTTACTATCTGTGTATCTCCCTCTCTCAAGACATTATTTCCACCAGTCGTGCCACGATAGGATGGTCACAAGTTTTCCGGAGCATGTACCTGGGTAAGTTGGTGATAAGAACCTCGTTTTCTCTTCCGGCGTTGACTTTACACGTTGGACTGCCTTCCTCTGAGAGCCAGAGACTGCCCCAACCCAGGCTCCATTCCATATCAACTTCTAAACCCGATTAACATCGGCGGTGAGAAGGAGAGTGAGCTACAGCCTTTGATTTCTCACAAGGTTCTTCCGCGCTCATTGCCACGAAAAGGATAGTGTCAAGTGACACCGTTGAAGCAGTGCAACGTCGACCTCCTGAAGGCATTGCGAACGCATCAGGACCACTCAAGTCTGACTGGAACCTAACACTGCCAGCCACGACGGCCATACTCAGAGACAAACAATCGATGGTAGAAGACATCTCACGCTTCTCTTCACCCGCTGAGAATGCTTCATACCGGTCGCCAATTGTCTTGTCGTCTGCTCATTCCATTCATCATCTGGACTTCTGAATACGAACTTCTCTTGACCCCCAGAGCTATATCGCTCATTACCTTATTCGGCTCGGAAAGATCAGCTTGCTTCTCCATTGGGAGTCTAGAAACTGTTTCGGGACTGAGAGGAGAGTCGCAAAGATGCCGAGATATAACCCCGAAACGGATATTCCCTGACGGTCATTCTCGTCACTGGAGGTACGTTTTAATCTCTTGTCTCTCCCCTTGTCTCTTCTATATTCTCTCTCCCGTCTATAACCCTATCTCTCTTCTATTCTCCTGCTATAATATTATCACATCACCTCAGACAACTAACATCACAACAGGAACCGGCTCCGAGTCACGAGCCGATGAACTCATCACCGACCACAGAGCCAAGTCTCCTTCCGTCCCATCATATTCATCTCGATGGACCTAGCATCTCTCCCCTCTGTCCAAACCGGTGCCAAGAGCATTCTCTCCCAAACCAGCATACTTGATATTCTCATCGCTAACGCTGGGATCATGGCTCTCCCCCGGTCTCACCCAAGATGGGTACCAGCTACAATTCGGCACCAACCACCTCGGACACGCTCTTCTTGTGAAGCTTCCAGTTTGCCCACCCTGCTCGAAACCTCGGGGCAACCCAGCACCGACGTCCGCGTCGTCTTCCTCAGCAGCGTGATGTTCAGCGGACACCCCCGCGGCGGCATCCTCTTCCCCTCGCTGAAAACACCACAAAGCTTCGCTGTGGCCGGGCCCTGGCAGCGCTATGGTCAAGCCAAGCTAGCCAATATCCTCTACGCGGCAGAGCTCGCTCGCCGCTACCTAGATTCCGAGATCTTATTCCTGTCGATCCATCACGGCACGATCAACGCGGCGTTGGTTAGTAACTGAGCACGTTGAACAAGACGATAGTCTGGCTCACAAATGTTGGTAATGTGAAGGATGAAACGAAGGAGGGGGAGGCGGCATGGAGTTCGTGCTGGGCGGTGACGGGGGAGAGATCGAGCGTTGAAAACGGGGCGTTTTATCTCCCGATTGGTGTTAAGGGGAAGAAGGTTCGGGAGAACACTAATGAGAAGTTGGTGGGTCAGTTATAGGATTGGACGCAGAAGGAGCTGGAAGAGTGGAAACGATGGGTTGGCGGAGATTGTAGGAATGGGTAGGGCTGTATCGAAGCGGAGATGCATGTTTCTCTTTCAGTTCTTTTGCAATTGCTGAATTTAATCGTATTAAGTGGAAACCATTCTTTCAAGGAAGGATATGCCAAACTTTAATTGTAATTGCGGTAGCTGCTGACGATCTAGGGGTTCATAGGCGTATAAAGTGGTAGGTAGGTAAGTTTCTTCAATATCACATGGGCGTTTTATATAGGATCACCTTAAACCAAAAAGTTCGAAAGTCTGAAGTTATTTAGGAAAAACAAGCTGTCTTAGAAGTAAAGGGTTCTCCTATTTACTCGTCGAATGGATATGCCAGACCCGACAACGGAGGTGCTCTGCCGTCATCAGGGCCTCCTCCTTCACCTGCTGTATCCAGAACCAGCGACCAGTCCCCCCTACCTCCACCACCAACCCATCTCCCGCCTCTCACTTCCCAAACAACATCTACTCCACTCCATTCCATCCCATCCATACCGACCAACATCCTACAATAACCATGGTCGCTATATCACTTGCCTCGCACATCTCTGAAATCTTCAACAGACTCCAAAATGATGTACGAGTATATCCCCTTCTCTCCCCCACCAGAGCAGCCATCTAACCAACTCTCCACAGACCAGCCTCGACCTCCCGCTCGAAGGCGATGATGAGGGCCTCGCAAAACAGATCCATTACGAGACCATCCCGGAAATCATCTCATACGCCTTCGTACGCCCCCTTCTCCCTCCCTTTCCAGCAAAACATGAATGAACACCAATAAAGCAAGCAAGCAAGCAACCAGCTAAGCTAGCACGCACATGCAGGTAGTCCAGAGAATCCCAGCCCCGGCCTACATACCCGCGACACATACATGCGTCAAGCTCGAATTCGATGGCCTCTTCGAGCGCATGATCCGTCGGAATGTGGGGCGCTTGCAGAGAGAGAAGTATGAGAAGGTGGGGATGCGGGTGGGGAGGTTGATAGTTGTAAATCTGGAGAGGGTGGGTATAAAGAAAGAGGTTATAGAGTTGTTCTTGGGGCTGTTTTGGGAGCTTGCGAGGACGGTGGTGAGTTAGTTGGTTGATTGTTGGGGGAGGTTGGGTTTGGGAGAGTTTGAGATGAAGTTGGTGGAGTTGGTGGTTAGGGGGTTATGGTTCGCTAGTGTTGAAAGCGGTTTGCATTATTTGCTATAGGGGTTGTATGAATGCTTGAGCCACCATGGTTCTTTAGCATACAACAGAAATAGGACAATAGCCTAAGGAATACTTTAAACAGGACGATTAGATTCAGGAAGACTTTAACAAGGATAGCTAGTATAAGAAATATTAGGAGTCGGAAATCATGAGTTACCTTCTTGTAAGGAAGAAATCGTTATCATCTCTTTAAGGCAAACGGTCAGAACCTGGTTCCGTTACACCTAGCTCTACGACACTAAGCGACTAAAAACCAAGGGACATCAAAAGTACTCTATACTAAGATGTACGTTATAAGACTATGCTTGTAACTAGAGGCAGCTTTATAGATAAATCTACAACCGGAATCACCTAGGAAAGCAAAGCCGATTTATAAAGGCTCCTTACTAAAGAACAGTCGGTTCCTAAAAACTCTCCCTTTCGTGAGCAGTGACCTCTTTAAGTCGACCTGTCAGAAGATACAAGATAGAAATAAGACAAGAGTTGATCTAGAATTTGAAGTTTCGCAGTAATCCGGGCGGGCTTATTTTTGGCACAACACGTTTCTCGAAGCGCTAAAGGAGAAAGGTCAACCAAGCATAACCGGGTCACAGCCACACATTGAAAGAAGGGTACTGGATTTCTCAGACTCTTAATTGATCTTATAGCTTAAGTTAGGGTGGGAAAATGTTGGTGATACGAATGAGGAAGCATGTCCTGTAGCACACCTCTAGCTCTCCAGTCGTTCCTAGAGCGAGAGAGAAACTCATCGCGAGAAGAATAAGGTTCTGAAGACTTGAATGAAATTAACGCGTTAGAGATCCACTAAAGTATCTGTACTATAATGCTCATCAAGTATTCCTTTCCTAGCCTGCTCCATCTTTACCTGAAAAATCCCACTCAATTCTTTTCGCTCTTCTTCATCCAAGAGCTGAATGCGATCTTCAATTGACCCGAAAGGTCCATGATACATTTTGTCAAGAAAATTCCAGTAAATATCATCAAACATAGAGCTATATCTCGCCGCCAGGCATACCCAAAACAAGCCGCTTTCCATAGAGTCTTCCATGCGAGCAGCGAGTCGCTGAGAATCCAAGAGCGTACCCTCTGCTATCTTTTCGTCCTCACATGACCGTAGAACATCAAGAAAGAGGCAAAGTCGTGGTTTGTAACGGGCTAGGAAGTCGTCAAGATCAGAGTCAGAATCCCAGTCCTCGGGGCTTTGTAGCATAAGCCACCAAGGCGCAACATAAGCAAATTCCGCCGGAGCTACATAAGTAAATTCCCAATCGATAACTGCATTGACACAAAACCTTTCTACATCGACAAGAATATTTGAAGGTCGAAAGTCATCACAGTAAAGTCGATAAGGGCCGTGGCAATGCTCTACTGAAATATTCCGTACAATTTTACGGAATAGACAGCGAGCTACAAATTTCTTTTGACAGTCGACTTCGTCAGTAACTGCGTTATTGCGCTGATTCCGAAGGTGTGAAAGATGTTGTTCAGCAAGAGCCTCGAAATAATCTGCTGCGGATTCGAAAGTAGACGTCGGAACGTCTGTTGGAGCAAGGTTTGCCGACGTGATTAGCTCGTTCATGTTAAAAGTAAGTGGTCGTCTACCAACAACAAAGTCCTTGCCCTCTTGTACTAATGCACCAATACACGAGAATTGTGGCTTTGATAACTCGAGCACTAAGTAAGCCATCTCACGATAAGCAATCTTTAATGCCCGGTCACTTATACGTGGGTTCAGAACAGGCCGTCCTTCCTTCTTAAGGGGATCTTTGAGCACGTTAGACAACAGATCTCCCTCAACGAAACCCATAACAATATATGGCCCTGCCCAGCATGTGCCCGTACCGTATACCTCCGGAACTGGGACCTGGGTATGTTGACGTAGATATCGAAGAACCGTGACCTCATTGTCGGTTTTTTCCTGGCGGAAGACAGCTCGCCCGAGGGCAGCAAACCGAACAATAACATTGGTGCTGTCTTCGTATTTGACACGATAACAAACATTGAAGGCGCCATTCTTCCATAGACAGGCTGCTAGTATCTTCCCCTTACGGTGCTTTTTTGCGAGATGCATAGCAAGCTGCTCTGGTTCTCGTTGTAGGAAAGCATGTAGCCATAGCTCGAAGTTCCTATCCTGTCGCTCTTCGGCGAGATGATCGAAATACATTGTATTCCCCGCCTCCCAAGAAAATTGCTACTGTGTAGCTTGTATAGGATGTCGAGGTAGTAAATGAGTGGGCGCAGCGGAAGGGGGGGCAGCGGAAGGGTGTCACAGGCGATAGTCGTCAAGGTCGGAATGTTGGCTCTATTGACTTGGGTAAAGGCAGGTCGAGTAGGTCGAAAAGTCGAGATAGGACGAGCCTCCGACGAGGACGAGGACGAGGACGAGGAAGTTTGGAAGTCAAGCACCTACTTCCAGCCGCGCGCATTGGTGTCCCTGGCAACCTCCCCGGCAAACTGGGGCAATGAAGCAGCAGATACTGTAGCTCCCCTGAGCAGGCGGCTTAAAAAAGGCACAGGGTCGTCGTTATGGTAGGACGCTAGGCGGCAGATGTCATCCTTGATAGGTAGATTGGATGAATCGGTCACGGTTCTTGTGGACGCGGTCGTCGACAATGCGATCCAACATCTGGATTTAGGTCGAGCTGCGATACAAGTGCATGAAGGAAAGGCTTTGATTATCGTGTGTCTGGAAGAGAAAAGACAATGAATGATGGACATATAAGGTTATGGCTTGGACTGTGGCTTACAACTTCCCCCTTACCCCGCCTTCCAGACCTGGTTAGGTAGGTAACTGGATGTATAAAAATGGCAACTAGATTTAGCGAACCCCTATACTCCGTAAACCGACTTTTGAAATCTACTCCGTAGAACGTGGGATAAATAGCCGCGAATTTCCTAATCGGGATGTGGGCATAGCCAAAGAGGAGCAGGTCGTCGCGACTCCCCCACGCAGCTTCTTCTGAGCATCATCAGCCCCCCTCTTCTTTCGACGCGAATTCCCCAGAATAGAGAGCGTGGGGGTTTGAGGGGGAGGTCGAAGTCTGGGGAACGGGTTTAAGGGACTGATATAAATAAACCCGAGTCCCCCGCCACGGCCTGCAATCCATGAATATCCTCTTGCGCGACATGTAGATCGCCTCCCACTTTTACAGAATTGCTGTTTGAATTGAGGTGTGTGTCCGATATTTGGGAACGGTGAAGGTATTACAATAACCTCCTCGATGATCAAGAAAGAGGCACAACCAGATGTTAATCTATAATAGGGACCGTCTGTCAAGATATATCACCTTCGAGGCGCAAGCGGGGTTGCTGTAAGAGTTGCTCTCCATCTCGTCGTAAGGTTTCAGGGAAAGGTACACAGAGATGAGCCACTGCCTTTGAACTCACCTCGCCCGCGACAAGCAAGTCCCCGCTGACAATCCAGAGTGGATTCTAGGGACCAAGGAGCATATATAACTCCCGTGTCTTCAGAGATTGACCGAAACATATATTCAGCTATACCAGCTCAGTGGGCTTTTGTGAGTTATCGCAACGCTGAGTACCTACACCATGGCGACAGGAATCCAAGCTTTCCGGCCCCCGCACACAAAATTGGGAGAATGCCCGCTGTATCGTGAGGAGGACAACACATTGCACTACATCGACATGCTGGGCTACAGCATCCATGTCCTGACGCTCGCTGAGCCTTATCAAGCGCGGGTGATCCGCTGCCCGGAGTTGATATCCTTCATGAGTTTCTGTCACGGGGGCGGCTATCTCGTCTGTTATTTCCAGGGCATCGCCAGGGTAGGGGACGATGGGGAGTGGCAGGTACTGAAGAAGATCATCCCGGACGAGGATAAGTCTGCTATTCGATTGAATGACGGCGCGATTGACTCACAGGGGAGATTATGGGTTGGGACCATTGATCTGTAGGGGACTTGAGTTTTCTCTTTCTTTTCCAAGCTTATCTATCTATATTCGCGAGTCTAACTTACGGAATGTGGATAGGGGTCTCGTAGCACAGGCACATGTGCCAGATGACCAGCGGCCCAGGGGAGCTGTGTATCGGTACGATCCCGACGGCACCCTCACTGTTCACGAGCCGGGAGAAATCATCTGCGGGAATGGAATTGGATGGACGCCCGACGATCAGACGGCGCTCTTCACAGACTCATACAGAAAGGTTATTCCCAACAACATAGTAGAGTTCAAGAGGCTTGCTAACTGACCTTACGCCTTCGCAGATCATCTGGGCTTATGACTTTGACTCCGCGACTGGCACGATCTCCAATAAGAGGATCTTCATAGACCGGAGAGGCCAGGACGGAGAACCCGACGGCCTCGTGCTCGACACCGCAGGGAACGTGTACACTTTTCTCTGGAAGGGTAGCTATGTCGTGAAGTACGATAGCCGTGGGACGTTCGTCCGCGATTGGAAGATCAACGCAAGCCGCGTCACGCATGGAGCGTGGGTTGGGAAGAACTTCGATGAGCTTGTCGTCACGAGTGCCGAGGCGGATGAGGGCTCGACACCGTGGGAGGGTGAAGAAGGCGGTGCTTTGTTCTGGATTAAGGATCTTGGGTGTGCGGGGATGAGGAAGCATAAGTTTGGTAAGGCTGAATAGGATGAAAGAAATATGATGATGCCATTGCACAGCTTAAAATCGTGACAGATGTTTTCTTGGATGCATCCCTGGTATAAATCGCTGAGATCTTCAGTCACGAATCTCACTTCTTAATAGAATCACTTGGTTTCCATAATCTGTTGTGAGAGGAAAGGCAGAAAGTAAAGATCGCCAGGAACGTACGAGACGGGTTCTGGAATGTCTGTATAATGAATCTATAGGTTAAGAGTCCACTCTCCCAATCACTCAACAAGAGCCAGGAATAGAATTCCAGGTTCGAACGGTACTACCGAACTTCTGAGAAATAGATAAATTGCATTGGTTCATCCATTATTAACTAATCTGTCATAAACACATGTCTATCTGGTCTCGCTAATGAAACATTTCCCTGAAGCAGAAGAATATGAACCGTCCGCATGCTCCGAGCCCAGCTCTATCCTAAAGAAGTATATTAGCAGCAGCCGCCCCTCCTCCTCCTCGTTCCAGAGAGGGTGAAGACCTCTTCCCACTCCCTCATCCCGCCTAGTCCCCAATTCTGGCCTCCCTTGTTCCTAGTAGTGCGTCTCCTCCGCGCTCCCCCCTCCTCGACCGTCATTCCGCTCTTTACACTCGCTACATCGCTCGCGCCCGCATTCCAGTTCCCAGAATCTCCGTATTGGATCCCGCTCATTGGGTCATCTGGGTCGATCTCCCCCAGTTCAATCTTCGTTAATATCATTCTCGCTAGCCGGTTAAAGACCTCGTCGACATTCTCTCCTGATAATGCGGAGACTTCTACCGCTACGGGGATATTGGCTGAAGAAGCCCACTTCGCGGCCTCTTCGACCGAGACCTCCCTCCCGTCCGGCGCAACCGTGGCTTTGAGTTGAGCGCCCAATCCCATGCTCGCTGCTGATGTGGAACTGACGGAACCGCCGCCATTGAAGGGTAAGGATGAGCTCCTGCTGCTCACACTCGATGGGGCCGTTGGGGGTATGGATGTGTCTATCAGAGGATTGCTTCCGTTCGCGAGGTCCGCTTTATTGCCAACAAGCAGAACGGTGAGGTTTGGGGACGCGAGAGCGCGGGCATCGTTGAGAAAGGCTGGAAGGTTGGTGAAGGTAGGATGTGAGGTGATATCGTAGACGAGGAGAGCGCCGGCTGCGCCGCGGTAGTAGGATCGGGAGACGGAGCGAAAGCGTTCAGTTCCTGCTGTATCCCAGAGCTGGACGCCATCAGTATGTTCCGGGGCAGAGGATCGGGAGAAGGTACTTGTAGCTTTATCCGCTTTCGTCGTGCACCGGTGCCGACTCTTATGATCTTGCTTGCGAACTCTACCCCTATTGTCTGTGATGAGAGAAGCCTCCATTCGTTCTTGACAAAGCGATGTAGTAAACACGACCTGCGGCATTTGTGAGTTGATGTCTGTAGCAATGGAACCAGATGCCATACTTTCCACTCCCACTGGGGCCCAGCAGGATGATCTTGGCCAAGTAATCGTACATGCTTCCCAGCTCCTAGCCCATCATCAGCAAAGCGGCACAAGCCGAACCCAACCGTGCCAACCGTACCTGATCTCGAGCCGTACCAGCGGACTCATCGCTCGCAGCGCTCGAGCGCCTCGGGCGCACCATCTTATATTATGTAGTCGACAGTAGGTGTACACAAGGGCTTGGACTGGAGAGTCTTTGTTGTTTCTGCGTCGTGCGTTGTACTTTCAAGCTCCATTATCCCCGTCGTCTAAGGTACGCCGTACACAGTCGGTATGTATTATTACCTAAGGCAAGTTAAGCTTATCATGTCGGAATTTGAGGACGAATACTCCGACGCTAGGCTGTGTACGGTAAGTGTAACGCCCCAAAGGGGGGGAACCTCGGCTTGTCATCAAAGAAACATTGCTGTCACGCTGCTCGTTCGAGAGGAACCAGAAAGCTGTTTTTCCCTTTGATTAAAGAGAAGATGAAAATTGAAGGGAGGACCTTTGTGATATCCGGAGGGCAAGTGACCTGCATACCCAGGAGGATCAGAGGCTGACACTATAGCTCAGGGCTTCGGGGCTCGGCCGAGCATGTGTAGAGGATATCTGCCGAGCTGGGGGGTATGTGGCTGTTCTGGATATGAACGAGGAGCTTGCTCAGGAGCTGGTCAAAGAGATCGGAGGAGGAAAAGTCAAATTCTTTCAAACGAACGTGCTAGAGACGGAGAGTATCACGGCTGCTGTCCAAGGTGCTCTGGCCTGGTCAAAAGAGACTGGAAAGGAGATTGGCGGGGTAATTGCCGCGGCAGGGGTTTCTACTCCAGCGAAGGTTTGCTGCAACTTCATATCATGTTCCCTGACATTTTGAGAATCGAGCGAAGCCTCACATCATTTTCCACGCATGAGAGAGCTTAGACGAATTCAAAGTACCCAAGTGGGATGGACTTGAAAATCACGCCTCTTCTACGGAGTATACAGACCCTCTGCTCAAAGACGCGTCTTTGCTCAGCTAGCATTCTCATTGCTATACCCCCAAACTCCCATTGCTAACATCCATTTCACTACCCAGATTATCGACCGTAATGGAAACCCCTTCAACCTCGATGATTTCGACTTCGTGATGAACGTCAACGTGCGAGGGACCATCGACCTCATTCGCCAATGCCTTCCACACATGGCCAAGGTCACTCCCGTAGGCCCAGACGGCGAGCGCGGAATTGTAATTATGGTCGCTTCATCCGCCGCCTTCGACGGCCAGCCTGGCCAAGGTCCTTCCCCTCATCCCTCATCTCTATTTTACTTACTGACAGACATGTAGTCGCATACAGCGCCTCAAAAGGCGCAATAGCTTCTCTCACTTTGCCGATGACGCGTGACCTCGCTCGTTATGGTATCAGAGTCGTTACTATCGCACCCAGTCTCTTCGATTCAAGGATGACGGCGATGATGTCTGATAAAGTGCGCGCAAGTCTGACTAGAGTTATGGAGTTTCCTTGTAAGGCCCCATTTCTGCCCACATATCCTTTTGCCTACTGCATGGATAGAGGAATTTTGGACCGGCCCCTGCTAACATGAAATAGTACGACCAGGGCAACCGCACGAGTTTGCACAGTTAGTTAGACAGGGAATAGAGAATATCATGCTGAACGGCGTGGTGCTCCGCCTCGATGGCGGCATGCGGATGCCTAGTAAGATGTAAGTCCTCCAAAGTGAGAGATTGTATTTGGATTCGAGGCAACTGGTTGTGCGATGTTCAAAATATGTTCTTGTGTTCTTGTACATGAGAAAATGACTATATATTGTCACACAATCTGCGGAGTATGCACGTACTGGAAAATGGAAATTTAAGTCGCTCCTAGCAAAGAACATTCCGTGAATTATGATTCGTCGTATGCGTCTACACTTTCCCACGCCTTTCTTACGGCTTCATAGAGCTGAAGGTGAATCACTGGTGGATGGATCACTGGCGAGGAAGTGGTGTTGTAGTGCAGAGAATGAGACAAGAAGCTGCTTTCTTGCCCACTGGTCAAGAGTTTGACGGGACTTAATTCGCAGATCATTTTACTGCATGACTTGAGACGCAAGAAGTTTTGGGGAAAGGAGGTCTTAACGGCGAGGGGAATCGAACTCGGGGTGATAGAGATGGGGAAATCTAGTCAAGCGCTTGCAATGCGTCCATCATATGTTCAGGCTTCCTTGAACTTTAGGATATGCTTACTTTTACGTATAGAAATATGTGTGGAATGTGTATATATGGGGCTTCTAATCTCCCATCGATCTCAAAGGCTCTCAATTGAAGCGCTGACTCGCTGGAGCCTGGACCAAGTTATCGATACATCCCGGATTGCTTATCTCAAATCTAACAGTATATGCCAATTCCTATTTATGCAAAATGTTAATCTCGGCCACTTGAGAAGGGATATCCTTGGGACAAAAATGACCAAAGCATGGAGTGCCGGCCTAATGGAGACCAGCGGAGTGACATCCTCCGACACCAGTCTAGGGACCAAAGGCTCCGTGTTTCTGTCCAAGCCTTAGAGTCCACATGAATAAAATACGATACCACCGCGCTGCTCGGTGTATCATTAAGTGATGAGTGCAGGAAAAATTTTGGAGCATCTACATGGATTTCACCAAGTTGCACACATAGAGCGCTTTGTGGGAGAGCTTTTCAGATGGTGCTCGTTGACACCATGATATGCCACGCATCGCCGAGGCGATGTGTTGGACAGATTTAAAATCCAGCCCTTCGGACCTTTGAAAGCTAAAGGCCAATACTTGCTTGGGCCAAGTCTGGGTATGTGCTGTAATCGGTCATCTCTTCTTTGGCCCTCGTTTGGAGGTTCCAGAGTGGGGTTTCTGCAGGTACAGGTAATTGTATACGCTCTCGTGGGACAGACGGGAGATCAGAATGGCAGTCTACTATGACCTGCCTCATCGAGGAATGAGAGAAAGAATACTATGGTCACTCGACCGGGCCTCGCGATGGCTGGAATGAGAGACTGTAAGGGACGCCCGAAGGGGGTCAAAAGAGGGGGTGGGGAGGTTTTCTAAAGCAGAGTAGGTATCCACTTTGCGAGTGTGGTCGTGGATGATGGAAGCCAGGTCGACTATCCTGTTTGGAGTCATTGTGTCGATAGCACCGTGGGCGATCTTTGCACTGGCAAGACAAGCTGTAACGGCAGCCGAGAGTTTTTTTAGAAGATAAAATGGACGGAAGTGCCTTGCCACCCACTTCACCCGCGACATGTTCGCGCAGGGATTAGAGGCGACTACCACAGGAGAGGGAGAGGATATCGCGACATCCAATCTATCACCTCGTTGACCATGGCTTCTTCTTGACCTAGGTGCCACTGGCCAGCTTGCAACATGGCCTCCTCGCAAGCACGACAAATGGAGCCCATCCCGATCTACCGTATTGATCTCTCCCTGCCCCCGTCTGAACGTTACACCCAACTCGCGACGGATTTCGCCCCAAAAATGAGAGACATAGCACCGCTATTTGACGAAATCCTCGCGTCAGTGATTCCTTGGGTCTTTGTGAGACGCTTCGTCGAATTTCTGGCGTCGATCTTCCTTCGCCGGGTGTATTCTGATGAGGAAACCCAGGAGTTGAGGGGTATCTCGAAGACGAGTGGTTTGGATCTGTATTTGTTGGTAGCGTTGAATGTGCTTTTGGACAGTTTATTGGGATGTACAAGTGGGGCTGTTCTGGTGAGGGATGAGAAGAGCAGGAAAAGAGTCACGGGAGATGGTGGGGACGCCAGCATGATGCATTTTCGGACGTTGGATTGGAATATGGACGAGTTGAGGAGTGTGCTTGTTGTATTGGAGTTTGTCAGGTCGAAGTCTGACAAGCCGGAAAGGGTCATTGGGAGGACGATTACTTATGCTGGCTTTGTGGGTCTTTTGACTGGTGTGAGGTGAGTCTCGACGAGACCTGTGGTTCTTACCTACGTGCTTATAATGATCTATAGAGAGGATCTCTCTCTTTCTTTGAACTTCCGCCCTAATCACCACTGCTCTACCTACTCTCTTCGACTCCATCAAATACTTGTCCTCTTGGGGTTCCGCCCGTCGATAACATCCATTCTCCGCTCTGTATCTCTTCCCCCACGAGGAACCATCCCTGGACCCCTCAGTAGCATCATAGGTACTCTCGCCAAATCTCGCAGTGCGCCTTGCTATCTTGTCCTTTGCGATGGCACTCAAGCTGCCGTCATCGAGAAGGACATTCTCGATGGCAAAGTCAGGACCGGGACTGATTTCATTGTACATACAAACCATGACACTCCACCCACTGAACCTTCCGCACACACTTACAGCCAAAACCAGAAGAGCACGATCTTGGGTATGGAGATCCTGCTTGAGGATAGCCAGGATAGAAGAGCCTGCGTCCAAAAGAAATGGAACGGCATGAAGAAGAGACACGATCGAAAGCAAAAATCCGAAGACTGGATAGAAGCTAAAGCGGCTGTACCGACTGTGAGAGAAGCCACCTTGAAGGGCTGGGTAAGAGCGTTCCCGACTATGAATGAAACAACTCACTTTGGATGTATACTGGACCCGAAGACAGGTACGATTAGATTCTTGGAGAGAGGCTTTGAGGAAGAAGCATAGATAGAGCATAAAGACATACTTGATATACCTACCAAGGCACTGGCGATGATGTTCAAGAGTGGTGGGGCGAATGATTTCGACCCCGGAAAAGGCGCCCCGCAGTTCGCGGAGGATACAACCCCTCGTACAAACTAGGAAGTGATAGTAAACGTCATTATATGGCTATCAAACATGAGCATGCCTGTCAATACCGGGGCATACAGATCACCATGCAACAGTTATCTAGTCCGCATGGAAAAAGTCGCATACCCTTGCCTATCCGCCCTATCCCGCCCCGCCGGCACCAGACAATGGCTCATCACCCTGCTACAGAACTTACCTTAGTTACCGTCTTTCACCGGACAGCCATTACTCTCTTCGCACTGGGTAGAACCTGGGGAGCTGCGGTGCGGCACGAAAGCCCCGCATCCGGAAACGTACTTTGACCCTACCATTGTGGAGCTTCCGTTATGTCGCATATTCGACCATACCTACAAACGGCTGTTGTCACTCCTTGATCCTTGGAATTATCTGACCGGGGAACGAGGATACGATCCATTCAATCCTGATCCTGTGCGCATCATGAGCTTCTCCCAATCCGTGTTCCGTGTCTAACTGGCGCAGACATACACATATACATACCCAAGATGCGGACGGTCCACCCATTCTCTCTCTCTCAAGATTCCCTGCGTCCGGGTTCTTCTTCCCCATCCACTATGTCCAAGCATACTATAACGCCTATTGATAAGAATTGGACTTTCAAACAAGCGGACAGCGAGGATTCTGAGTTCCTACCTGTTGCTCAGTTCCCTACGAATGTTCACCTAGATCTTATTGCCAACGGCCTCATTCCCGATCCTTTTATTGGCAAGAATGAGAATGATGTGCAATGGGTCGGTGAAGTTCCCTGGCTCTACAAGACCACCTTCCCTTCGCCCTCACATTTGGCAGGGGAGCAAAGTGGTGTGCGGGCGGTTTTGGCGTTCGACGGCCTAGATACCTTCGCCACGGTTGTACTCAATGGCAAGGAAATCCTCAAGACGGTGAACATGTTCATCCCTGAACGAGTAGACGTCACAAGTCACCTGAAGAGCGATGGGGACAACGAACTGGAGATTACGTTCGAAAGTGCGTATCTCAAGGGATGTGCTATTGTAGAGGCGCACCCGGATCACATCTGGGGATGCTGGAACGGTGACAACTCCAGATTGGCTGTTCGAAAGGCACAATATCATTGGGTATGGTCCTTCATTTCTGTACAAGCTACACTAACAGTACGTATAGGGATGGGACTGGGGACCGACTTTATTGACCTGTGGACCATGGCGACCCATAAATCTTGAGGTCTTCTCTTCAAGGCTTTCAGACCTCTACTTCACAAGCAACGTCGACAAATCCCTGAAACATGCCGTATTGGTTGTCAAGGCAGACATCGAAGGCTCGGCGTCTGAAGTTCAATTCGATCTCACGTTAGATGGGCAACAGGTAGCCTCGCAAATGATCAACGCTGACAATGGCCATGCCACACACACCTTCGAAATCCAGAATCCGGCGCTATGGTATCCAATACGTTATGGCGAGCAACCATTATATACCATTACAGCTACACTTCTCCAAAACGGGATAGCTGAGGTTCATACCGTAAGCAAGAAGTTAGGGTTGAGGAGAGCGGAGCTTATTCAACGGCCAATGACGGGCCAGCCAGGAACGACGTTCTTCTTCCAGGTTAATAATATCCCCATTTTCTGCGGCGGCAGTGATTGGATTCCCGCGGATAACTTCATTCCCCGAATCAGCAAGGAGAAATACTATGACTGGGTGAAATTGGTAGCAGATGGAAACCAGTTCATGATTCGAGTCTGGGGCGGTGGCATCTACGAAGAGCAGGCGTTCTATGATGCATGTGACGAACTTGGTATTCTCGTATGGCAAGATTTCATGTTTGGTTGTGGAAACTATCCTGCATTCCCTGAAATCCTAGCATCGATTAAGACAGAAGCTGAGGAGAACGTGAAACGTCTTCGACACCATCCGTCAATTGTCATCTGGGCAGGCAACAATGAGGATTATCAATACCAGGAGCAGGAAGGACTCACTTATGATTTCCAGAATAAGGATCCTGAGAGTTGGCTCAAGACAGATTTCCCGGCACGATATATCTATGAGAAGATCCTCGCTGATACATGCAAGGAGTTGGTTCCAGATACTTATTATCATTTCGGGAGTCCCTGGGGCGGCAAAGACACCACGGATCCAACAGTCGGTGATATTCATCAATGGAACGTATGGCATGGATCCCAAGAGAAGTACCAGAACTTCGACAAGCTGGTTGGACGTTTCATCTCCGAATTTGGGATGGAAGCCTTCCCCCATATCAAAACCATTGACGCCTTCCTCCCACTGGGGAAGGACGACCCCGATCGCTTTTCGCAGTCATCAACCGTCGACTTCCACAACAAGGCCGACGGCCACGAACGCCGCGTCGCACTGTACCTGGTTGAGAACTTCCGCTACGCGTCAGATCCACTCGAGCAGTTCATCTACGCCACCCAGCTCATGCAAGCGGAGTGTCTCGCCTCCGCGTACCGTCTCTGGAAACGGCAATGGAAGGGACCCGGAAAGGAGTACTGCGGCGGCGCCCTCGTCTGGCAGATCAACGACTGCTGGCCCGTCACCTCCTGGTCCATCGTCGACTACTACCTGCGGCCCAAACATGCCTACTACACCGTGAAGCGCGAGATGGCTCTCCTCTCCCTCGGCATCACACGGAAAGAGCACGTCGTCCCCCAAGACAAGCATACCCGCGCCCACATGACCCGGACGACCCAGATCGAAATTTGGGGCTCGAACCTCACGCTCCAGGATCTCCGAGCTGACATCGTCGTCAAAGCCTTCGACGTCATCACCGGCAGAGAGACCTTCTCCAAGACTATCCGCTCCTCTTTCCTCCTCCCCGAGAACCGCAGCACCGAGATCATCGCCATGGACGTCCCCGTCGTCCAGAAAGACGCGGGGGAGGAAAGCCGCACCGTTGTCGCAGCATACCTCTTCCAGGACGGGCGGCAGATGGCGCGCTATATCAACTGGCCGGAACCGCTGAAATACGTGCATCTCCAGAAACCGAAGCACCTCCGCGCGGAGATGACGAGGGATGGCACGACGGTAGAGTTAAGTAGCGAACTCCCGGTCAAGGGCGTGGCGCTGGAGTGCGAGGATGAGGAGGTCGCGTTTATGGATAACCTGGTAGATGTCGTGCCTGGCGAGGTGGTGAGTATCGAGGTCAGAGGAGCGAACAAGGAGACGAGGATCGGGCTTAGGTATTTGGGGATGGTATAGGAGCGTGTACCTACCTTAGGTAGGTAAGGTAGATACTGATTTTCACCAAGAAACATAAACCAACCCCAAATTATTCTAAAACTGTACCTAGCATGATAGCGGTGCCAGTTCAACAAATCCCTTTATCCCATTTATTGCCCTCCTCCTGTCCATCGCCCCTTTCCACCCCTCGCTTACCCTCCCCCCACACCACCAAACAAACAAACACCCCTCCCCTTCTTTTCCCTTCCTCTAATCAATCCGCAATCCCCCAAACCCCAAAACTTTTATCCAAGAAGCGTAGTACCTACCTACCTACCTATCTCCTACTCTACAAACCAGAATCCTAGTTCTTGAATGCTAAACTAAACTAAGATAAAGTTGGAATCTATTGGCTCGTACTTACGTGGCTTATTCCCAATTTTCTTCTTCTCTAGGTAAGGTAGGTAGGTAGGTATATGTTTTTTAAGAGGGAAGGATAATGATGATGAGGGGAGAAAGAGAGAGAGAGGGTTTTTGATCACTAAGGTACTTTATTACTCCCCTCTTCTTTCTTTTTCTTTAGCTTGGCGGAAGGAAGGAAAGAAGGAAGGAAAGGAGATAGATTTAGAGTTGGGAGGGAAGAGATACCTTAATGATACGTAGGTAATTGGTTAATAGGATAGATAGGGGGATAGAAGGAGGGATAGGGGATTAAGGGGTTTATTAGGTAAGGTGAGGTATTGTTGAAGGGGGTGGGATCACGTGATTCACCCCCCTATACCTAGGTACCTTAAAGGTGCAGGTAGCGTCGAACAAAGTAAGGTAGGTATATATGACGTAGCGCACAGACCAGGTATGAATGATGATTCAGTGATTGATTGACTGATTGCTTGATTGTATCCGTATCGTATTGCAATATCCCCAGCACGCGTCCAAGTATAATAACGACACAGCCAGCCGCTCCACCCAAGCAGTCTAGCTACGATCCACCCAATGATACAAAGTAAAGCAAGCACACACCCTTCCATCCATCCATGCATCATGTAATGGCCGTTCCGTCGCCGGCCTCATCGAGACAAGCCAAGCACACGCGCAAGCATAAAAAAAGGAAAGGAAGACGGATATGATTACCACACAGCGAGCACGTCCCAGCACAGCCCAACCTTCCTTAAGCCGCATTGATCCCAGGTCCAAGTCTAGAATGGGAGACTAGTCGGCCTTGGATCTCTTCTTCCGGGGCTTGGAAGCGGTCTTGGGTGTCTCGACCGCGAGCTCCTCCTTCTCAGGCTCGGGCTCGGGCTCGGGCTCGTCGACCTTCTTGCTGCCTCGCTTGCGCTTCTTCTCGGGGCTCTTCTCCTTCTCGGGCGCGGGCTTGGGAGGGACGATGCTCGAGGTGGAGCTAGGGACGATGGGCTCTGAAGCTACGGGGGTTTCCTTGTTGCCCTTGCTCCTGCGGGACTTGCTGGGCTTGGGAGTCTTGGGAGAGGGGGTTGGCTCTGGCTCTGGCTCTTTCTCGGCCTCGCCCTCGGCGTCTTCGTCTATGAGCGCACCCGCGGTAGCTTCACCAACGAGTTGCGCGTCAGCCGTGGGTTCTGAGCCAATGTTATGCTCTTCGGCCCAGTTGAGGGCTTCCTGGTCCGTCATGTCTTTGGCGTTGGGGTTGTGGTGGACCTTGTAGGCGTGCACGCGTGCGTTATACAGACGGAGGTTATCTTTGTAGGCGTTGGTCCACAGCTAATCATGTTCTGTTAGCATTGGGCCAATCTATCTTGCAGGGAGGCCACGTGAGACTTACTTGCTTGTCCTCGGGGGCCATAGTAGTCCATCTCCTGGTGCCCTCAGCACTGACAGCTCCCTTGGCATAATCCGAGCCCAGATCTTGGGCGATGATTGGGCGCGCAGTCTGCATGTAGAGGAAGAAGGGGGTGAGCGGGCGTTTTGGAGCATTGGGATCATGCTGTCTCTTCTTGCGCTCCTTCTTCTCCTCGCCCACGACCGACTTGGCAGGGCTGGAAGCGCGTTGCAACCCGCCGAGCGGGCCGTCGAGCAGGTTCTCGCCGATCCTGGAGAGCGCCGACTCTACGTCGAGACCTGCGCCGTGCTCGCCGAGAACCGCATTCGTGTGCTTGATGTAAGCCGACGAGAGAGTCTGGATAGCATCCTGCAGGGTCGCGAGTCCGGTCACGACCTGGTTCCACATTAGCGACTGTTCAGAAAAGTAGTTTCTCTCGATATCGAGTCTTGGGCGCTTGCGCGGCGGGGCCATGGCAGAGCGCGTCGTAAACAGAGGTGCGGCGGGCGCGTCGATGTTGCGACGAGCTGTGGCGGATGAAGCGGGTGACACGCGCGTCGATAGGTGAGGGATGTCGGAGAGACTGGATCGCGGGCGGGCGGAAGATGTGCGATGATGTGGGAGATGAATTGCTGGCAGCGTGGCGGAGAGTTGGAGAGTATGAGAATATAGCGGTTGAAGGACGGGAAGGTTGTGGGTTGACGTCGTCGAAAGATCCGGCGATCGATCTCTGGATACGCGTCGAGGGCGTGCGATGGAAGAATGCAGAGTCGGGCGAGGGAATGCAAGAGGAAAAGAAAAATGCAGCTTACCTTGTCTCTGGTGCGGACGAAGCTGTCAACGTCGATTGAGAGAGTTGCGCCCTCTCTTGGCTTGTCGTCGGATTTCTTTGCGCGCGACATGGTGATGGGAGTCTTTGGGGGGGTTTTGGTGGTGAGGGGGTGTTGACGGTGGACGGGTTCAGGGTTGCAGAGATAGGGAGGGAGCGCTATGGCGAAGCCTAAGATATTTGCGAGAAGTGAGAATTTGTGGAGGTTGGCGAAGAGTTTTCCCTCTGTAAGCCGTGCGTCGGGTGGTGCGGCCACTGGAGCGCGCGCGCGCTGGGTTTGGAGCGGACAGCGCTCTCTTTCGCGTGTCTCCTGCTCTCTCTTCTCTATTTGTTTTCGCTCGGGATCGATTTCTTGATTAATTGATTGATTGATTTATTTCTCATTTTACATCCATCCTCTACGCAATGCTTGATGTCTGTTCTGTACTGTCAATCCGATTATATCCTGAGGTGCGCTGTGCCCACTGCGCCGAGGCACCTGTAGCGGGTAGGGCGGTCGGCAGCACGCTGTAGCGAAGTGCACATGTTCTAAGGTAAGGTTATACGGTATATTTGGTGAGGGGATATGGTAATATGGTAATACACTACTATGAAAATATGATAATACGGTAATATACTGCTACCTGAGGAGTCCTGTACCAGGCACATCTCCAGGGACATCTCCGCTATCCATCTTTGCCAGACTCTGTACAGCATCAAGATATCCATCCTTCTCCGTGTCCCCTTCAGTTACATCCTGTGCTACGACTCGTGCTATATTTCCGTCTGCTCCGTACTGCAAACCCGGATCAGCAGCACCCTCCTGTCTACAGAGTACCTATATTGACTGCAACTCACCTTACCTTAGGTACCACCTTACTTTAGGTACCTTACCTTGGTGATTGCAACCCAATAACTGCAACCCAGTGACTGCAGCCCAGTGACTACCTACCTACCTACCTACACACCAAACTGATATCTCTCAGTGGTTCTCTCTCTCTCACTCTCTTCCCGCCTCTCTCTTATCTCCCCCTCTGCGCAGCGTACACACCAGGGTCCCCGCTATCCCACTCCCCTCCCCCCTCCTACAGAGTACAGCCAGCTGCCCAAGCAGTGATAATCGTCAAAGCAGCATCAAGAGCGTTCAACGGCGCCCACTCGCTGCTGTCGATCGGCTGTCTCTTGGCATTACTTGCCATACCCAGCAGAACAGTTTCATACTCCCTGTTCGACCCCACCAAGCCCAAGGCCCCAAAGACTTGGCGCGCACATTGCTACAAAAGCTGACCACTACCCTCCCCAAACTAACTCTTCCCCCTCACAGCACTGGCAGACGTGCAAGCCCGCCCTACAGATCTCACTCACTCTACTAGCAGCAGATCACGTCTACCATGCCTTCCTTCAGCCCCTCCGTCACGCTCCTTACCGTCGCCATCATCCTCTTGTTCGCACGCCCTGCGAATGCTTTCGGCGCCGGCAACATCGCTTCGATTTCAAAGGTCGAAGGTCTCAACTGTAAGTATTCATCCTCCTCTCTGGCCCGTGCCCAGGAGAGCTCCTGACTCTGCTAGGGCGCCATGGCGATATCGAAGATACCCTCCTGAGCCTCGTCATGGCGAGAGTCGCCGGGGGAAAGAAGTTTGATAAGATGTCCGTCAAGAGGGTTTACTTTGGAAATTGGCTCCGGGATTATTGTGAGTGACCACCTCAGCTGTGCCCCGCTGGATGCGGGGGGAGCACCCTCAGAGCTCTAGCTAACGTGCCTCCCACCAGCTCAAGCAATCGACGTAGGCACCGTCAAGTACGTTTCCGCAGAAGCTATCCGCATCCTGCTCTGGGTCCTGGGGTTCATGACATTTGGCTATGGTACGGGCGAGTTCGAAGTCACGGCCTACCGTCTGGGTTGCTACCGCCCTGAAGACCACATCGACAACCCAAAAGATTATGCCGACAACCTCGATGCCACTCAATACGATCCCAGACTGCGTCCTCCTGTCAATGAGCACATCGAGTTGGCCGTAGATCCCCGCACCGGTCTGAAGAACTACATCGCCAACGAACAGGCGGGAATCATGACCTCGGCCCTGCATGTGAGGAAGCTGTTCGGGGAGTGTATCAGATTGGGCAGGTCATATGCTAGAAGTAGAAACAAGGCTGAGCTGTACGAGGCGCTTCGTTTGCTGGGCACTGGACTCCACTGCTTAGAGGGAAAGTTGTCATTATCCTACGAAGAAATCCAGCTAACATATCCAAGATTTCTCCGCTCATAGCAACTACACCGAGCTGGCGCTCATCGAGATGGGAGAACGTGATGTCTTCCCCCACGTCGGCCGGCAGACCCAAATCCGTCTCCAGGGGGCTCAACATCCCGTCTATCCAATCGTCACGGGAACCTTTGGAGGAGTCGACTTCTTACACTCGGTCTTAGGTGAATTTGACGACAAAACCACCCAATCTGAGATCCAAGAGCTCGAAGGGACCATGACGAACTCAAGCCACGCCGACACCAGCTTCCTCAAAGAACTTCTTAACTCGGTCCCATCCGGTCTATTCGGCAACAAAGACCAGGCTGGAAAAGCAGACGAACTGCAAGCACATGCCGCAGCTGCACAGATGTCCCAAATGCGCGTTTCTCCTCGCCAACCTGAAGCGTTCACTCTCCAGATGCAACAAGTTGCCAAGGACATCTACCCAATTATTGAATGGCACGATGAAATTATGCAGCAGATTACTGAGGCTATTGAAAAGATCCCTATCCTGCCAGATCTTATCGAACAGATTGAGAACGAGGTGAACGTCTTTGTGTTCAGCCTGCTTGCTCCAATTGTCGTACCGATCATCAACCAGATCAAGACAGAGTTGAACGAAGGCTCCTCGGAAATCATCCAGAGCTCCAAGGACAAACAGTTGATCGTATTCTATGACGATAATTCCTCCAATCCTACCCACTCTATGTTGTCCAAGGATCATTTCTCCAATGCAAGCCCCCCCCCCCCCCCCTTTTTTTTTAACCCGATCATCTATTGACAAAAGCAGATCCTCAATGAACCAGCAGGCAAAATCGCCTCTCAGGTCCTTAAGTGGGTAGTTCCTCAGCTCATGCAATGCTGGGACGACGAGCGAATCGATCCAAACCGAACCATCAACCGCATCATTAATGGCGTCTTCCATCACCCAGCCCAACGGATGATGGGCGAAGATGGTGCCGCCGATGGGCGAAGACTGATGTTTGGTGTCGTCGAGCAGTGGTGGCGCTCAAAGGACGAGTATTCACAGGAGGAATTCCGAAGGAAGTTATCTAGAGATGGGGTCATGAATGGCGAAAACCACATAGAAGGCGTACACGACACTGGTCACGGATGTGGAAAGCCTTTGGGAATGGCCAAGTCGGGCCTGAGTGGTCCATCAGGTCCTGGTGGGACCGCAGCTGGCGCTATCATGGGTGAGCTGTCTGCTGCTCTCGGTTCAGGAGGCGCACACGGAGGTTCCTCTGGCATCGAAAATATTGTAGGAGAAGCCGTGGGCGGTGGTGCCTTGGGCGGGTTAGTAGGCGCACTGGCTGGCGAGGCGGGCGGCAGCCTCTTATCCAACGCATTCTCTGGTGGTAGAGAAGAACACCAAACTCAAAAATACGCTTCGCAAGGATACACGCGCCAAGGAGGTTATCAGCAAAGCTATACCGAAATCGCACATGGTGGGAACAACGAATACGCCCAAGCTCAATACTCCGAGACCCAACTTCCTGGCGGTGGTCGAGAGACCGATTACCGGCGCTATCAACAACAGGGTGATTACGGAGCTGGCTTTGAGGAGCGCACGGATACAAGGCAGATTTACGGAGGCGGCTTTGAACGGACTAATGAAAGGATCTACGAGACGCCTGATGTGGTCGAGACAGAGACGTGGCGTGAGGGTCGAACGGCCGATGGTCGACATTACCACGAATCGCACCCAGAGTTCCAGAGGGAGAGGAGAGGAAGTGGGAGCTCAAGCGGTAGTAGTCGACATGGCAAGCATGGCAAACATGGCAAGCATCACAAGAAGCATCACAGTCACAGCAGCAATAGTGAAGACGGGGATGTCCCGCAGGCCTATGTACCACCCGGCGGCTTTGGAGAGGGACGCAGGGAAACGTTCGAGGAGAGGAGACACGAGCGAGAATTCGAGGCCGAGCCTGCCTATGAATACGAAGCCCCTAGGCGGCAGCCCAGCAGGGAGAGGTTCGAAGAGCCCCCTAGGAGATTCGAGGAGCAGCGCGGGTACGGCAGCGGTGGGTATGGCGAGACCTATGAGGCCCCGAGACGGGAGTACGGAGACGCGGGTTATGGCGGGCGTGAGTTCGCGGATGAGGCGGGGTGGGGGGAGAGGAGGAGGGAAGAGGAGCGTGAGGAGGAATATCGAGAGGAACTCCAGGAGGAGTACAGAGAGGAGGAAGAATATCGGGAGGAGAGGCGAGGGGGTAGCGGTTGGTTTGATTGAGTTGCCTCACGTAGACGAGATACGAAGGAATGATCATGACGAGATGTGTGACGAGTTGAGAAAATCGAATGATAGAGTCATGTTTACCTAGCTAAACTATCTGTGCCTTTTTTTTAGTAGAGGAAAAAAAAAAAATCCCCAAAAAACGAAGCACGAAAAAAAGATCAACTTGTGGTCACTACGAGGGTCGAACTCGCGACCTTGGCGTTATTAGCACCACGCTCTAACCAACTGAGCTAAGCGACCATTTGTTATGTACGCTTTCGAGAAACAGAATAGAAGTGTATAGCGTACTAGAGTGCATCAACTCCTTCTAGGTTCATTCCAAAGCAACGAACCCAATAGAGAGGCACGACAATACTTCCAGATGTATGTACACCTTACATTTGGAATGAAGTTCGCCCCTCCGGGCAGAATTCGCAATGATAAGTCATAGTCGCTTGATGGTGAACCAGGAAGATGTTCGAACCACTTGAAATTCGGAGATATGCAAAGACAAAGACAATACGCGAAGAAGAAACGTGCCGTTTTGATGTAAAGAATTGGGGGGCTTCTGATGTGTCTGATGCTTTAGAAGTAGATCAGTAAGACTGGCGATATAGATATAGTTGGTGACACTTATGATTGGTTTGTTATTGATTGATCCAGCGCTTCGTTTATGGTTTCAATAAGTGAAGATGAAGGGGATGATATGAATGGAAGTATAATTATGCTGCTCACAGACTTAGTATACTAGGAGAGGAGAGAAGTAGGTATCGCTGGGGTGATTATAACTTTTTCCACCTCCACAGTACGCAAAAGCGTCAGACCCGAGAAGCCTCGCCTTCCCTATCCACGAATCTTGATGCGAGCTCCATCTCGAACCTCTCTTTACCATATGGTTCAGCGCGTAGTGTTGCCATCATATCTGACCCAGCAGGGAAATCTGTCTCAAAGATAGGCTCCCCTGCGCCTCGCATATTAGCAAGTACGCATTGCCGAAAGTGCCACCGTAGCACCTCATCAGACACAGAATCCGGATTGTTTAGATCGCGGCAGATAGGGTCAAGAATTCTCCCATCTATCCCTAAGTTGTTAGGCGAGAACGTAATGATCTTGTAGCTATCCTTCGTCCTGTTAGTATAGCTAGGAAGACAAGTTCAGATTAAACGCTTACTTACATCTGGGTTAATAGAGAACAGATACTGGTCAAAGAGTGTGTGCAAATGCCTAAACATGAGTATTCCATTTTGAACGGAGTTAATAGAACTCTGCGCAGCACTGTCCTTGTTCGTAATCCGGCACCCGTGATCGAGTTCGATCCACAGGTTCTCATGTTGTAGCGGGAACACATGTGCGGCTTCATATCCAGCCCAGGAGCCCCACTCGGCCGTGGCATTTACTACTCCAGATATAACGCATCTCCCATCTCTCGCGCGGACCTTATCGCGGAATATATCCTCTGGACCAGAAACAGAGTGACTAATTGATCGGAAAATCCATGCTTCATCACTCACTTTAATAGGTCCTAGATAAATAAGCCAAGGGACAGCCACAAAAATTTCGTACAGGAGAAGACTACTTACCTTTGCTATAGATATCGTAATCCCCAGGCACAACCGGATTACTTGACAACGTGATAAGCCGGCCAGAGGCTCTGTGTTTAATAGTACAGTAATCTTCTAGAATAAGAAGTACATGGTTAAGAGCCCAGATCAGAGTTGTTTCGGTCAGAGAGCCCTTCTGGTAAACCCCACCAAGAGCTGCTCCAGTAGACGCATCGTAAAAGTAGACGTTACGCCATGCGGCGCGGTTCGCTGGCATCTAAGCGCTTTGTTATGTCTTGTAGGTACAGGATGAGAGGATGTAATGCCACTATAGTATCGACAAGAACAGCGTGGAGAAGATGAAGTTGCTGTGTTAAGCTGGTGGCTTTTTCTGTGAGGAAAGCAGATACTGCAGGGGAAGCTCCTCTTATCTTATCAAAGCGCGGGGGACGTCGCTTAAAGCCTTGTGCAGTTGTGCTAAACTAAGAGAGTCAGCCCCACAATTTCCACAACCTCCAAAGCTCTCTACGCGATCGTCCTCTCGGCATACAGATTTCACCAACAATATATTCTCTGGACCCTTAACTGCAATCAGTCAATTGTTCAAATAGTCATCATCTTAACATATCAAGTAAGCGTTACAATACTAGAAGACATCACTTCTGACATTCTACAGATCTCAAAATGTCTGTGCGAACGATGCGAAGACCGCGGCTAGTCCCGATAAACAGATACAAGATATTGCGTTCAATACTGTTGAGAATCGATGCTGGACGCGCAATAGTACATGCTTGTAAGAAATTCTGTAGTAACCGCACCTTCGGAGGTGAGGGATCCTCAATCTTACTGTTACAACCAAAGAAGAAAGCATGCAGGAAATTGTTGTGTGTGTTAAACGGGTGATTTTGTCCAAAGTCGATATAGCCAGATAGATATATCATGCTATCTGTTCTAGGCCTGGGTGCCCGGCAAGAGCAGAAAGGCATCGGGGTCGAGATGGTCCTTCAAAGTGTCGTGACGGACTTTGCCCCGGTTATTTACCCTCTGGGTTTCGTCTAGGACAGGACCTTCGATGCGGAAGACTAAGAATCGCTTGGATGTTATGAAAAAGAGGAGTTTGGGACAGATTACGTTTAAATTCTTGAACATCCAACTGCTTTAGCGGTGCATAAGTAAGATGTCCATTGCGTGAAGGATTCGGTCAGAAGAGGCCTTCCTTGCAGGGTACAAATCTCACCGCTTTCATTTTGACTTGAGGGTTTAGCGCAGCTTGATCAGAGAAATCGTACTTCTTGCTCGGAGCCCAGCGTGGCGCATCGGCATTTTTAAACTTGAGATATGAACCGTCTTTCTGCTCAACCTCAGTGTAATCGAGCTCGAGGTCCGAACCTTCCACGGCTTCTTCGTGTCAATTGTCCGAATCTGATGATGCTTTTTCCGATTTCGATCCAGAGGCATACTCGCCGCTGTTATCTTCAACTTGATGTTTGACTTGCGCTGCATCTTTGACCCGCTGCATCTTCTGTCATGAAAATTAAGCAAATGGACCCTGTCTATTCCTTAGGGACAACTCACAGTTTTCCTTCCTTCTACGATACTTTCATCCCCAAGCTTTTGCCAGGAATCGAGTGTTGACTTTGCTGCAGCTTTGTTTTTCCTGAGCGGCATGATGGATTGTTTGTTGTTGAATTTGGGGAAGAGAATAGTTCTTTAAATCATTTTTATGAGGTGGGTAAGTAAGGCAGGTCCTTTCGAGCAAATTCTCTATGGGAGAAAAGTAGCATCCCCGGTCGTTCTTCAACCCTCATCTTTTACTTTTCAACGTCCTAGGACTTTTTCTTCCTCAACCCCAAGGATTGAATTTATCCATTGGACCATTTCAATTCCGCCCTGGTCATGGCACAAGAACGGGGCAAACGCTCTGCCTCAGCAAGGGACGACATCACTTCAAGCAGCCCGATTTCAGTCAAGAAAGCAAAGAACAGCAAAGCTGAGGCAGGTAAAGCGCAACACCGCCCACCCATAGAAAGCACCGTTCGCCGCGACCTCGAAGGCCTCACCTTTGGTCCTTTGCACCCGCAAAGTCCCAGATCAGGTCATATATGACTTGGGTAATGAGCTTCTGAAAGGCTTGCGACCTGGAGAAGGCCTTCTTGGCAACCCAGCTGAAGAAAGGGCTTTTACAGGAAGGCAGAAGAAGCAGCAGCAGCAGCAGAAGGTATCCCTCTCATATGCTTTCATTCTTCTTTGGATAACAGTGACATTGTCCTTAGCAGCCAAACAACAGCGCCAGCCGGACGAGGATGATGATGTCGGCATGCTCGATGACAGTAAGGTTGAGGTTAGGCCTGAAGACACAGAACCAGAGCGCAGTGATAGCAAAATGGACACCGTCCATTCCGGGGATTACAAGTCAAAATCCCAACTTGAGCTGTATGCCAAGAGTGGTCTACAGGTTGGAGTGTAGGCAAGAGGTCGACCGCTTCGGCCTTCCCCATTTCATCTCTAAGAAGAAAAGGATGCGTTGGTCCGTTCAGATAAAATGAAATTTGCGTTGCTGCTCGCAATTGGAAGTCTTTTGGGAGAATTTTCGTGTTTTTGGGCATTTCCATTGTCTCCAATGCGTAAACTTTGCTCTCTCATGGGCAAAGAACGCAGATGTTAGCCAACTTAGCCGATTGAATACTACGAATGAACAGCCTTACAATGCGCTCATCCAATGCTGGGCCAAGGTACTCCCATATTGGTACTATCTTGCCGAAACCCCCTATCCTCGCTACGCCTGGTGAAAGTAAACGCAGGAGTTGGAACGGCGCGTAAGTACACCCCCCAAGCTCCTCCTAAGATTTATAAGTAGCGGGCTCTACATCAAGCTACTGCGGAGAGAAATATCGTGGGCTTTCGTTGGCTTTGAAGAAGGTGGTGCTGACGCGGTGGGTGCTCTTAGCCCCAAGAGTGAATTCTCGGTTAGCAATTGACGAACTCAGGGGGAGGTCAAAGTTATTAGATCTTGAGTTGAGGTTTCTCAATTAGAAAGGTGTATCAATGGAATCAGTAATTGGGTGTTCTGAAGTTGGCGTTAAGCTATTGCATGACCTTCGTTTTGCAAAATCCGTAGTATTGTTGGGGGCTATTGTGTCTTCGCGGCCAGCCTCTATAACCATCATCTAACACCGCCGCTTTACTCTCAGAGATCTATTGTGCTCCCATTGGCAGCCTTATATCTCATATTCAATATGAAAGACACAACTACCTATTGTCGCCGCTCTATTGTCAAGCAAGCGAGGCGCTTCCCGTTGTCCTCGATAGTTCTCCCATCCAGAGTACAAGTTATCCCATCTTTTCCCTCCCCCTCTCCTAAATCTTTCTTCCTCAAACAACGCTCTTCACAAAGATACTTGTCCCCTACACACATCCAATCTTCCAACCAACAAGCAACCCACACACCGTCAAGATGAACGCACTTACAACCCACCTCAAGTCGAGATTCAACACCGATCCCGTAAGTCCTTAGCCTCCAATTCAACAATTCAGGTCACTAATCGGACGATCTAACAGGCTCCTCACTCGGCGAAGCCGGTCCCAAAGCCAGCTCCACCGCAAACCGTCGCTGGGCCCTCAGCGGCACCAACTTCTTCTTCCTCCTCGCCGGGGACGCCGCAAGGCGCCACCCCTCAGACCACCGCCCCCCCAACCACCGCCGCCCATACCATCACCTCCACTACCATCGGCGAGGAGCCCGTCGATGAGGAGATGGACAACATGGGACCGTACGACTGTCCCGGTGACGAATGTCCCGGCGACCCCATGGATGGATGCGAACCGGATGCCGAAGGCGACAGCACGATGTTGGACACGAGTGGCTGGACGAACATAGACTTCCTCCGCTACTGGCTCCACTCATGGTCTAACCGCACTGTGGAGGATGTCTTCGGACAGCTCCGCCGTCAGCCGGTCACCGTTGACGAGCGCTTCTTCTGCTGGATCTGCGCAAACAGGAATAACCTCGAGTTGATCTCCGAGCAGTGCATGCTCTTCCCAATGGAGACTTCTCGCCTGTTGGCACTCCTCCAGTGAAGGCAGTTGAGGTCGGATGGATGATCTTGTTCAGGGACAGGTTGAGCCCCCTTCCTCGCGCAGGCATAACTTCTAACCAGCTCGGCGTTCCTGTCCTTAGTAGCGTTTTAGCGAACAGGAGGTTGTCAGTCCGATGTCTTGGAGCGGGTTTGCCTCGCAGGTTGGCCTCTCTTCTTATACCCCTCAAGTCAGTCACTCGTGTCCCCCAGGGAAGGATAATGGTTTTGGTCAGGTGAATCTCTTCCTCGCGCAGGCAACTTCTAACCAGCTCGGCGTTCCTGTCCCTACTAGCGTTTTAGCGAACGGGAGGTTGTCAGTCCGATGTCTTGGAGCGGGTTGACCTCGCAGGTTGGATCTCCAGTACCTGGGGGTTTGGTGGTTTGGTGGTTTGGTGGTTTGGTGGTTTGGTGGTTTGGTGGTTTTATGGTATATGTATGGTCAGGTTGAGTTCCTCCCTCGCCCGGGAAACTTCTAACCAGCTCGGCATTCCGGTCCTTAGTAGCGCTTTAGCGAACAGGCGGTTGATAAGCCCGATGTCTGGGGTGGGTTGACTTCGCAGGTTGGACTCTCCCTGCACCGCTATGAGAAGGACTTGGGATTGAGGAGGATTTGGGGTTTTATTGGTGAGGTGGTGTTGTGTCCGGTCAGGTTGAGTTACCCCTCCTCGCTCAGGAAACTTCTAACCAGCTCGGCATTCCGGTCCTTAGTAACGCTTTAGTGAACAGGCGGTTGATAAGCCCGATGTCTGGGGTGGGTTGACTTCGCAGGTTGTGGCCTCTCCTGTACCATGATGTATTTAGTCTATGCAGCGATGTCTGCTACGTTGGAGCTGGCGGGTCTGACCTCCTTTCTTTGTGCTTGTGTCGAATCAAAGCACACTTACTTCTTCTCTGATTGAAAATCTTCCGTCGCATAATGGTGATCGCTGTCATTATTGTTTGTCTATCTCTTATGCATCGGCTTAAACCCAGCGAGGAAGAGATAAAAACCATAATATAACTCAAAGGGATGTTTGAATTTATGATAAATTGCAGTAATAGAGCTGTGAGGTTTGGGACATCTCAGAAAAGGATTTGGATGGTTATTGAGCCAGAGGAGTTAGTAATTAGTATCAGACTTCTGATGTTCGCAATCAGTTTTCATGATGACCGCAGACTGCATGTTGTTGTGGAAAACCTGGCATTCTAGTAATAACAGCAACAGAGACGAGAAAGTAGTGCTTTCAGTTCTTTGCCTAGCAATAATATACATGTTTCCACTCGGGACACATGTAAAACGAAGGTAGAGGCAGGTCTAAAACAGAAGTGGATATCATTATTTCCATCCATGATGTACAGGTACTCTTTCAACGGTCTCATGATAACGGGCAATCGAATCATGCTCACCGAAGTAGTCCATTTCCCCCCAAAGCACTATCGACGCCTGCAATGCACCGCCATAACGCCTCCCTGCTCCCTTCTCGCTATCTTACGCACCACCAAGAGGTCCCTGCCGCTTCATCTGCATTCTCTTCAGATGAATTCGCATACTTTTAGAATCGTAACTCTTTGTTTTTGGATCCCACGCTGCCTTCACATCAAAGACAAGCCACGCTTTGGGCGAATCTAATTCAACTAGACCCTGGACTATTATGCTCCCTCGTGGAGGGTAATCAGGTGCTGGTCGCCAGCTTTGTTGCAGCTTCATCTTGAATGCCATGATCCCTCGAAAGAAATGTGCATATACGGCAGAGATACCATTTTTTCCAGGATTAGCATCCAGGTCCTCTTGCAAGGGAGGCTTTCCAACAAGGCCCTGGTTGTCAGCTACGGTGACTATCGCTTTTTGGGTTTGCGCATCACCAAGTAGTTGTGGCTGCTTGGGTTTCGGTGACCCGTCATTGGTCTGAGAACCTCTAATCATTTGCTGATGTCTGGCGAGTAACTGTTCGATGGTTGGCGGAGTATCATCTGCTTGTAGCCCAAGCATTCTTGCAACTCTCCTGGCATCATCTGAGATCATCACTTTGGTAAAGCTCCAAAAGGCCTTCGCCAGAGCCGAGGGCCAAAGCGCTTGGCGTATCTTGAATACTATTGAGGAGTCAACAGGCATGGTCGTCCACGCGATGTAGTCATCGGTTATCTCGATGCTGCGACTTGTTAGCTATTTATCGGTTTGTTCATTTGTCTCGAGGGAAAGATACCCTGATCTTTCGAACTCCGGAGGTGGATGTGTGGGAAAATCGACATCAAGCCAATATCTTCTCAGCTTCATTCCCTTTCCACCCCTTAACTGCAGTATTGGATGTTTCTCTGCAAGCTGCCGTACGAACTGTGCAAGCTCCTCTGCGTATCGTCAGCGAGTTATTTGCGAATCAAGGCGTGGCTACTGACCTCGTACACGCTTTGAGAGCCCTGGATCTCTGCTGAATTTGAGAAATTCCTGCCATTCAGGATCACTCCCGCGGTATGGCCGGGGCTTGAGCTGTTTTGTAGTCCCGGGAAATGGGATAAAGATTGGCGGCGCTTCTTCTTCATCCTCGGGCAAATGCTGGGCAGTGTCCATAATCGCTTTTCCTAGGGGATCGAGAACTAGCCTCGCATATACCGACCAGCCTACATATATAGTCAGGACGGTGATGGCGATGCTCCTAGTCGATATGCGTTAGAAATTGTTCCAAAAGGGAACAGAGCCACATACCTCGGCCGGAACCCTGGCTTTTGGAATCGGACTCTCTGCACATTATGAACCTGTCCTCTGTATATTTGCGCATTCAACCGCATAGGCAACCTGCTCGTTGACAGGACAGTCTTCGGGGGTCTCAGGAATTTGAACATGGCGGATAGTCAAGGCCCGCCGTGGAGTGGCGAGCCTTGGGAAGAGCGAGTTTAAGCTATCGAAGTACACCCTTCGACACACCAGTCGCAGATCCAGGCCCTGGGATTTACAGATGGTTAGATGACGAGGGAGAGTTGTCGCAAAGGTTCTTTAAGATGTGTAGTTGATCGAGGGAGTTCGAGATTTGTCGGGTCGAGGTTCCAGTAACCGGCAGAATCCTGGAAGCGGTAAGCGCCACAAAGAAGCCGCTAGCCCAGCTGATTGATGTACTCTAACTTGCCTTACCTTACCTCTACAGCCGACGAGCTTCTCCAGGTAAACACTCAGCAGTTCGCGCTTGAGCTTCTCGAGCACGAAATACAACATCCAACGTCGACCATGAGACTTTCAACGGGCTTGCTGCTACCGACATTGATCGGCGCAGTTTCTGCGGCATCAGATGCGAAAGTCTACCTCTTCCAGGGCGACGAATGGCCAAACACCTCGAAACCCCCGACCCTCTCCCCAAAGGAAGCTCGACTGGTCTTCGCACAGCGTTTAGGCGTATCTCGATACCATAGCTTAGATGACGTTGGAGAGGACACACTCTCATACATCAATCAGTTCGGCGGGCCCCAAGAACAATTGTTCGGAGGTAATGGCCAAGACAAGGCACCAGAGCTGGTGCTGCTCGTCGAAGGGGTGTCTGCTGAGCATGCAGAACCCCTCTTGAGCGCATGGTCATCGATCCAGCCGGCATTTACCATTTCCAACCCGCCTAGCTCCAGTGAGAACCTGGAGCTGGCCTTCAATTTGGATAGACAGCTTGGGCCAGACGTCCAAGCTTGCCCATTTGAGCAGGATATCGACCCTGGCAACAGGAAATGCTGGAAGGGGAGATCAAAGATCTTACAGATTGATTTAACTTCCAAGGCAAGTGGAACGCTTCTTTTCGATGTATTCAAACTACTAATTACCGACAACAGCGACCTGGGCTCAGCAAGATGTTGCTCGCGCAGGAAAGATTGGTTGATTTCGCGAAACATCAGAAGATGAACGTTATGGTGGTCCTCATGCCGGAGTCATCATGGTCTACAAAGAGCACGAACGCATACGGATCATACGAGAAGCCATCCCAAAAGCAACTGGACCGGCGAGTGGAGGCCGAAGAGCCAATATCGGAAGTACATACAGCATCTTCTCCGGTCTCCCATGGGAGTCAGGTAATGCCATCAGTCTCATCGGAAGAGTCCGAACCTATACGAGGTATCCCTTCGCTATGCTACAACACCCTCGAATCTTGCATGACATCGACAAATAAATGCTCAGGACACGGCGAGTGCTACAAGAAGTCGAACGGAACGGATGCAACAGCGGCATGTTTTTCTTGTCAATGCAAGCCCCAGTTCGAATACTTTTTTGCCGGCAAAAACCGGGTAAATAGTTCCCGGACAACGTATTGGGGTGGCGCTGCATGCCAGAAGAAGGATGTCAGTGGACCTTTCTGGCTCTTCGCAACTTTCACTGTTGTGATGATCGGACTAGTGGGCTGGGCTATCGGTCTGCTATTCAACGTTGGGGAGGAGAAGCTTCCGGGCGTGATTGGTGCTGGTGTTTCGAGCAAAGCGAGATGAAGGATCTGTTGTATGATTTGGTATGAAACGGACACATTCCCAAGAGAACTCATTACTTTGTTGGTTGGGGGCGTTTAGAAAATCGTACTTGTTGTACGTACGTAAGCTTAAGGGAAATTTGCAGAGAATATGGGATATCCTGATATCGGTGGCCTTCAGGATGGGTCTCTCACCATGGTCCTCTCGGATCTGCACCACACTGGAGAGCCTAGTCCTCAAATCTCAGCATAGATGTTTTCGAGGTGCCCTCCAGTTTAGAGGTTTGCACGCGATGAAGAACCGCTGTCTCAGCGAAGGCATCTGGTTGTACTGTATTCTCCCCTTCAAATCTTAATATCGAGTTCTCAACGTCTTCCAGACTCCACTTGTTTCCTTTATTATCATCGGACTCGTGGGTTCAGAAATCAAGCCTTCATGGCGACCGATCTACAGTACCATTGCCGGCAAACTACCCCTTCCCTCACTTCTGGACTTCACAAGCAGGGTATTCAGATAAGCTGCCGAACTATATGATTATATATATCATGAAGGTACGTTGAAACGACTCCATATATTATACAATTAGTGTTCAAACATATATACAGAGTAGAACCCGAATACATTGACGCCTTTGTGGTACTCCGCGTGCATATTCATCTGGGTCATGTATGATTCCGCCGAATCCCAGATCCCAAATATAAATAAATTCATCTACCAGCCATCTGGCGCCACCACCATCAATCAGTATAGCTTTTCGGTGTAGCCTCGCCATATCCACGCTACCGTTTACCTCAGGTGTGTGACCTCCAAGTGCTGGTGGTAAAACCTCGATTCACTCTGGCGTGGTAGTAGTTGCACTGTCAAATGTAGCTGCTATTCCTTTATGCTTCCTCTCCTCAACTTCCTTGCTATTCCACTGCTCTCTCGTTGTTCGTTATTCCGTTCGTTATCAAAAGGAAAGCATCCGAATTTTCTGCATCCTCCCGCGTTGGTAGTCGCGGCACGCCCAAATCCAACAGATCCGAGACAAATTGAGGAGTACTTTATTTGTACACCTCATCGAGACATCAAGTTCGGAATATTGACTGGAAGTGGCTCATGGTCGGCGTCGTTTGTAACTGTCTCTTGGAGATATAATCATTAGTCGACGGAGCTGTAGCCTGCCCGATCAAGTCTACAAACAGCTCCGCCTGGTTCGAGATGAGCTCTAAAGACCACAATAGGGTGTCAACGCCGTCAAGGGGCTCTCCCTTCCAACGCATGCTGGATCGAGAGAAGGAGAACAAGGTATGTAAATGCACCTCTCAAGCCAACATTAGGTTTTGCGCTAACAGCTTTATGCAGATAGATCGAATGCAGACCGCTTTGGTAACGAATGTTCCCCTCGCCCGTCCAGGAACAAGTCCACTGTCGAGTCTGCGGCCTCTTCAACAACCCCTATTGTTGGATACAAGGGAAAGGTCGATGACAACACCCAACCTTTCCCTGGCGATCCCTTTAACTGGCATGCGAGAAGAGATTGCTGTCGCGGGTCCTAATACCCCGAACGCAGAGACTGTGGTATTCTCAGACAAGGAACATGTGCCGAATGATGATGGATCAGATGTCACCTCGATCTGCCAATCGCCCAGCTGGGATAACACTGAGACAAAGAAGAGGAAAGCGGAGAAGCGTGAGGCAAGAGAGAGGCACAGGAAGTGGAAAGAAAGCACTGAACTGGAGCTGAAGGATAAACAACGACAGAGGCTTCAGAAACGTCCGAACAAGGCTCCGCCCCCATCCAAAGTATCTGAGATAGCGATCAGTACGGATAGCTCAAAGTCGGCATCGGCCACAGAAGCTTCGAATGAGTCACAAAGTAGAAGAGGTAAAAAGGATACCAGGCCCCGAAGCGGGAGTAGAAGTCTTGATCTTGGTTTTAAAGGCTTTCTTAACGCTACTAAAGCTGTATCAGGCCCATGGATCTCCCCACAACCGATAACAGCGGAGGGGAGCCAATCTACGAGACTTAATGGGTTCATTGGCGGAATAAAACTCAAGAAAGCCGACGAGGCTGTGGTTCAAGAGGGGACACAGAAGCAGAGCCCCTCACACGAGGAAGATCAGCACGATTCTGCGGGAGGAAGAGATTATAACACATCTAATGAATCACCAGGGGGGAATCTCGGCGGCCAGATTCAGGAACTGGAATCAAGAAGTGACTTGCCTTTGAGTCAGAACGGGACAGCCTTCGACCAGTCATCCTACTCGGCGAAGATAGCAAAGGGGATGGTCTCACGCCAAACTTCAGAGACCACTACCCTAATTATGGATCGACGTATCAAAAGAGATCGCAAAGCTGGAACCTCTGCCGTGGAATATACTTCCCCAGATCCAAAACCTTTGGAAGAACTAGAACCAGAATCTCAAGACATCTCCACGGACCCAATTCCAAGCGGTAAGGGTGATAGAAATCCGGAGAAGCGTACAAAAGCTATTAAACCACCTAGACCTATCTCTGAGCGACCGCCCGTCAGCTATCGAGCTCCTCCTGAGGAGACGATGCAATCATCACGTGGCCGTGGACCCCGAGGTGGCTACGTATGGAGCAGGCGGCAACAAAGCAAGGAGAGTTCTATATCCACCTTTGAAGACGAATACTTGGTCTCTACTGGAGTAGCTGCTCCAGTCAAATCTCATTCAAGGACGAGATCCTGGTCGCTTAGAAGTCGTACTCGCAAAGGAGATATTATCTCTAGACCTTCTACTGATAGCCAGGATACCTTCATCTCAAATGAAGTCGAAAATAGCAATTATCTCATTGCTGCTAATAGCCCTTCACGACCATTTGTGGATCAACAAAATGTTTCTTCTTCAAATCGCATCCCCACGCTAACCAGCGGAAAGCTGTCGAGATCCGGATCAAGGGCCCCTTCATTCAAAGGCTTCAAAAGTGTCGCTAAGGCAGCATTTTCGAGACACTTGTCTGGCTCACCTGCGACTGCGTTTAAATCAGACGATGGTTCGACACCGAAAAGTGAACAGTCTCTATTGAGGAATTGTGTTTCTACTTCCAATGAAGACATCAGAGTGGAGAAGACTTTAGGATCACCCGTATACCCCTTGACCACCCAGGGGTCATCAGGAATCCGGCCACTACCGTCGGGTATTGCTTCTTCGAATAACTACCTTAAACCTCGCCCACAATATTCCAGCTCCGCCAATCCGCAAACAAACGTATCTTCTCCCCCCTTTCAGTCAATATTGGCAACAGACTCGAGTAGAGAGTCCATCCTCTGCGAGTTCACAAATCCCACAACACCTGACGTTTCGAGGCCACAGTCCCAGAAGGGATTGGCCGTGTCAACAATTGAGAAGGTACCCAAGGACTTTTCTAATGGCCTTAGTTTACATCCGGTACAAAATAGGAGCACAAGCTCACTAATGAATGACAATCTGGAAAGTAATGACTCAGATAGTACTGGCGAGGGTTGGGGTCGGATGACGACGCCTGGATATCTCAACGATGACAAAGGCCGTATAGGTACGCCGGCTGGAGATAGCTCTATTCTCAATTCTCCAAGCCTTCGATCAGGCGGCCAAGTTGCCCAAGGGAGCCTCTCCATCATTTCTCCTGGCAAGGAACATGAGGCCAGTGTACAACAACGTCGACCAAGCCATTCAGGATCTATATCAACGCCTGATCCACACGACCTGAGTTTTCTCCCGGAACTTAAACACCGACCTCTTGGCCCCCCCTCACAGCTTAGAGGCAAAAGCCCAATCAAAAAAGCAAAGCACGAAAACCCAGGCGTCAGATTGCCGATCCGGCCCTCCCTCCCATCCCCACACAGCGCAAGCTCCTCATCTATCCCCTCAATCAGTACACAGCAACCCGTCCCTAGAACCCCTCTTCCACTTTCCACCCTCCAATCCTCAAAGCGCTCCACTCCTCCTTTGGCGCACGAAGCCAGCATCGCCACCGCCGAACCTCTTGCAAAAATGTTCGTGATTTGTTGCGGCTGCCGCTATTTCCACGATCTGCCGTCCAAGATCTACGAATGCATGGCCAAACCGGATGATGTGGTGGAAGACAGGGAAAGAGGTGTAAGTGGTGTTATTAGCACAGCGGTCAAGTGCCCGTGGTGTGGGCATGGTATGAGTACGCGCTGTTGCGAGGGCTATGCTACGGTGGTTTACCTCAGCGAGAGATTGCATTAGAGGGGTTTGCATGCATGCAGCGAGTGCTATGTGTGGTGGGAGAGTGTGTTTGTAAAGGAGTAGCCGTTGTGGCCGTGCCTTGATTTAGAGATTTTTCATGACGGTCAAAATAGAAACAGGATTGCTACTTGGTTAAGCAATGCATTATCGTATCTATGTTTGTAAAACGCTGCATCCTCTATAAGGAGCAGAGAGATTGGCCAATAGACAAACAATCAGGTTTGTCCTAGCGAAATTTCCCATATACAAACTGGAAGGAAAGCACCCTATTTCTTCTTTGCCGTGGTACTCCAGAACCATAAGAGCCAGGTCAACTCGGTCGAGGACCCTAGGTAGGTATCTGACAACTAGCAGCTCCCCTCAACGCGAAAGAGTCAAGTCTCTCGGTATATCAGTCTCCTCCAACGACAAAAAAAGAAGTGCTATAGAAATAGAACATAATATCAAATGCTTACATGTATAGCACCAAACAAAATAGCAAAACTCGGAGATCCTAAGCGTAGAAAATCGTCTTTGACTTTTTTGAAGCCGCCCATCCGCCTTTCCCCCATAGGCCGTGACCACGATGACCTACTGTTGTTACATCTTTGGTGCACTTTTTATGCAACTCTCCTCTCGAGGCCGGAGGCGCTGGTTTGGGAGTTGCTTGTTTGTTTGTTTGTTGGTGGAAGGAGTTTGCTTATTGTGACATTAGGTATATATAAGGGTGGACCACCACGAGACTTGAGTCTTGATTTCGCGGGTGATGCGTGTAGCAATTTGGCCCTTCCTTCAATACCGTGGAGCAGCGACGAGTAAAGAAGGTTGACGACATGATTACTTCAGGGGTATCAATTGCCCGAACTTGGGCTAATAAAGAAGAGACAGATAGCTTCTCTGTTCGTTCAAGTTTTGCTTTAATGTACATCTGCTTGGCCATATGATATAACGACTTCGATCTAATGCATAGAAAGAAAACAGAAAACTCGTGCAAGTCAATAAAAAGAGACATCCACTGACCCAGGAAGTCTTTGAACAACTGGCCTGTGCATACAGACAGAACCAGGCAGGTAGATGTCAGCTTTCCTCCTTTCCATCCCCTCCTTTCTTTCTATCCCCTCCATCAAGAGCCAAACTCTTCATAACCTCCTCGATACCTTTAACTCCACTTTCTGCGGCCTTCTCATTCTCCGACGATGAGCTACTTGTATTGCTACCGCCCCCATCTGTGCACCCCCCGCAATCACAGTCAAACCCATAAAACCTCTTCAGGTAACTCCTCTTGTGTCCATAATCGACACAGACTTCCTCGCCCTCGAGCAACTTGAATCGGTTCCAGAACACCATCCTCCCGCTATCGCCCTGCGGGAACCACTTGTACAGCGAGTTCGGCACGCAGGAATGGTTGATGCGACTCGCCGTCTCGAAGACGCCGGTGGCCAGATCGTTCATGATGGAATAGCCATTGCTGTACAGGATCGAGCGGTTCCGCGACTCGTGCGGCCGGCTCGAATAGCTGTGCAGCGAGAGATACGAAGCGCGCGCTTCGGGGGACAGGGCGTTGACAGCGGCATCGAGAGGGTCGGCGCGCGTGCCCGTGTCGATCAGCGTGACGAGGGGAGCCTCGGAGAGCAGGATGGTGCCCGGTTCGATGTCGGTTAGCGCAAATACTCCTTTCCCCTTGCCTTCGGATTCCCGGATCTCAATCAGCGTGCCCAGCGTCTCGGGATATCGCAGGGGAACCGGCTTCAGGTCCTCTGGAGGAGGCGTTGGTGGTGCGGGCGCCATCGCACCAATGTCGCGGGGAGGAGGGGTTTGGCGAGGGGAGCGGGCAGCCAACTGGGCGACTCGACCAGCCAACTCTAGCCCTGAACGAGCCTTTGGGCCCTTGGGGGCGGGTTGTGAAGGTTTTGGTACTATGACAGATATTAGTAGATGTCCTCCTATACGTGAGACGTCATCAAATAGCAAGAACAGCAGCAGGCTACATGTACTATTTCACTATAGAAAATGCCCCTGGAAGGAGGCCACCCACCGACATCGACGCTACGTTCCCCATGATCCATTATAAAAAGAGCAACTAAGGGAATTGAGAACCGGGGGAAAGATGACACTGGAATAGAACCCCACTCGTGAGTTCCTATAGCCGCGGATTGCCGGGTTAAGGTTTTCTGGTATGCTGGAAGTTGATACTGTAACTTGGGGAGTGTTCTAGATCCACATTCTCTTGTTCTTTTCTGGGGCCTTCTTGATACCCTCTTATAGAATTCTATAAGAATCTAGATTAACACAATCTCTTCCCGCCGCTGACCTTAGGATTTGT
Organism: Amorphotheca resinae ATCC 22711; assembly: GCF_003019875.1. Lineage (NCBI taxonomy): Eukaryota > Fungi > Ascomycota > Leotiomycetes > Helotiales > Amorphothecaceae > Amorphotheca > Amorphotheca resinae. The sequence continues at coordinate 179,925 of NW_020194483.1, forward strand.
CAGCTATCAATCTGTGCACCCACCACTGCTACACATTGAATGAAAATGAGCCACATCACCTGGCAACCAGAATGGTGATTTCTTATAACCCAAACGTACATCCTAACTTACACATGCGCTCCCTCAGCGCAGGAAAAAATAGATGCCATCCCAAAACGCCATGCACAAGCTCAAGCTCCATACAAATGCTTTTTCTTTTCTCTTCTTCCCCACGCTCATCTATGCCGATCCTTGCTTGGCTGGCCTTCATCCCTTCTTGGAAAGCCTCCCACGCGCTCTGCCTTCTTGATGATATCCCTCCCCTTCTGCCCCTCACGATCCTCGATGGGAAGGCCCCACCACTCCCTGTGAAATCTCTCTTGCTCCTTCCTCCTCTCCTCTCGAGCCTCACGCTCCTTCTGCCGCTTTAACCTCGTCGCGAACCACTCTTCTCTCGCAGCGTCTTGTTCGGCCGGCGTGGCATGTGCCACCATACAGGTGTTCATCTCACGATTTCTAGCTCGGCATTTGAACGGCGCCGTGAAGGTGCGGCCCAGAGCGCACTCCGCAAACACTGCATGTCCAAGAATCAGCAAAAAAAGGCCCCAGATCCAATGTCAAGAAAACGGGCAACAACACGCACATCTGATTTCCTCCGCGCAATGGGCCCGCACGCGTGAATGGTACAGTTCTCGCACCTGCGCTTCCTGCGCGGCGGACAGGGGAAGCGGGTTCCGCGAGGGCATGGGTAAGCGTTCTTCATCGTCCACCGCGGTTGGTGGAGGAGCCATGGCTGCCATTCAGAAAAAAAACGAGGGATTGGGGGGCGGCGAGCGCGGGCTGCTGTGCTGTAGTCGAAAATCGTTATGGCATGTCTCGGGAGGTCGAGTGAAGCTTCGATCCCTGGACTAGGCGCTAGCGGCCGCGTGCCCCGGCGCTAGGAGGATATGCGAGAGGAGAGGCTGAGAAAGTTTAAAATCCGACATTTCATATTCTTCATACGACGACGAGCTCGACTCCGCTTCTCATCTACGTTGCGTCTTGGGTCCTACTTTCCTCTGAAGGTCCTATTTTCCTCTGGGTCTTTGAGTCATTTTGAAAGCGCTACTCGTCTGAGAACAACCACCATGTCTTCCATGCGAAATGCCGTTCAACGGCGCAACCACCGCGAAAGAGGACAGCCTGAAGAGCGTCAGAAATGGGGACTCCTCGAAAAGCACAAAGCAAGATCCCCTCTCCCCTGCATGCATGCCCTTCTAACAGTGCGCAGGACTATTCCGCGCGGGCGCGAGATTTCAACCAGAAGAAAGCCAAGCTCAAGCAGCTGCGGCAAAAGGTGCTAGAGAAGAACCCCGATGAGTTTTACTGTGAGTAACTCTTATTAAGATAATGTAAACATGCTTATGTTATAGTCGGGATGATGTCGCGCAAGGGGCCGTCGACAGGGAAGAACAGTGATGGGACGGTAGCCGGGGACCGAGGGAATGTCGCGCTGAGCCAGGATGCGGTGCGGCTGTACAAGACGCAGGATTTAGGGTATATCCGGACGATGCGGAATAAGACGGCGAAAGAGGTGGCCGAGTTGGAGCAGCGGGTGGTGGGGATCAAGGGGGAGGGCCGCAAGATCGTGTTTGTGGATGATGAGGTGGAGCAGAGGGAGAGGCTGGAGGAAGGGGATGTGGATATGGACGACGAGGACGAGGATGAGGATGGGGAGTTTGACCCCGAGGCAAGGAGGTTGAGGAGGTTGAAGGAGAGGGAGGAGGATAGATTGGAAGGCAGATTGGCTAATGCACGGCAGCGGTTAAAGGCGTTGACGGAAGCGGAAGAGGCGTTGGATCTACAGAGGGCGAAGATGGCGAAATCGCCCACGGTGGGCGGGGTCAATAAACAGGGCGTCAAGTTCAAGGTGCGAGAACGCAAGAGATGAAAAATGTTATTAATTGGCTATCATCAGACATGACGAAAAAGTGTACGCTGGGCTACTACTACTCGAGCTCGGCCGCATACCAAGTAAGTGCCTATCTAATATTCGAAGAGAGATATCGCCGGCGAATTTATATACCAAGAAGAAGATGAAACCCCTATCCCAGGACCCCCCTAACGCCTTGAAAGAATTATCATGATTTTTTACGTGTCAGACATTTGCTGAGCACGATTATAACCTTGGCTGTGGCCTTGAAAAGCATTGTCAGGGACCAGACCAGACATTTCACCAACATCCACAGCAAGCCACAGAAGCCCGGCACCTTCTCCTGCCTCTCCTTCCTATCCTTCATCGAGGACTCCTGACTCTCGAGATCCATCTCGAACTCCTCGATCCTTGTCTCCTTGTCCCTCCTCCCCTTCCCCTTGACCGCTTTCGACGATTTCGCTCCCGGCGACGGCGGCGCCACGACAGGCGGCGCTTCGAAGCGCTCGATGTTCTTCTTCTTCTCCTCTTCGATGGCGACGAGCATCAGCGCGCAGACAGCCACGTCCACGATATAAAAGCAGTCGATCTTAGCCGCGACGCCCGTGTCGACCTCGAGAGATCCCGAGCCGGCGCCGTCGCGCACCAGGCGGGCCAGGTTCCGCGGCAGCTGCTCGTGCTCCAGCACGTACTCGACCTTGGACCAGGCGGGCGAGCTGAAGATGGAGACTACGAAGGGGGTGCTGACCGCGGGGTGCACGAGATAGTATCTCCTGCTGTCCTCGTCCCAGACCAGGCGCCCGCACTCGTGCTCGGCCGCCGCGACGACCTGTTCGAAATTCGTGCGCGGGTTCGCGTTGTTGGCCAGCTCGATGACCATCTTGGAGGCGGCGCGCGGATAGAGCAGGGCGACGAGCCCGTCGTTCGGCGGGAAGCGCCGCGCGGTCTCCTCGAGCGTGGTGCCGAGCACTTCGATCCCGGCGTCGGGTTTCGAGGACGAGGATGCTGATGATGATCTCGAGCTGCTGGCTCCTCTCTTGGGCGTCTTGTTGGGGTCGTGGCGTAGCATGGTCATCTGTGCGGATGTTGAGGTGGGGTTCAGACGGAGCGTGTAGAAGGGATGGGTTGCGGAGGAGAGGGTGTGGACGGGCTCCTCGGCGGCGCTGCTCATCCTCATGCAGAATGTGCGGCCTTCTGATTGCTGGACCCTCCAGCCATTGACGACCTTCCATAACTGTTTCATCTCCTCGTTGCTGGAGGGCTCCATGACGGGGTCTTCTGAGATGCCGCGGGGGAATGACCCGGCGTTGATCCCCAGGATGCCCGGGCTTTGTAGAGGAGACCTCCCATCTGTGTGGTTAGGGGAATAGGGCCTTCGGTTGATGATTTCTCGGGGGATATGGGTGGGACTTGCTTGGGTGGGGAAGTACTGCTGGTGTTCGAGAGGAAGGTCTGGATTATATCTCGGGAATATTGAACGCATCACGGGCTCCTCTCCACGAGGTGGAGAACTGTGGAGGCCTGTCTTGGCTATGGATTGACGAAAAGGATTGCTGTTGCCCCGTACCAAGGTAGGAGTTTCGGAGGAGGATGTGTTCGATCTACCCGCTCCGTGGTGCACTGCTGAAGGCACCGCAATAGGAGATTCCCGACCAGTCTGAGGCGTCTGCCGTCCTCCAAGACTCGACTGCCTCCCGTCTGTAGATGGTCGTCCCAGGGGACCGTTCTGGCTGCCATCCAGGGCAGATTGCTGGCCATCCAAGGGGAAATCAGGAGATTCCGGCCTCTCAACGGCGGAGTGGGGAGGAGATTGAGGATTGATAGCATACCGCCTCGTACTCGGCTTCCTCGATGGGTTATTGGGCTTTGAAGGAGGTGGAAACAATTTGAAGCCCATACTCACAGGCTTGTTGCTTTCTGACATGGTGAGAATGATGTCTTGCTGGGTATACCAGCTCTCCTTAGTTCAAGAGTTCAAGAATTCACAGAATGATCAAACATCAATCCAACCTCTACTACCATACGTATAGCCCCCCTAAGGAGTGCCCATTCCTGCTGTTCTATATAGCACCTAGGTAACCCACCTCTTCTTCAACGGGCGCCTATGATCCAAATTTGGACAGCCTGCCATTCTGCATCTCTGGATTCCGATGGTGTGCGGTTTTCTACAAATAGATCCACGGTCGCTCAGGCTGCTTACGGGCTACGGGGGACAGCGAGTCATCGGGCTGGGTTGCGGGGGGACATCCTCGTGGGCGGCACGATGCAGCGTGATGGGGCTCGTGGTTGGGTGGTGGGCAAGCGCTCTCCGCGGCGATATTTGCAGGGGGGGGGGGTCTACAGTAAGTTGTCAGTAGGCAAGAGAGGAAAAATACCTCCCGAAAGCTGTCATGTGACCTCGTCCTCCAGCGACTCCTGAATAATATCACAGAGAGGGGGGGTGCTGGGATCAACATGAAAAAGAGGAGAGTCGGCTCTGTGGAAGAGACGTGCTTCTAGCGATGCGGCCAATGCGTGGGAGCTGCTGATTGATGATCTGAGGATCCATTGAGTGGACAGTGCAGGAAGAAGTGGAAAGGAATAATCGCGCAACTCTCTCGACTCTTGTTATTGGGCGCATTCGATCGCACGAGCACCTGGCAAGGCTGCAAGGCTGGCTTGGCTGGGCACTGCTTAGTATAGTACAGTACAGATAAATGCCTTCTCCAGCGCAGAGGCAGCCCACAGCCAGACAAGACAATTGCCGGGCGCACATCATGGCTGGCTCAGGGCGCACGTGAAGACGAAAGCGTCGCGAAACACTGGAGATCCGAGGGGTCGATGATACTCGATGGTGCAGATGGCTGATGGAGGGGGAAAGTGTGGAGAAGAGGGTCCCCACATCCGGCCATGGATACAGCATCGGAGTGCGTGAAGATCACGGCGAGACTGCGGCGGAGGATTGAGGATGATGATGATGATGATGATGATGATGATTGCTTTTGTGAGGGGAGAGGGAGGGAGGAGAGGGAGGAGACTTGAGAGGAGAGTCAAGGAGAGAAGAAAAGGACGGGAGAGAGGAGAGGAGAGAGAAGAGAGAAAGAAGAGAGGCTGAAAGGAGAGACTCGACAGGAATCAAGTTCTCCCTCCTCCGACATTCCTGATGCTCTCTCTCTCTTCTCTCTCTCCCCTCCTCATCCGAGACATGGAATCATACGTGAGACGGACTCTCGTCCCCCCAGTTCCAACGCAACGACAGACAGACAAGAAACATCAAAAGCAGCAATAATCCGCGGCTCTGGCGCCAGGGGGGAAACACCGATTCGTCTTTTCGTTGGCTGCGGGAAACATCGACAGGCATTTACTGTGGTGCCGACGAGGATGCGCTCAAGGGTTGAGGGCGCAGCGGGTAGATTGGCGGGGAGAGGAGGGGCAGCAGCGGCGGCAGCATGCTTCTTTTGGCGGACGTGGGTGCGTTTGGAGACGATGGAGGGGCGAGCGTGGTCAGTCATGATTGCGATGGTTGGGAGGGTTAATGGACAGGTGGATGGATCAAGTCGGAGAATAGATTGAGTTGGCAGAGGGATCGACGAGTTTGATGAGAAGATAAGGAGAGGAGATAGATTGAGGATCTCCTGCTTCTAGTGAGGCGGGTGGCGTGGTGGGGTGAGTTGAGATTGTTGATTCGGAGGTGACGAATTGACGAGAGTGAGTGAGTGAGTGGATTCTGTAATGTGCAAAAGGGGATCCAGCGGCGGGGAGCGGTGTTGATGAGTTATATAGCTGATCTTCCAGTGGAAGTGTGGAGAGTTGTCCCCATCTGAATCCCATTTCTTCCCATTTATCCCGTCTGTCCCATGAACGGGATCCGGTTCCACTCTTTCGCGAGTCTCTGGCGACGGCGGGCGGACATGACATCAGAGGGATCGGGTGCTGCGGCCTGGGCTACTACCTCATAACCAACCAAAAGCGCTTCTCGCCCTACGAGCTCGCCGGTATCAGCGTCGGCTCCCTCGCCCTCGGTCTCGGCGTCTTTGATCTTGGGCGCCGCCGCGGGATCAGCGAGGGCGCGAGCTTTGCGCTGCGCAGCGGCGACGAGCGGAAGGAGGGCGAGGAGGAGGAGGATTGGAGAGGCGAGTTCAAGGGCCGCGAATATGCGGATCTGAAGACCGAGGATAAGGTTAGCTGGTTGAGGAAGGAGGAGAAGAAAATTAGAGATATGCAGGCCCAGGAGAAATTCAGGTGCGGACAGGCGTACATCGCCAAGGAGGAGGCGTACGCTGCATATGAGAAGCATGGAGGATATGGCGGGCAGGATTGGAAGAAGTACGTTTCTCTTTCCTTTCTTTCCTCGCAAGCAGAGTACATATGAGGGACCAATCTTGCTAACACCGGCAATCCAGCTACAACCAAGCAGACGAGACATGCCAAGCCATGTACAACGAATACCAACGGCAACAAAAGCGCCTCGGCCAAATCCGGGTCGAGATCAACGAGCTCAACGAGCTCAACGGCTCCTGAATGATACCCTTATCCACAGCGCTGGCCGCCCCCACGATCGCGTGATCACAAACCCATCCCGCTCGGGGAAAGGACGACGCGCGCAGGACACGCATATGAGATTGCAACAAGCAAAAGAACCCCGAGACTTGTCGGATCGTGATACCTAGATAGACCTGGATGATTTCTGGATGAGCACGGAGGGAGACGCATGCATACCCGGTTCCGGTTCCTTTATAAATTACCTATCTACAGGATAGAGAGTGCATCTTTTTTTTCGAAGAGGGTATAGATTATTGTTAAATAGATCGGTCGGAGATAGGGATAGGATATAATATATTCGCTCTACTCTATGCGGGGGACGCCGGTGAGAGGGAGGTGCTGTGCCGTTGGTTTGAAAAGGGTGTTGGCAGTACCTTGGGGATGAGCTAACCTGCTGCAAGGCGGCTTTCAGGACCTAGGTGGTTCTGTCTTATGGATTATCTTGCATTATCCTCTCTATCTTTTCCTCTCTCTTCTCCTTTCCTTCATGCTTCTCCAGAATTCTAATCTCGCATTATTCATATCATCAACCCACGAAAAGTAAATCCAGCCGCTCATTCCTTACATATCACCTTTACAGATCCCAAGGACGGATCAATATACCGGACTTCTAACAGCAGTACCTTTTGTCACCTTGATCATTTCTCTAAAAGACAAAGCTACTCTACCTTATCTAACTTGTACATCAAGGATCCTGGCTAGACTTAACCGGCAAAGAGATAAAGTGAGGGACGAAAGATGAACGTTAGTCTGACCTAGTCGGGTATCATTTCAATGTGATCTCGTGCATGCATATCGAAGCACTGGACACAAATGCACTATCAAAGACTTTCTACATCTGGCTGCTTCTCGGGGAAGACGGTTTTTGTATCTGTATATAGCGTAGCAATGGATACTATAGATGTAGATGAACCAACTCATAGGACCAGTACAAGAGCCTGGATCTAGCTCAGCAGTTCTTCCACAGACTGACTCCGCACTTAAGCATGAAACGCCGCAGCGGCAGCTGGAAAGATAGCTGGTTGTTGGGAACTTGGGGAGCCAGTTTGGAGGAAGGAAAGGGGTCATGAATGCTGTGTTATTACAACTCCTAGGTAGAAAGCTCTACTATGCTACGGTAATCGCTACACCCTTCCAGCCCTTCGCAGGTTGAAGAAATGACCTTCTTCTTGGCAGACCTTGTAGCAGAGATGGGGGCGGGGTAGTGCCCATTGCGAAGACCCCGCTTTATTGCTGATGTAGCATTTGAGGCCTAATGTTATCAGATGTATTGAGTTCTTCGGATTGATGCTCGACAAAGAGTGCAGACTATATGTATTTTTAGGATCACCTCTTTGATACAAAGGCCTGGTCTTCAAAGGGGGTTCAACTTTCAGTTATGCAAGGCATCTCATTAGATCTCAGAGCCTGGAGAAGAGAAATTCAAGACAGGCTCTCTCTCAGTAGTAGAGATAGTAAAGGTTCATGAGTCTGGTTCTTTCCGCTCATCATCACGTCAAGATTTATATCTTTAATGTTGGCAATAAGCTAGAGGGCAAGTTGCAAGTCAGAAAGCTCCCCTTACGAGACTTATCACAGCCTAGAAATTCTTTAGGAAGCTGTCTTCTATCTCCGAGATTCATCTGCAGGATTAACAAGGCTGTTTCGTGGTCTATAGCGTCAGAGACACAGGGTTCTATCCAGACCACGTTTGACGAGAAGAGCTGAGCAGGATGGTCTGAGTTCTTAGCTGTGTCAGATAGATACATGATTCAAAGGGACAGAAAGTTGGACTGTCACCTACAATTGCTATAAACTTTATCTGTCCGGCTAAACAGGCCAGGGGAAGTATTGTAAGGGGATACTCTAAAGTGACCTCTTAGTACCTATGCACTACTTGCTTACACAATTATACTCTGTAACTTTCTAGGCTACAACATAAGTGGATAAGTAGTTGGACTACTCGAGGCGATCACCTTGCTCTTCTTGTACCGAGGATCCCTAGAAATCCACATCTTCGTTGCTACACGGCACGTGAGCCCCTTTTCCCCAAGCACCCATAAGCGATCTCGCTAAGGCACGACAGATCAAGAGAACTAGCGCCTTCCCTTCTACCTACCTACCTTCTCCATCTATATATTTCTACCTTTGGACTGACAAGTCTTGTCTTTACACTGCGCTCTATGCTGTCGGCGGATCATTAGAGGATGGAAGTCTATTTAGGGTAAGTCTGTCGCGCTGAATTACACCTTGAACTCATGGTACGCAAACACAGCACGCAGCTTTAGAAAGCTCTGTTCTTGTTGCGAACGAGATTCTCGTTGTGAAGAAGAAAGCCAGTACTTTCGAACACGTATTCACGCTGTGAATCTATTGTCTCATCTTGATTTCTCGTTGTCGATTTTCTTTTTTTCTGTTTTTTGTTCTTAAGCTCTGAAAGAAACGACAGAACTTCGCAGATGTACCTACCAAGCGGCCCAAGCCTTAAGCAAGGCCCCTCTCTACACCTGCACAGCTCTTACACTACCTAGTTCTACAGGTGTCACTAAAAGATGAAAGCTTAAGATGAGCATGCTGTACAGGCGTGCTTACCTAAAGGAACTTCTATTCTCTACTATAGGCCTTTAGAAACAGCCCTAGAAAAGAAGAGTCCCCGAGAGAGAACATCCTATAAAAAAAGAGCAGCCCGCTCTCTGAGAAAAAGGAGAGTAATAACCTACAAGCTCAAGGAGCAACGCCTGCTGGTACTTGTGGAAAACCGGAGTTCAGAGCTCGATAATTAGCGAGATCACGTACTCTAACAAGTTCCTAAAGTTAGTGAATGTTACGACGTGTGCAAGTTCCCCAAAGCGCTCTACGAACAAAACACATCTTTACATTACATTAGCACATAAGAGAATCATTATTGACTTTGGAATGAAGACAACTTAGGGGTAGGACTAACCTTATCTCATTGCAGCCCACGGTCTTGTTAAGAATCCCGATAGTTGCTTTGACCCAGGGGAAAGCGCGAAGGGCCCACGGATTCTAAACCACATCAACCTTTAAAGAGAGCATTCCTTCTCAAACGACACCCTTCGAGAAGTCGTCGACGCTCTCTAAGGCATTGAAGCCTTCAAGCTTGAAGGTGTTTTCTAGCTTACAGGCAATAGACTTTCACTATCACCGAACGTGTAGGCAGGAAAGTCTTACCATCCTTTATTTGCTCTAATGCCGCTTTCTACAAGTTTCCTCAGAGATCGCATATCCAGATCCGTCAGCCCTGAGAGAGAAAGCACCACAGGGCACCGAGTTCGATAATTCCATATATGTGACCTCATCAAGCCTCGGCACTTATAGCATTGTCGCCACTGGTTTGCTTCTGCCAGCTCCAACACTTCCTTGAGATTATCAACCGCTGCACAATCACTATTGTGCGATGCTCGCACAGCGTGCAGGTTATCTGTACACTTTCCACAAGCACCACGGCCTCCCTGGACCCTGGATATCCTTTGGATGGATGGATGTAGCGCACCTGGGATCCAGGCAGTATTTTGACTGCGTAGTATTCTCCATCAATTTCTTCCTGCATACCTTGATCCTTCCTGGCTTCAAGAATCGCCGAGCAGCTTCAAGGACGATAACGTGATTTGACTAGCAGCGGGGAGGGAATAGCTCCCTAGTACCAGGTGCTCGGATCTACCAGGCCACCTCTGCGCACAAGGGATGTGGACTTATCTCGGACGAACCGTAGCGCAAGAAAACGTGAGTATCCATTATCCGCGCCGTCAGACTACCCTCTCTGTGGACAAGCCATATTAATACCCCCTAGATGCCTGTCAGTCTCGACCTCTACCTTTGAGTAGACTTGACCAGCTCCGCTGGTCCCGGTGAAGAAATTATAAAACGATCAAGGACTGTGTATGATCTTACGAATCCTCAACACAATAATGTCGCTTAGAATTCGTCCTGCATTCTGTACCGTGAAAGTCAATTTTCACAATCTCAAACGGCAAAATGTGCGCTGCATTGGCCAACACTGTAAGTTATTCTACACTGTGCTCTTATTGGAAGTTCGCAAGTACAGACGAAACAAGTCTCGCTGTTGGGAGACTCAGACCGCTGTGAAGAACGACAAGCCGATTGTCGCTGTCAAGGAATTCAGACCGTTGTGGAAAATGAGATGGAAGACTTGACCGACATGGCTGACTGAACAGCGAAAGATCTCAATGGAGTGGTTGTTGGAGTAGATTCAATTGCTGTTCGGATTACACGTCGGTATCTGCAGAAATCCTTCAAAGAAGAGAGTAGGTTTCTCAAGTTGTAATAGGATATGGTAGCTCACCAGTACCGAGAAAGCAAGTGTATCTGTTGAGGAATTCAGACCGTGGTTCAGGATGAATACGAGACTTACAGCCCGCGTCAAAAAGCAGTAGCCCCATCCTCCAGGATCTCACGATGCTCCCCTAGACGAGCAGCCAGCACAACAACAGCCAAGTGAATATATCTTAGGTATCAGCTTTAGTTAGCTCTCCTTATCACTTCCTCAAGGATCCAGAGCCGAAGATTTCTTTTAGTAGCGTCACCATCCCGTTATTTAGATCCCCTGCACAGCGTCACATACCCTCTCCCGTGCACAATTACAGAAAAAGGGGTGTCTAATCACGTGGTTTAATTTCACGCACTGTCTCTTCCTCGGTCCTGTAAAGAGCTCCAACCCTCTTCCCAACGCCCAAGGCTCGAATCTACGAATCTACGAATGCCAATTTACAGGTAAGTACAGTATCTTAAAACAGTAGAAGTTATGCTAATACAGATTTATAGAGATGCAGACCTTCGAGGCTTCGAGCACCGTCTCAACCTCCAATCTTCAGAACTACGAATACTCTCCTCTCCCCCTCCTTCTCTTACTGCCTGATGCGCAGATCCTCATTCGATTTTATATGTTTGAAACTGTCTTTCTCTAAATCACTCAAGATCTGGATTCCGAGATGTCTCTCTATCGGATTTTATCATTTCTGTCTATCCAGGATGTATCTATCGGGAGGGGTGAGGGGTTGCGAAGTAAAAGTTTTAAGGAAGAGCGTGCTTGATTCAAGATCTTGACAAGTGGAAGTTTACAGTCTTAATTCCATCAATATCAAACAAAGATTGCGTTACAAGTCTCGTGCTGCTCAGGGTAGGTAAATGATAGTGTCAAAATCTCTCACTCCTATTGATTCCAATGTCTATATACGACGACTTAAACTATACCCTTAAATTCCCTTCCTCTTCTATACACATGCATAACTGCTTTTCCACCTGAGCCATCTCACGATGTACTGCAGCTCCCCTTCCCTCTTTCCCTGCCAATCAAAAGCGAAGCGAACTAAACAAAACGCTCAGCTATCCAGAACCATGCAAGCCAGGCCAAAACAAGCGACATAAATACAGCACAAGAAGGGAGTAGTTAACTTTCTATGAAACGAAAAAAGCCAAGGCCCATGACAAAACGCCGCGCAATACAAGAAGAGTAGAATAGCAGATCTGTGATTTAAATTTTACTTATACTCAATATTCTTACTACTTTCGCCAGGAAAACCGACCTTTTTTTTTGCTGCACATATTTCTTTTTTTTTATTTTGGTTGCTTCCACCGCCAATGATGATAGACGAACGCCCAAGCAAACAAGCGACCAAGTGACGAGGGAAATCCGAGGTGTTGGGAGTCGCTCGGCAAAGGAGGGGAGCGGATGATATGACTACCGGAGTAGCACTCAACACCTCGGTTTATTTTTTCCGTCGAAAGAAGGGAAGCATGCAAGCACAAGCACAAGCACAATTCTATCCAGCCCATCCAATCCCAGGTCTTCCTTTGCCAATCAATCTATCCGGGGTATAGTTCTTACTCGTTCGTTCATGACTCGAGAAATGTCTTTGTTCAAAAAAAACTCCGCCCAATGCAGTTTTGTGTCGTGTGGTATAGAAGTTATATAGTAAATGAAACCAGGTGCGCCGGTTGATGGGTGTGGCGGAGGAGGTTTGAAGCGTCGTGTATGCGTCGCAGGTCTTATGTGGGAACGGAGAAGCTGGGGTGCCGGCAGATTATTCGTTATCGGGTTCGTTAAGGTTCCATGTGGTTTCACATCATGCCTTCTTCGCCGATACCAGGAAGTCCTGCGACATTGACTCCCAAACCCCCTAATCCAACCGCTGCCATATGACTGTTGAGCTTGAGCTCCGGATTGCAAGGTGGCGAATGTTGCTTGTGCTGATATAATTATTAGCCGAAGGCTCGGGATCCTCTCCACCAGGGCATTGCTTACATATTTCAAACCATTCAGGTTCTTGTATCGCTTGCCACAAACCTCGCATTTGTAAGGCTTCTCCTTTTCCATCCCGAGGGTCCCAGGGTAAGGAGTTGAGGTCTCGGGGTTGACGATCGAGAACGTTCCGTCGCCGTTCTCGTGTAGCTGTTGCGTTTGGTGACCGTGCGTTTTGTGGTACCTATGGAAGTCAGTACATGCCAAAATGTTGGCAGAGGTGATACGCACTTCAGGCCGTTTTGGTTCTTGTAGGCCTTCTCGCATCCAATAACTGGACACCTAAACGGCTTGTGTTCTTCGCCCAACAGCAACGCTGCTGCCTGAGGATTACTTCCCATCTCATTCATAGCCATCATCTGCTGTTGTCGGTAGGCTGTCATCAGGTCGCTGTGGTTTCCGTATTGCCCTTGTCCCAAGCCAAACTGCGCAAACTGTTGTTGTAATGCTCTCTGATTGTTAGAACCTCCGTTCGGACTGAATAATCGCTTCGCCGGTTCGTCTATGCATAAGTCCAATCCCAGATCATTTTGCCCAAATCCAAATGGGTATGACATATTCAGGTTCCCCCTGCTCATATTATTCTGCATGCCCGAGAAATCGTCATCCATTTCTCCAGCGGGCGTCCCCGGAACCGAGGTATCAGGTGAGAATGTTTGGTGCTGCGTCGTGCTTAGTGTTGGTGTATTCACGGACGAAACCGTGGGATTATGTTGGAATCCAAAGCCGGATGCTGCTGGAGTGGGCGGCTGTGAGGTTCGAAGTCCAGCGTGCTGCAGGCCGTTGGAATTCAGATTCAGGGAGGGACGTTGTTGCTGACCAAACAGCGATTGTTGCGCTGGCTGATGTTGCTGGTTTTGCTGTGCGGGAGTCCCTGGTGCTCGATCCATAGGTCCTATCGCATCATCCATCTCCATATCTTCCACCTCATCTTCATCATCCCCACCTTTCGACATCGGCGTCGAAGGCTGGGACTGCTGTTGTTGACGCATTAATTGGATGCCTCCAACAGCGCCTCCCGTTGGCATTTGTAGGCCGCTTGGCCTCGATTGTTGATTTTGCGATTGCTGAGCTTGTTGCTGGACAGCTGTCGCCGCCTGAGCTGCAATAGCCGCTTTGCTATTTGGAGTCGCGTGTTCTCTCGCTCTTTGTGCTGCGGCAGCGGTCCGTAGAGATTGTGGCGTTTGCTGTGCGTGGCTTTCCTCGTAGTGCTGTAGGAGATCGTGCAGGGTAGCTAATGTTTGGCCGCAGCATGCGAAATCTCGCATGAAGTTGGCCTCGAGTTTCGGGAGGTATGAGGAGGAGTGGTAAGATGGCGACTGATATGGGAATGGCGATGTTCCAGCCATAATGATACTATCCAGATTGTGTCAGTACCTTGCAGAGAGCGGGAAGGCGCAAGTCCGAGAAGGGGCTTTGGGGGGGGCAGTAGTTCCCAAGGACAAGGCAGCAGACGTACTCATCTCGAATCCAGCTTCCAACGGAAACACCTCCCCAACTCATGCCGCCCACCAGGCTCCCGGCCAAACTTTCCCGCCGCGGGCGAGGATCTCTGTTAGGGTTCGCCATGGAGATTGGTTTTGCTCCGGCGAAGGAGTCCTGTCTCCCCCGACCCATACTCGAATCGTAGGCGATGCCACTCATGATGGCGGATGTGCGGGAGTCGGTATCGTGGAAGTTGGGGTTCTGCTTGCCCTGCGACGAGGGCGATGATGAAGCGTTGCGTGTGGGAGTGGCAATGTCAATAGGCGAGGTTGTGGACGTCGGCATTGTAAAACAACGAGGGTCCTCGTTAAGTGGGGGGGATGACTGCGAGGAGGGGAGCGAGTAATCGGGCGAGTCGGGCGAGAGCGAGTCAGAGGCGGGCGAGGAGGAGGAGGAGGAGGAGGAGGAGGAGGGAGGGGGAGGAGGAGGAGGGAGGAGGAGGAGGAGGAGAGTCGATCGCCGGGTCTACCGTTGATGATGCGGCTCTTGCTGTTGTCGATGCTGGTGGTGGTGCTGCTACTGCTGCTATTAAGGGCGTCAGCAAAAAAAAGGCAGACGGGGTTGTCCAGGGAGGAGGGCAAAATACAGTGACAGTAGTGACTAGTGGTGGTTGTGGAATAATCAGAATCGAAAGCAGAACCAGAACCAGAACCAGGACCAGGCTCGCATGCGGCGGCGCTGGAAGACGACGAGGGCGACTTTCGGGATCCTCTGCTGAGCCACTCAAGAACCGCGCTCATGCTCGCGTCTATCCCGATGCAGACTAGGGCCGGTCTAGTACACTAAGGCTGCTTTAGGAAGCCAACCCCGGTCGGAAGCGAGACGGTACTGGACGGAGAGACTCAGAGAGGGATTGGTGAGAGAGAGAGAGCGAGAGAGAGAGAGAGAGTAGTGAGAGAGGCAGAAGGGCAGAAGGGCAGCGTTGAAGAGATGGGGTTGGGTTGGGTTGGGCGGGGGACGGGACCGTGGCAGCGGCGAATTAACAACGATATATGATGGGATGGTCGATGATGGGATGATGGGATGATAACAAGGGCAACAACGCAAGATCCCGCTCGAGAGAGACTCGGAGAGGGAAAAAAAGGAAGCGGAGAAGGGGATATGACTGGGATGGGATGCGATGGGATGGGGATGTCTCTTGCTTAAGTCCTCCCTCGTGGCAGCCACGAAGTCTGGAACAACGAACAACGGTAGACTCGGGCGGCAAGGGACGAACGGTCTGCGAACTTGCGAGATTCGAACTCCTCGAGCGTGGACCGTGGACGGGAGTCTGGCACGGTACAGCCAGCGTCTCGCACCCTAAGGACCTTTGAGGCTGGCGTCGGGGGCGCTTCTGGTGTTGTGCTGGATTAGAGGAGGATCGATGTTTTGACCGTTTGTTTTGCCTCTGGCTCCCGGCTCCTGGGTCCTGGGCAACTGAGCACTGGGCAGGCGATGGGCAGAGGGCGGAAATGATGGCGTCGATTTGCGAAGAGACGGTGAGCCCTCCGTCCCCGTTGCCAAAGCGGTCTGGGCTTCATATATATCTACTGTACAGATCTCATGTGTCCTTTGCAGCCTTCGCTGCCATCGCTGCTGCTCCTGGCTCTCTGCCATCGCTCCCACCGTTGGCCCTCCCGTCCTGGTATGCAAGATGATTCGCCGTTCCTCGTGGGTGGTTCCGTGGTACGCTTTCTCGAGCTACGCTACCGCCGGCCCTGCTGCTACTGACGCTCCTGGGACAAGGCCCGGACGGTGCAAAGCACGTTGCCTCATTCAGGGCCGGCGCCCCCGAAGCGTCGAAGGGTCGAAGCCTCGAAGGGTTCGTCCATGGCCGTTGGGACCCGTACACCAACAGTGGAGTCTGGACCCCTGGTAAAGACGGTGGGCAGGCGAGCGACTCATGTTCTTCAGATCTCCAGTCTGGAAGTTCTGCACGTTCAGCCCTTCAAACGCGATCCGAGGCCTTGCCTGACAGTGCCTTGAGGCCTGAGGTGGTTTCGGTGCCTCGGGAGTCGGTAGTAGTGCTGCCCTTCGGTGTGTCTCAGACTCAGGAGTTGTTGCTGTACTCCGTAAGTAGTTGCAACTTGCCATCGTTGCCTTCGTTGCCACGCTCGGCCTCAGGCTCCCCAACTCTCTCCTGGTCTTACCATCTCCAGGAACAGACGAGAGACTTCCCTCGTCCCGAGCGACCCAGATCAGACCAGAGCCGACGGCCAATCGCAACCGGTTTAGAGGACGGAGGAGAGGAAAGGAAGAAAGGATAAAGGGGCGTAGAGTCATGGGAGGTCATGTGTTCTCGGGCAGAGTTCAATAATCTAGGTACAAGGCCCGACAGGCTCTTGGTCGGTTCAGCTGTCGAGGCACGGAGGGAGAGGTTCTGGACAACAGAGAGCCTCAAGTATTTGGAAGTCGTGGAGGAACCAACAATCCACCTGGACCTAAGAAGTGCTGACTTGTAGCACTGCAGAGTAGGTATCAAGTCATCAACTACTATCCCATCTCTTAAGAGTCCAAGAGCCATTCCGGCTCCACATTTGCCTGACCTTCCCTTGCCTTGCCGTTCTTCTTCTGCCTTGCGGTCTTCACAACTCCCTTCGCCATTCGCCATACTTACCTGCCTAGGGAGCCTTCCGTACTTCTATGGACGAGCCGACTTTGTTAGAAGCTCGAGTTAGCCGTGGCCCGTCTTGCCCCGTAGAACTCGACGTCGACGCAAGATCTCTGGCCCCCGAGTCCCCAGATTTCCCAGCAGCCTGTGCCGTACGTTGTTGCTTGTTGCTGTATTAATAATCTGCCACCCTCACCCCATGATCGTCCCCAATAGCCCTCGTCCCATACGAGGCCGGAAGAGTAAGCAGGGCTGCACGAGCGTCGTCGTAGTGACTCGTGAGTAAGGCTCAGGGCCAAAAGCAACGGGCCTCACCAGGAGATTCCTCGGAGAATGGCATTCGCGAATCGCAGGGTCTCGCCGTCCCTCTCCGTCCCTCGCCGTCCCTCGCCGTCTGTTCCCCCAGCGCCCCCAAAACCCCCCCAAAAGCCCCCAGGTACGTAATTATTAGTCGTCGAATACCAGGGAGTGCCCGATTTATTTCCTTTGCCATTGCATCATCCCGTCTCCGGGATTTGAGCCTTAAGCCTTTCAAGAGCCTCTCCTTTGCCTCTCTTCAGCCCTCTTCGAATGACGAAGACCTTTTTATTTATTTGAAGGACATCTCTTCATCGTACCGTCATTGACGCCTGCATTGCCTCGTTGCCTTTCTGCCCGCCCACTAGAAGAGCACGGCGTTACGGGCTACGACGTAACCTTAGACAATTCCACTAAACTTCACTACAACGAACTGCTGAGACAACAACGAGCGCCCGATTTCACGCTCCTCGAACATACTCGATCCAGATCCTTTCTTCAGACAGAGCCAAAGGAAGCCGCTCAGCTGCCAATTCCTGGTTCATCCAAGCTACGAACAACTACGTCTCATTGACCGACTTACCATACGCACCTACCTGAGAGGTCTCGTGCAAAAGCACAGTCGAGAAGATGAAGATTCTTACAAAGGAAGAAGAACAAGCCCACTACGATGCTACCGTTAAGGGAGGCTCAATCGGCGGTCTCGTCGGTCTCATTGTCGTACGTACCCTTCATCTTCATCCTCTTGACATTTCTCCCTTCGCCCCCGTCCTCTCAGCATCTTCTCAGCATGACTATGGAACATCTCCAGCTAACACCCTTCCCTAGGGCGGAGCCGCCGTCTACGCTGCCAACCAACGCTTCCACACGATCCGCAACCTCACCGTGCCCATGAAGTCCTTCCTCGTCTCTTCGTCCGCAACCTTCGCGGCCATTATTTCTGCGGACCGCGCGTCGCGTGGCTTCGAGGCCTCGCGAGAGCCCTCCCGGGGCTACCTTGACAGCGCTACCAGAGAGCTCGAGCAGGCCCGGAAATCCGAGTCAACTATGCAGCGCCTCAAGGACTGGGGCCGCGAGAACCGCTACCCCATCGTGGCGGCGTCGTGGGTGGCGTCCATGGGTATCGCGCTGGGCATGGTGGGACGCAACCCGTACCTGACGCGTGCGCAGAAGCTGGTGCAGGCGCGTGTGTACGCGCAGGGCCTGACAGTCGC
Source organism: Amorphotheca resinae ATCC 22711 (assembly GCF_003019875.1). Taxonomy (NCBI): domain Eukaryota; kingdom Fungi; phylum Ascomycota; class Leotiomycetes; order Helotiales; family Amorphothecaceae; genus Amorphotheca; species Amorphotheca resinae. The sequence goes on from NW_020194483.1 coordinate 198,182, forward strand.
GGTGCTGATTGCATCGGCCGCCTTCGAGATGGGCGATGCGAGTAAGGGCAAGGGCCGCTGGGAGACAGTCAAGATCATCGACCCGAATGACCCAGAGCACAAGCACTTGATTGAGAAGCGCATCCATCACGAGGCGTACCAGGGTGAGGATTTGTGGCGTGGTGCGTATCCCCATTCCCCATCCCCTTGACCTTGCCAGAGCACCAGCTAATTCATTCATTCAAAAAACAGACATGGTCGCAGCAGAAGAGCGCCGCTTGGCCGCCAAGGCCGAAGAAGCCAAGGCCGGCGAGTCTGGCAAATCTTCAGAGCCCAAGAAGAACTAAACTTCTTCGCACCCAAAGCTCAAGTATCAAAATCTAGGGGATCTAATGAACCAGACAGGAGGTGGAGATTTGTTTCTCAGTGTGTTGTGTATATATAAAGGGGAGTATACATGAAAAGTGTCCAGTCGATCGGCTTTCCTGGAATGAAGCGGAATGAAAATGGGTGCGGGGGAAGACGTTACGTATGTATGGGAAGCGAGAATTGAAGATGTGACGTCCTAGGAATGTATGATTGTGTATGGAGGGATGAATTGGGGATGAGGAGTAGAGGTAAATAAGAAAGTTCGCATGTATGTAGTAGCGGAGCATAGCATGGCATGGCAATCTTCTCTCTATCTTTCAGACGGGTATTCTATTTAAATCCAATGAGCGTCTCATTCATCCACTTTTCGCATTGTACATGAACGCTCCCCCCTCTTACCGCCCCAAGAAAAAGGAAAAGAAGAAGAACCCTAGTGTACCTACCTCCCCCTCCAAGCCCCAGATGTAGACGAAGGCTAGACAAAAGTCAATATAATAGATCTGTTTCTTTTTATTCTACTCTATCCGTTTCCCTCTTTCCATCCAAGGTCTAGATGGGAGGAGCCCTCTAGTATGTCTCATAAATCGTCCTTGGTCAAAAAAGGTCCCAAAAAATTCCCTCGGATTTCCTACTGCCCATACATACGCAAACATCAAACAGATGCCCATATCTTAAGACAAGGGACAAAGCTTAGATGATGAAAGGATAAACAGCTAAGCCAGGAAGGAGGGAAGCTGGTCCCCTTTTTTTATTCCTCTGCCGTATCCCTGTCCTATAGTTCTCCGCCCTTGGGATCAGGGGCGTTTGCTCTCAAGCCAAGGTTCATACGCAAAATAGAGAGATCAAGAGGGATACATAAACGCTTAAACATCGATGCTGAAATGGCTGATTTGGCTATAATAAGCATGGACCGCCAACTCGAGGATCCAGACATCGCCGAACACCGTCGCGCCGTCGAAACCCCCGACGACCACGAGGCGGCTATCGTGCAGCACTGCCCCGTGGTACCCGCGGGCTTTCATCTTCGCCCCGTAGACCAGCCGCCGGTCCCAGACCATCGTCACCAGGTTCAGGAGCAGGACCTCGTTACAGTACTCCACACCGTCATGGCCGCCGATTACAAACAGGTAGCTGCCGACGATTGTCGCCGTATGGGAGAGGCGGGGGAAAGATGCGGAGGGCGGGATGGAAACAGGAGTGAAGAGCGAGGTAGCCACGTCAAAGATCCACACATCGCGGAAGCACTCGCCGCCGTCAGAGCCCCCATAGATAATGAGTTTCGAGCCCACCATATTCGCCGTGTGGTAGCCACGGGCTTTGGGGACTGTCCTGTCTTCAGAGGAGGGGGTCGAGGGCGGCGAGATCAATTTCCAAGACATCTTATTCGTGTCCGCGACGTCAAGGCGCCACACATCGTTGAGAGCGCGGACGCCATCTCCCCCACCAAATATATAAATCCCGTTCCGGTATAGACAGGCCGTGTGCGCTCGTCGCTTTGAGGGGTAGCGGTCTCCGTTTCTGCCATCGCCCTGAACGTGCGGTTTCGACCAGCGGAAGTTTACTGTGTCGAGGACATATACATCGTTGTAGTATGCAGGCCCGTCCCCCCCACCGAATACGATTAGCTTCTTTCCTACAGCTGTGCATGTCATGGCCCGCAACGGAACTGGAATATCTCCGCATACGTGGGGAACTGAGAAGTAAAATGAGTCTGCATCCAGAACATATAACTCATTGAAGCACGACAGGGAGCTGCATCCACCAAAGATATAAATCGATGAACCGATCAACGTCGTCGTATGTGCACGCAGTGATACTGGAGCTGTCCCAGAAACAGGGGCAAGGGACCAGTACATTCCCGACGCCGGGGCAAGCGGTACGTCAGGAGCAGTCTTCGGACAAGGCAGAGGAGGGAATGCGATGTATGAGCGGTGTTGAGCGGGGCCTCGTTGGGAGGGCGTTGTGTTTCGTGAAATCGCGGGTGAGGGGCTACCCTGGGAGGGTTTTGGTGCGATTGCTGATGTGGACCGCAGATTGAGAGGTCGTGCTGCCGTTGGGTTATTGATATTGAGACTTGACGCTGAGGCAGCAGGAGCTGGTGCGCGGCTTGCTGAAGAAGCACTGTCTGGCCTTGGGGTAGCATTGCCATTGCTGTGTGTAGAGGGCGGCTTGGACGATTTAGGAGACGAAGTACTGGAATCTTTATGCGACATTGACTGCGACCGTTGCCGCAGTGTCAATTCCGAGGTCTTCTTCCTTCTATCATGACTCTTTGTTGACAGATGCCCAGGCGTATGGCTTCGTGGGACGTCCTTGGGGGGCTCCGAATCCTCGGGGATATCTTGGGGTCGCGTGTCGGAGGGGGATACGCGCATTATCTGCTGCGAGCGGACATTCTTTGCTTTGGCGGCTGAGCGAGAGGTCTTGTCTCTGTCCGACGACTTTGAGGAATCACCCATTGTGTATGCGCTGCAGAGTCCGTGGGCTGAGGCCTGTGAGCATTGTCTGGCGAGAGTCCCGGGGGGTGTAGGGAAGGCAATTGAGGCTGAAGGCGGAACGTTGGTGTTGCATGAAGATGGATCTTGCACCCTGGTGAATAGAGTTTCACGGGGCCTGCGCAACACACATCACCGGAGACGGGTAGATAGGGAGACAGGTGACAGATAGATAGGCACCTAGGACGAGGAGAATTGAGAACGCATATTCCCAGATCCGGCCAAAGATGAAGGGGTTGTGGGGGAGGTGTGCAGTCTGCTGTCTACGGGTTATTTGAGAGGTTTGGAGGTTTGGAGGTTCGAGGTTGTCGAGGCCTGGAAATTAAGGCGAGACATGCATTTTGGTACCGAGCCTCCCACTGATCACATGACCCCAGCCACAGTGTCGTGTCTAAAGTGTGGCTGGAGAATGGCGCTAAGATAAGATCGATAAAAAAAATAATCGAGGGGAGTACTTTAACCCACTTCACCCCAATTCAATCACCAGACCCCAAACGCCGAGGAAACGAGCCTTACGGTGAATGAGGTGGTGACACAAAGGCTCTACCAGAACTGCTACTTCCCTACCAAACAAAACATTCCATACCCCGGAGAGACAAGGCTTAGAAGAATTATATCCGCAAGAGATCCGGCAGCACTGAGTGAGAGAACGTTCAGCACAATGGAGGACCAGACCCGAAACCCCCAGGATGCAGACCATTCTTTGAAAAGGCCCTTGGAAGGAGAGCAATTGGAACAAGCCAAATCGGAGCGCGGTTCAGCGGAAATCAAAATCGAGAAAACAGAAAGCAGTAGTATACAATGCGAATCAGTAGCACCGGAGCCCGAGGGACCGGCATCGAAGCGGCTAAAGCTTGAGGAGCCCGAAAAGGCTCTCAAAGTCGATGCACGAGACAAGGTTAAAGGAATTGCTCTAATCAAGCCTGAGTGAGTAAATATCCGCTCTTCATCTGTAGCGGTGATTGACGTGCTTTTTATCATCTTATAGATATCTCATCAATACGTATAGAAGGGCAGCACCATCTCCTCCTACTCCAGACGATGATGCAGCTGAGGAGAGAACGGATGATCGAGATAACGGGGGAAAGAAGAAAAAGAAAGAGAGAGGCCAAAACACGAATCGCCAATTTGGTTCGTGGTACGACGCAATCAGATTATGCAACAGTCGAGCAAATTCGCCCGAATTTTCTCCAAAGCATTGCAAATTCGGAGACTCTTGCAAATGTACCCATGATCTAAGAAAATATCTGAAAGAGGGGAAGAGGGAAGATTTAACCACTTTCAATGGGAAATGTCCAGTTCTGGAGGCCAATGGCACCTGCCATGCTGGATGGAAGTGTCGATTTGTAGGAAGCCATTCAAAGGAAATTGAGCGTGAGGATGGCCGGATGGAATTGGTCCTTACGGATGACCTACAACAGGTGACGAGCTCGACTGAGGAGGAGGAGGAGGAGAACAGAAAAGGAGTCGTGAATGTCGTTGGAACTAAGGACAAGCTAGATCTGGCTAGAAGAAGGCTGACGACCGAGAAATCAGAAAAGTACACCGAATGGTTGGAAAGAGACACGAAGGAAATGGAGAAGATCTATCACCAGAGGAAAGACGCTGCGGAAGAGGATAAGCAAGAGAATCGAGCCCAATTTACGGATCCTCCGTATCTTCCTTCCGAGAAGAAAAGGCTATATTTCGGCCCAGAGACACCTGTCCTCGCCCCTCTAACAACACAAGGAAATTTACCATTTCGAAGGATGTGCGTGGAATTTGGAGCACAGCTTACTTACTCGGAGATGGCCATGACACTGCCTTTAATTCAGGGTCAAAAGTCTGAATGGGCATTGATGAAGGCACATGAGAGTGAAATCTTGCCTCCTCGGTATACGCCCAAATCAATCGTTCAAGGGTATGATAACTCGAAGGATTTGAAATTTGGCGCTCAAGTGTCGGCGAGTAAGCCTTGGCAGGCATTGAAGGGGGCAGAAATCCTCAGTCGACTTGTACCCCATCTACGAGTTATTGATTTGAACTGCGGATGCCCAATCGAGCTTGTATATCGACAAGGCGCTGGATCGGCGTTACTTGATGCGCCATCAAAGCTCGAGAAGATGATTAGAGGAATGAACGTGGTATCCGGAGACATACCAATCACAGCTAAAATTAGAATGGGCACAAGAGACGGAAAGCCCACCGCACAGAAGACGATAGAACGTCTAGCGTTCGGCGGTTATGAAGCTCGAGAACGATTGGGAGCCCCTGGATGTGCTGCAATTACTCTTCATGGCAGAAGTAGACAGCAACGATATACCAGGAGCGCAGACTGGTCGTATATCGCGGAATGTGCAGCATTGGTTCAATCATACAACAAGAAGAAGGATGAGATAACGGATACCATCAGAGAACCAGATGCAAGGACCCAAGCCAATATTCCAGATGGAAAAATGTACTTCATTGGCAACGGTGATTGCTATTCACACGTTGACTACCTTGATCACATCCAAAATGCCGGCGTAGACTCCGTCATGGTCGCACGGGGTGCTTTGATCAAGCCGTGGATCTTCGAAGAAATTGAAAAGGGGCAGTACATCGACAAGTCGGCCACCGAGCGTCTTAGTTATATTGAGAAGTTTGTACGCTATGGGCTTGAAGCTTGGGGTTCAGATGAAGTGGGCGTTGGGCAGACACGACGGTTCTTGCTTGAATGGTTGAGCTTTGCTTACCGATATGTTCCTGTGGGCATCCTGGATCATCTGCCGCCCAGCCTACAGGACCGTCCCCCGGCTTACAGGGGAAGAAATGATCTGGAGACGTTATTGGCAAGCGATAATTATTTAGATTGGATAAAGATTAGGTATGCCGTTGTTGTTCTACCTGGATGCGGAGATGCTGACGGGGTTTAGTGAGATGTTCCTTGGTCCCGCGCACAAGGACTTCAAATTCCAGCCAAAACACAAGTCGAACAGTTACGAGATCGAAGCCGAAGGATAAGGGTCGGTTAGGGGGGAGAGGGGAGTTGAGTGTCTACTGTGATTGACTATCATGCATAGAAGGCATTTGCAAAGGGTATATCTACATTACTTACAAAATCGCCTCTGACGACTAAAGACCAAAGACAACCGACTTGGGTAAAGAGAAAAAGCCCAAAAAGCAAGTAAATATGGAGTGGTTAGGTAGCCGCTGAATGAGACATATCTTAAGCAAAGATTTTCCTTTAACCCCTTCACCACTTCTTCGCCCTCTCCCTCGCCCTCCTGCTTGCACGCACGTGAAGTGTCCCGGCCCCAGTATCACGTGCAAAGACCCCCGGCGTAATCAAAGCGGCGCGTTTCCTTCTCAGTACTAGCGTTGAAAATCCGGGAAGCGAAAGGATGACGTTGCGATTGGAGCTCTGAGCTAAGGTACCTACCTCCCTATACAATACGACGACACAAACAACACATGTCAAACCACCTTCCTGCCCCTCATCCACAACACCATCATATCTTCTCGGTACTGTGAAGACTACTTGGTGGCAGCTTTACTCGACGGTGAGTTGGACTTTTGGCTGCCTGGACTGAGAGAAAGAGTTGAGCCAATCCAGTAGATTTGGACGACACGGTATCTTGGAAAAACCTAGCTGACTCTGATATAGACACGACTCGACAGCACATACTCCTCAATCATATTCCGTAGGAAACAGATCAGTCTTACAATATGACTCTTTACTACAGTCTCGTAAGCACTCTATCACACTGTCGACCATATCTTTTCCTTGCGGGCAACCACGGAGGCCCCAGCCCGAGCAATGAAGAAAAAAGCTAATCAATTTGACCATAGGTCTTCATGCTCCTTGTAGCTGAAATGGCTCTCTTTATGCTACTCATTGTTCCCATCCCCTTTACCATCCGTCGAAAGATGTTCACTTTCATGTACCACTCCTTCTTGCCCCTATGCTCACCATATACTTACACCTCATAGAAGCGAAAGTCCGTTGGTTGCGAAGCTACAATATGGAATGAAGATAACCTTCATTTTTATCTTGATCCTCTTCATTGATAGTGTGAACCGCGTTTATCGCGTGCAGGTCGAGCTTGCAGAGAGCAAGGACATGGGCGCGTACGTACCATACCCTCTTCACTCTCTCCCTCAAAGGGCCAATACTGATAGAAGCAGCAGATCGGCAGTTCTAGGTCACGAGCGCATGGAGGTGCAGGCTCGAAAATTCTACTCGCAGCGAAACATGTACCTCTGTGGATTCACACTCTTTCTTTCCCTGATCCTGAACCGCACCTACACCCTGATCCTCGATGTTCTCCGCTTGGAAGAGAAGGTCAAGAAATATGAAGGGGACCCAAGTGCAGGGGGAAAGCAGGGAGAGAAGCTGGAGAATGCTGGAAACATGGGAGAGATCGCAAAGCTGAGGAAGGAGTTGGCAGCGAAGGAGAGGGATCTTGAAACGTTGAAGAAGCAGTCGGAGGGATTAAGCAGAGAATATGGAAACTTGAGCGATACATACGAGGCGACGCAGAAGGATGGGACGCCTAAGAAGGACAAATAATTGGCGAATTTTTTGGCCTGAAAGTCCAACATCCAGGAGTCGGTGGAGAGAAGTGAGGGAGGGCGTTGCAGGATGTCTGTACGGGCTGTTGACGAGCGTGGTTTTGATAAGATGATGAGATGCATGACTACAGGGATCTGCAGTGGATATGGTGAGTCTGGTGGAAAGAGAAAAGCAGTGTTTTTGGCCCCTGCAACTTTCTGATTATGTTGTAGTTTAGCCTGTCAAAATGGAACGTTTCTTCCCAGGCCTTCCTGTCGGCATGATTAACCTCTCTGAGAGAGACGAGCTTTCCGTTACTACCGTATCTACCTACCTAGGTAGGCAAGGTACTTGACATCTCCTCCTGCCTTGCCCAATATTCGTCGGTCCATATATCGAAACTCCCCGACCCTTTTCCTCCCCGTACCACTCACAAACTCACAAACTCACAAACTCACAAATTCACAAACTCACAAACTCACAAACTCACAAACTCACAAACTCAAACTCACAAACTCAAATTCATTACAGTCTCTTCCTCAACAGTCGACGAATCCAGCCATCTCCCCCTCAGCCTTCGACCTTTTTAACGACCTCTCGCTAACGAAGAGCACCTCATCGTCCTTAGCCTATTGCACGAGCAGAACCTTCTCATATCCCTAGCCACCATTTCCTTTTCTGCTTTTCGAGCTCCCCCTCCCCTCCAGATATCTCCTCCGCCCTCTTCCTCTTCTGGTCAACTCCCTCCTTAGTCTTACAACTCCATCCTTTATCCATGACCTCGAACTCCGCACGCGCCAACCCCACGCTCTCCTCTTCGCCTAGATCCTCGAATCGCTGCGCGATGAACGCCTTACGCTGCAGCCGCGCCGCCATGCATGTTGCCAGCTCCCGTTTCTGGTGCGCGACGCGGGCGAGCTCCGCCATCTCGCTGGCGTCGAGATCGCTGAATATTGATTCTGCGGGCGGTGAGGGGGTGCCGGAGCGCGAGCGTGGGAGGATGAACAGGCTTTGGAGGTCTGCTGTTCCGGAGGGAGACGAAGTTGGTTGGGTCTTCAGCGATGGGGATAGGGAGAATCAACAGTTACCTTTGGAACGGTACTTGAAGCGGAAGACAGTGACGGGATGACCTTCCCATCGATCAACGACGTGCTTTGGAAGAGCGACTCTTCGATTATCTCTTCCGCATCTCTAAGCCTAAGACCAGCATTCCACATTAGCATTCCCGTCCCCTCCTGCTTCCTCCACACTGCTTTCCCGCCTCCACCATCAAACTACGCATCCAGGAATAGGAGTGGGGCAGGGACTTACTCAACGCTCAAGCTGATAGCTTGCTCCTTAATTAAGGTCTCTGGCACCTCCTTGATCACATGCTTAAGCTTTGCTTTCTTCGGCATGATGATCTTTGTCCTGCGCTCACGGTATACCCGCACTTCGACCGTCCCAATATTCTTCATGCTTTCTCTCTCCTTCGCCGTGTAGACCCCAATATGCTTGCCATCTATCGCAGCCCATCAGCACCGCTCATCCCCAGATCCTTCTCTCCTTGGTGGTGTAGGATCTGACCGCTTCCGAGCCAAAATCGGATCGGAACCTAGTTATTTGCTCGCTGAGCAGGAATAAGGGAGGAAAAGGGGGTTGGAACTTACTGATCTTCAACTCCATGAATCTAAACCTTCTCATGTGCGTCCGCCCATCCCTCTCCACTACCTCCCAAACCCACACCACATTTACCCACCAATCACCCAAGCTCCTCATCGCCACTATGTGGCACAGCTGGCCAGGACCATCGCCCACTCCGTTCAATACGACGTAAAAACCGAGTACCGGGCAGTCATGCTTGTAAGGCATGCCCACTGAAAGGAGGAAGGCGAGAGGCGCGCTGATCTGAGATTCGACATACTGAGTAGCGATCTTGTGTCGTAGATGCGGCGGGATGTCGGACGAGTCGCTCTCGTCGCTGTATTCGGGGGGAGAGTGTGGTGTTGGACAGTATGGTGACGCTGCTTCCAGGGATGCTGAGCAGATTGCCATATTGTGGGATATAGTAGCTTTTGCTTGGCAGGTCGGGCTTGTGGGTTATGTTCTGGTTTAATGCTTTGTTTAGAGCGGATACCTAGGGAGGTGTTGAAAGGTGTGATGTTAGAGGATTGGGCGTCCTCTGAAAAGGCCAACGAGGTGAATTATAAACTGAGAAGTGGGTTATTGATGGTTATAGAATCATACATCTCAAAGAGCAGATCTTATCAGGTATCGTTGGGGCTGGTGATTCGTCCGAGTTCTAAAACATATAGGGAGGTGAAGATCGTTGGGACTCTTCGAGACTATGTTGAATCGATCTTTGGACTTATGAACTCACAGTCTACCGGGACTGGGGTGAGTCAAAATTCTTGGTGTGGTGAAGGGAATTTGAGTAATTGGGGGGCAGATCGAATGCTGAACAGGACCGAGTCGCTAAAGAAGCTTTGCCTATAGACAATGTGGGATATTTTGTGATGATTCTCTCAGCATTGCCAGATATTTTCAAGGGTGTGAGTTGTTGGCGAAGAAGGAGGGGGGGAGAGAGTAGTAACTGTCTTTGGGTTTCCATCTTTCCTTCGAGAGAACGGGAGCAATTGAAGAATTAGCCAGGGTGATCAATATCAAGAAGACGGCCAAAATGTGTCATGGATTTATCTGACTTTTCCATCCCTTACTATCGTCTTATGATGTAAAGTTGTATGCCCTAACTATAAAGCTAATGCACTTACCTTTACATTTAGAATGTAGCGGCTTCTTATTGTATCCTATTCAGCTAGTAACCCTAGGTCTTAAGCAAGATATTAAGACTAAGTTAGTATTTAAAAGCTGTATAATATAGATTATAAGATTCTGCTTAAAGGTTGTAATGCCTCTCTCTAGTTAGAGTTATAAGAGATGTAATAAATACAAGAGTTTAATCTAATAACAAACCTAGGCACTTAATAAAAACTAGTACTAGCTTAGTTATTATTACTTAAATACTAACTAGTACAACCTAGTATAACTTTTGTTATTTAATACTTAAAATGCTTTTAATAAAGTGTTTAAAGAAAAAAACTAGACTTTATAAATACTACTAACTTAAATATTAAAGCTACTTAATAGTATAATAAGAAAAGAGTTAAACTAACTTATTATTAGAAGCCTTATTAAGTAGAATAACTTAATAACTATGTTATAGTATCTTTACTATTCTAAGAAAGAAAAACACTATCTCTTATATATAAGATAAAAAAAAACATAATAAAACATAAAGACAGCATTTTTAAAATCAAGCTGTTAAACAGCCTTAGAAACCTTTTATAAGTCTTTTATTAATCTCTAAGAACCTCTTTATTATACTATAATAGTGTACTACCTAGTACTCTTAAGGTAACTTACTAAGAAGAGGCGTAAAGAGATACTAAAAGGTATAGTCTATCTGTTAAAAGCCTTATTAAGTAGATTATATAAGGATTAGTTCCTTAAATAAGAAGAGAAAGAACAGAGAAACTAACAGCTCTAACTCCTGCCCTCTTTCTCTCTTAACACTAAGCTTTAGAACCTCTATAGTACCTAGTAGTGTAACTCTAGTCGTCTTTATCCTAAGCTAGATAAGATCCTAAATAGATAGAATACTTATAAGCTAGGACTCTTTATAGAATTAGACTAAGACTTATTTAACATACTATAATATAACGTTAACAAACAAAAGGACGTTATAATCGCGCTTCTCTAAGACCCTTCTCTAGCCTAGTACGACATCCTAGCTATTTAAGAACCTTAGTATAATAAACACGACTTTATAACTACTTTACTAGGTCTCTAGTAGAGACTAATCTATAGATAAGTAAAAGGTATAAGAGTAGTAATATATATAAATAAAAAGATTAATTAGACTACTTAGACCTTTAATACCCCTTACCTAGACCTGTACTAAGTTAGCCTTAAAGTTAACGTTATAAGTACTCTAACGCTAGTTAAAGTTACAAACATCTATAACCTTTTCCTTCTTAACAAGTATACCTTAAGAAGACTCTTTACTCTCTTAGCCCTCTAAGAGAAGCTAGACAACTAAAGCTATAAGTATATAGTAGTAAAGGACTTTAACCTTTATTACCTTATATAAGAGAGTAGAGCCTCTTAAGACCTAGAGAGAATATTAGATAAAGTAATAAGTATTTTATAAGACTTTTTACTTAAGATCGTAACGCTTATTAAAAAACAAACGTAAAAAAGAAGAAACTATAAATCTTATATTAACTTAGCCTTAATCTTAATCAAATTTAAAGATCTCTTTAGCTCTTATAGAGTAAAGCTAGGACATAACCTCTAGTCTAATTACTTTCTTATTACTATAAAGCTTAGATTTAAGGCTAAAAGCTATGTCTTACTCTTATAAAGATAATAAAAAGCGACTAATAAACTAAAGCTCCTTAAAATCCTATAAGGCTTAGTACTAGTAATCTCTAAGCTATGTACTCTAGAAAATATTAATAACTAGCTCTAACTACTTATAGACTCCTTAAATTAGGCTATTAAGGTAATAGTCTTATAGTAAAAGGTAAGCGACAAGTCTAAAAGCTTTTAGAATAAGAAGTATAGTAAATAAGTAAAGAAGGTAAGACAAGTAGACCTAAGAAGGTACTAGAAAAGAGGTAAGAGAATCCTAGAAGAGACAATAAGAAAGTAGTATAGAATAGTAAAAAAAAAGAAGAAGGTAATCCTAAAAGCCTAGACTCTTTACTTTAAGGCCTTAGTCTATAAGGCTAGCTAGCGTAAAAAGGGAATGTAGTAACTTAAATAATAAGTAAAGAACAAAAGCTACTTACCTAAACCTTTACTATAGTTCCTAACCCTCTACCCTTAGGGTAGAAGGGCCTTAGTTAATACTTATAAGATAAAGACTAAAGCTTTCTAAGACGTTTTCTTTACTCTAGCTCTTAATACTAATCTTTTAGATATCTTAGAATACTAATACCTTTAAGACAGGCTAGTTAACCTAAGAAAGAGACGATATAAAGACAGTCTATTCTACTTATAAGAGTTCTTAGTAGATAAAGTCTATACTATAATTAAGAAGCTTAAGAACAAAAAGGCCTTAGGCCTAGATAAGATCCTAAATAAGATTATTAAAATATTAATAAAGGTCTTACTCTAACACTATACTTACCTCTTTAACTACTATACTTAGGTTAAGTACTTCTTAGAGAGGTTTAGAGTAGCCTAAACTATTATAATCTTAAAGCTAAGAAAAGACTATTACTAAGTAAAATTATATTAACTAATTACCTTTCTTAATACCTTTAGAAAGACTCTAGAGAAGCTAGTCGCTATAAGACTAACTAACCTAGTAAAGGATTACTAACTCTTTCTAGTATACTAAATAAGGGTATAAAAAGAGAGAGACATAACTATAGTACTAAAACTAATTATAGAACAGGTCTATAAGGCTTAGTAAAGTAGCCTAAAAATAGCGGCGTTAATTCTTAGCCTAGATATAGCTAGGGCCTTTAATAATATATCTTACTTAAGGCTCTTCTATATCTTACGTATAAAGAAGATCTTAGAGTAGATAGTCTAACTAGTTAAAGGCTTTCTCTTAAAGAGAAGTAGTTTAATTAGGATTAATAACTATATTAGCCTCTTCTTTAAAGTCTTTTTTAGAATTCTATAAGGCTCTCTCTTATCCCTTATCCTCTTTTTATTTTATAACTTAGAACTAGTAGAATAGTATAATACTATAGGTACCTTATAAGAGAGAAGTACTATTAGATTTGTTAATAATATAAACATTATTGTTTAGAGTAAGATAATAAAAAGGAATTACTAAGGGTTAGTAAAGATTTACTAAGTATATTCTAACTAGGCTTATAGACATAAGGCTATCTTTAAACTAATAAAATACTATTTACTTTACTTAAGTAAAAGACAAAAACATAACCTAAACATAAGCCTTTTCTTAAGTAATATAAAGATTACTCTAGAACCGTTAATTAAGATCTTTAGCCTTATCCTAGACCTAAAGCTAATATAAAGAGCCTACTTAAAACACCTAGAAAGTAAGATAAAGAGGTAGATACTAGCCCTAACCTATACTATAGCCTTAACGTAAGGTATAACAATAAAGAAAGCCTATCTAATATACTACATAGTTATCTTCTTAGTACTTATATACGCCTTAATAGTTTAGCTTCTAACTATAGACCTTACTAAAGGTCTCTTAAGGATAGTAAAGTTACTCTAGAAGATCTAAAACAGTAGTCTTAAGGTAGTCTCTAGAGCGTTTAAGGCTACTCTAATTAAGATCTTATATACTAAAACAAACGTACCCTTAATCTACCTTTACTTTAAATTCTTCTAGAGGACTATATAAGTAAGAGTATAGCTTATAAGTTATAAAGCCGTTATTTAGAACACTAGAGACTAGATATAAAGGAATATAGACCCTAGTAAAGGTAGGCCCTAGTCTAACCTAAGGCCTACTCTAGTAAAAGTTAAAGAAAGATAAGTACTATAGTAGCTACAACTAGTATCTTAAGCCTAGTTTAAGTCAATCTTAAGTTAGGCTTAAGATAGCTTAAGATAATCTTAAGTTAATCTTAAGTTAGTCTTAAGTTAATCTTAAGTTAACTTAACTTAATCTTAAGTTAATCTTAAACTAGGCTTAAGTCTAGCTTGATTTTAAGGCCTGTTATAACACGTAAAACATTTAAGGGTTTAAGTTAGGCTTAAGCCTAGTTTAAGATTATTTAAAGTTTAAGTTTAGGTTTACTACTTAGGATTCTGTACTTAGGTTTATAGTTCTAAGATATACCTATTTGTAGCTAGTATTATCGCTATACGTAGTTAAATTTAAGTACCTAGGTATGCTATGTACCTAGTAATCCGTCATCTATTAGTCCGTTATCTATTAATCCGTTATCTATTAATCCGTTATCTATTATCTATTAGTCTATTAAGCCATTAATCTATTAATCCGTTATCTATTACATCCTTTGTATCTATCGCAACCATCATCTATTATATCTATCGTATCTATTATCTATTGTATCTATCACATCTATTATCTATTGTATCTATTGTATCTATCGTATCTATCGTAGTACCTAGCATTATAATAAGGCGGTACTGCCGATAAGGCTTTACCGGGAATAGTTAGGGTAGGAAGAGTACTAAGGTATTGTCTTTCTTTTTCTCTAGTTACTTAATCTCTACTTGTCTAATTGTTAGCTTAATAGATTAAAGTAGGTAGATGTACTAGTGCTAATATACCTATAGTATAGCGCTATGTTACTTTAGCCTATCGATCTATCGATCTATTACATATAGTCTAGCCTCTACTCTACCTATATGTAAAAGCCTTTTCTAGCCTCGGCCTCGTTATTCTATAGCCTATCCTCTAGTACCTGTAGAAGATATTCCCTCTACCTGTCTACTACTAGAAGGCTATATATTACTAGCCCTAGCGTCGTATAGTAGACGTCGAATATATATAACATTAGATCTCGTAGATCTGTCTTATCTAAACAGTAAGTAATAACAAAAAAGAGTCTCTTACCTTAAAAAGTAATAACTATAAACTAGACGATCTAGCCGATTAACTCCTTATAGAACCTATAGAACTCCCTAATCTTATATGTCTACCTCTTCTTGTTTATTGTAACTAACAGCCTCTAGTACTACTATACCTTATCCTGCCTCCTAAATTATATAACGTTCTAAATATAATACTCGCGGTCAAGTGCCTGTTATAAGAGCTACGTAAAATGTAATGTCGATAATAGAGTTAAGAGGACAAGGCCTTTTTAGATGTAAAGAGCATTCGCGACATTCTATAAAAGACGATATCCTTTTAGATCTACCTGTACTTAGAAGTAATTATAATTAGTATCTCCTTACTTTTAATTATGTACCTTACCTCTAAATAGTTAGTATCCTCCTACGCCTCTATCCCTATATCCTTATTAGTATTAGTATTAGTATTAGTATTTACATATCGCTCTATTAGAGGAACAAAGCTATAGATTAAGTCTAGGTAGTTATCCTTAATTATTAATAAGGGCCTTAAGAGATCTAGGAAAGCCTTAGCCTATCTACCTACTAATCTAAGGTAGAGTGATTAAGATATGTTGTCCTTAGTAAATAGATATACTATTAGATTTAGTAGCGCGGTAGCGTTAGCCTACTGTTTCTATTTCCTATACAATAGTTAGTCTCTCTCTTAACAAGACATCTTACTTACGTATAAGTAATCTCTTTATACAGAACATTATAGTTTATTATATGTCTATATTCCTATACATTATCTATAATGTATAGACCTACATAAACATTTAGAAGGTATCTAAGTTTGTCTTACTTACTTAGACGTTATAACTATAGTTATAGCCTTACTACTTTAGATAATGTACTAGTAGATGACCTATTAAGTAGAGATCTATTACTACTAGATAGTTCTTTAGCATTAGGTAAAGCTTTAGTATTAGACAATGCCTCCTTAGTTTTAGTATTAGTAGTAGTAGTAGACGTCGATCTATTAGCACTAGGCGATAATAACCTAGACACAAGAGGTAATACTTTAACATCTAACAATTTATTATTATTAAGACCTAGTACACTAGTAACCTCTTTATCCTTAACATCTAACAAGCTAGGAAAGGCTTTATTAGCCTTAGCCTTACCTACATAAGGCGTATCTATAGTATTTATCTTCTCTATAGTACTAATTAGTAGTAGAAGACATCTACGACTATTTTAAAACATCTAGAACAACTCCTTTATAGTTAGTAGTACATCTATATAAAAACAGGTATCTAATATAGAAGTAGAGATACTATATAATATCTTAATTATCGCTTAAATAGGCTCTAATTACCTAGTTACCCTTAATAATGTTTAGAGAAATACGCTTTTATACTATAAACGCCGGCTACTATAGCGTAAGATAAGAGGTAAAAGTAAGACTATACGGCCTATTTCTAATAAAGACTAAGAGAAAAGGTATAGAGGACTCTAAATGTAATACTATCTTAGAGAAAATAGGAACACCTATATAGCCTTAACAAATATAATCTGACTATTTATCGTTAAGATGTTGTTTAAAAGAATACTAAAGACAACGTAGCTAATACTACACTATTTAGAATAAGGAGCATTATATCTACGGCTAAGGATTAGATCAAGAGTTAGTATAATAGATATAATAGATAGTAGCTCCTCTCTTATTCTAAGGTCTTTAAAGAAACGACTTCTCTTAGTTACCTTACTAATACTATTACTAGCCTCCTAGAGATATATTATGTTAAAATAGTACCTGCCTTTACTTACTATGTTATAGTATATATCCTTTCTCTTATACTGTTTATAAAAACAGGCCTTATATCCTTTGTTTGTATTGTGTCGTATAAAACCTAAGTTGTTTACTACTTATAGTATATTACTAGTAATAACAATTAGAAAAGCCTTTACTAAAGTGTCTGTCTTACCTAACTTAATAACTGTACTATAGCGTAGCTATCTAAATCCTAGTTTAATATTACTTATTACTTTGTTATATAATGCTCTATATAGACCGAGAGTAAGGGTAAACTCGTTTACTAGCTTTCTTCGCTTATTATAATCAAGACATGTAGGTATAAGGTAGAATCCCTTAAGTACACGATACATATTATAGTATACTTTAAAATCGTTAATAAAGAGAATAAATAAGAGCGAGACTAATAGCTAATCCTTAGTACTAGTAAACAACTCTAGAGTATCTCTACTATAATAATTAGCCTTAATGTCTTCTCTTATAAGGTGTATGTATCGTATAGATTTAGTAGTCTTAGTCTCTAGATTGTATATCTAGTAGATAAAATAGCGGGATTTAACGTCTTAAATACGCTCTTTATTACTATTAGGATTATAATCCTATATCATTAAGATATTAAGAACCTAACCGACCTAAACTAGTATTAGTATTACGTATAAGAAGGGTAGACTACTAACCTTGTCTAGTATTACTTTAAACGTACTATTAAATAACAGTATCTCTTGTGTGTCTATATATAATATACTATTGTTAATACTAAAGGTATATATAGCCTTACAATATAACACAACTAGTTAGAGGGTTATAACAACCCCTTTCTTATAAGTTCGACATAATCTACTAGTCTTATGATCCTAACCGACAAATATTACACGGCCTCTAGTAAAGCCTTAGACAAGTGTTATAAGCCGTATAATGTCGCCTAGAAGAATGATCTTACTATAAATCGTCTGTACAAAATCTCTTAAGGTAGTTATTACTAATGATCCCTAAGACCTTAATTCCTAGAATTTAGTAGGGTAGTCTATATAAGAGGCTATACTAAAGTGTATCTTCTTAGTAATATCCTTAGCTATTAAGATATTAGTAACTAGGTCTACCGCGTTGTACTAGTAGTACTACACCTTTTAAACAATAGAGACTCGCTAATCTAAGTACTTTTTACTAGTAGTAAAAGTAGGCTGTCGATTAATCTAAACTAATATAGGCTTACGTAATAGTCAAAGTAGTAGTAGGTAGCTCTAAACAAGACGCTTTAAGGTATCTAGCTTTATAGGCAGATATACTAATTTATTATTATCATGTGTTCTATTAATACGTATGCCTAGTTACTAGACCTCCTGTAAACACTTGTAGTCTGTCCTTAAAATAGAAGACTTCTTACACTACAGACTAAATACTAAGTAAAAGGGTGACATAATATTATTAGGCCTTGGCTGTTATATAGACTTAGTCTCTAAGGGTACTAGTAAGGGCGAGGGCAAGGGCGTAGAATAAGGTAGCTAGACGTCTAGTATACTATTATCGCTATTATTACTATCATTATTATTATTAGTATTAAGGTCTACTATGTACATATCCTAAGGTACTAATTTAGTAACATTAGATGTATTACTAGCGCCCTGTATTATAAGGTTAGCTTATAAGTATTATAGAGTAGACATAATACTTACCTTGTCGACTAAATTAGAACTGTACTTATTAATAGAACTAGTCCTATTAATACTCCTAAGAAAGCCTGTATTAGATATACGTATACTATTATTAAATTTATTACTACCTCTATATTCTGCCGCTATATCTTTTGCTACTACTACTATATCCTCTACCGCTATATCCTCTACTACTACCTTATCTACTGCTACTTTATCTACTACTACCTTATCTACTACTACTACCTTATCGTCGTCTGCCGCTTTATTGTACTATACTACGCTCTAGACTATTAATCGTTTAGATTTCTGTCGGCGTACTATAATAGGTAGAAGGTATTAGTTATAGTGTTAGTTATAGAGTTGGTTAGTTAGATAAAAGGTAGTAGTAGGTAAGGTTTCTAAGAGGACATAGTAACGCTTACTAAGCTACTATACTCTGTAGATAACAGGCTAGTAGAGCATTAAAAAGAGGGCACTTTTAAGTATCTATAGTAACAGATATCTACTCTATATACTATTTAAAGCTTGTTTACCTAGGTATGTACATGTACTAAGATTACTAGCCGGCCTAGATAATAACTCTAATAGTAAAGACTGTCTTAGTGTACACTATAAGCTGTATACTTTTAGGTATGTCACTTTTAGAATTAATAGGTTACTATTAAATTTAGTCTATTGTTACTAAAGTAAATCTAGAACATTAACAACAGCTAGTAGATTAATTAATAACGGCTAGTAGATTAATAACGGCTAGTAGATTAATTAATAATAGCTAATAGATTAATAACGGCTAGTAGATTAATTAATAACGGCTAGTAGACGTAGTAAGAAACTCGTCTCTATCTACGCTTCTCTTTTAGGAGATTTAGCTCCTTAGTCTTGTATCTTATAAAATCTTTATTGTTTATAGTAAACAACTTGTAGGTCTTAAGAGCGTAGAATTCTTTAAGGATTTGACACTACTCTACTTAATGCTACCCTAAGAGCTCTAAGATTTTTCTCTTAGATTTTCTAAACAGATTAGTCTGTTTATACTACCTAAGAAAGGTTTTAAGATTTTCCTCTTTGATTTTCTAAACAGATTAGTCTGTTTGTACTACCTAAGCGAGCTTTTATTAGCACTAAGATACCTAGCGCTAGTATTCGGATTTACTTACTGTATAGGCGGCTTTAGTAATGTAGTAGTTCTCTTAAAAGCTAGTAGCGGCTCTTGTAGCTCGCTATAAAACAGACTAATAGAGTAGTCGTAAAGCTAGTCTAGGTCTATAGTATTAGGGTTAATACTAAGTTCCTAGACTAACTTCGCTAGCCGCTTAGTAGTATAGTTATTTCTAGATTAAGGGTTAGTAGGATGTTTAAAGAAATGTTGTATATTACAACTAAATCAGTACTAGTAGCATTTTAAGGATTAACGTTACCTTATTTACAATTAATCAAATTAGAGTTACCTTAACGTTACCTTAACTCTAATTCGATAAGTTAACGTTACCTTAACTCTAATTTGATAAGTTAACGTTACCTTAACGGCATATCGTTAATCCGATACTAGAACGTTATGCCGAAAGCCGACAATACGCCGACTATTACAAATACTACTATTACGTGATACTATACACGTATTACGTGATAGATTGCGTGATTTACGTGATCTATTACAAATGCGCGATATATTACAAATGTTACCTACTGTGTTAGCCGACGTACTACTAACATAGTATAGCGTATTACGTGGCGTATTACGTGGCGTATTACGTATTACGTGGCGTATTACG
>NW_020194483.1:218937-222359 GCF_003019875.1 Amorphotheca resinae ATCC 22711
TTTACCGCTAGCGGTAACTTAAGCCTAAGGCCTGCGTCCTAAGACTAAACTTAAGCGAGGGAATAAGCTTAAGTCCTTAGAGGCTATAACTAAACGTGTGCGTTACCTATAGCGGGTGTTATAGCTATTTTCTCATACTAAGGTGCCTATACGTATTAGACGGCGTAATTCTAACAGGATTACGTCGGGCTAATATATGAGTGGCTACTTAATACTAAACTAGCTTGATATTATATTAATACTGTTAGTATATTACGGGTATATAATACGAACGTCCTTAGAGAGGGTATACTTGTATATATTAGTATTGTTAATATAAGGAAAGCTTACTTAGTAGTTGTTACAATTATATAGCAGGGTAGCGACAGACTGTCTATTTCGTTATATAGTTGTAATTAGCGAAAGCGTAAGTAAGACAGTATTAAGACTGTCGGAAAAGTCCTTAAATAAGGCACACTGTTTATTAGGGGGTCAAATAAGACGTAATATACGTCATTATATTTGTACTACGCTAAAAACTAATAAACACACGGGTTATTCGTTAAGGATACCTTATTTTGACAAAAAGTTACCTTAACTCTAATTTATTAAGTTAGAGTTACTTAAAACTTAACTCATTAAATTAAAAGTTAAATTAAAGTTAAGGTAACTTTAATTTATTAAATTAGAGTTACCTTAACTCTAATCGTCAAATAAGCGTTATCTTAACCTTAAAACCTATTTTCGAGTCACCTTAACTCGAAAACTAAGTGAAATTAAGAGTCACCTAACTCTAAATTCACTTTATTCGAAATAGTGTCCTTAACTCTAAGTACTCTTAATTAGAGTTACTTAACTCTAAGACAGTAAATTAAGAGTTACTTAAACTATTTCGACTATTATACCCGTTTCTTAAGTGTTTATTAGTTAATATAGCTTCTTCTATCTCCTTTAAAGGGGATAAGCTAATTGGCCGTTCTAATTACGTAGAATGGTTAACTAATGCCACTTTGTTCTTTAAAATTAATGGCTTTATGCCTTATATCGACGGCACAGAAACAAGCCCCGATAAAAGCTTGTATTTTAAGGCTAATAATAAAGCCTATAGTCCGGAATTGGCCGTTAAGTATCACGAAAAATTAAGTGAATACGAAAGGAACAATAAAAGGGCATTAGGGGCTATTAAGTCTATTATCTCGATCAAAAATACCGAGCGCTTTAAAGACAAAACAAGCGCTAAGGACTTATTTGATGTAATTAAGTCTACTTTCGGTAAATCAAGCCTTGAATTAATAGGCCGATACTTAGATCGTATTTTAGAAGCTAATTACAACTCGTTTAGTTCTATAGACGAATACACAAGTCAAATTTAATCCTCGTCTATATATTTAAAGGAACTTAACTATAAGTTGCCTAAACCTTTTTTAGTGTAGTTACTATTTAAGAGGCTACCTTCTTCTTTTGATAGCTTTATCTCTCGTAAATACGAGGAATTAGCTAAGGATATTAAGAATATTGATATTTCGAAATTAATATCTGACTTAATATCTAAAGAAGCCAGAATAAAGTCTAATATAGACTTAGAGGCTAATAAAGCTATTAAAATAAATAAGACCCCTATTTACAAACATTACAAAAAGAAGGGACATTTAGAGAGTAAATGCTTTATTAAATACCCTGAATTACGTCCTAACAACAACAATAAAGGGACGAATTCAAAGAAGTCTAAACAAAAGGACTCTAACAAAAGGGGTAACGGTAGCACAAACAACAAAACGGAGGC
This sequence comes from Amorphotheca resinae ATCC 22711, assembly GCF_003019875.1. Classification (NCBI taxonomy): domain Eukaryota; kingdom Fungi; phylum Ascomycota; class Leotiomycetes; order Helotiales; family Amorphothecaceae; genus Amorphotheca; species Amorphotheca resinae. The sequence continues at coordinate 220,700 of NW_020194483.1, forward strand.
TACTAAAGCAATTATGAGTGCTTTTAGTATTGATCAATGTGAAATAGACGTAGATACAGAAATTGATCATAATACAGCTTATTTCACTTACTCTTACCGTAACAAGCTTGTATTAGACTCTAGTACTACCGAGCATTATACTCCTAATAAAGACTAGCTTCTTGATTATAAGGACGTCTCTAATAAGTCTATTTTAATCGCAAACAGTGACAAAGTGCCTATTAAAGGAATAGGCAATATACCTGTCTTAATAGGTAACAAAGAGGTATTAATAACAAACGTTAGTTACATACCTTTTATTAAGACTACCCTTATTAGCCCGAAAGAATTAACTAAAAAGGGATGGTTAGTTCTTTTTAAAGACGACAAGGCGATTGTGTCTAACAAAGCCTGTAACTTGCGTTTTAAGGCTAGTTAGATTTATAACACATATTACATAAATAGCGTTCAAATCAACTACAACTTATTAGAACCTGTCGTCTATAAAGTAGATCCTATTATTAACAACAGTCACAATGTAATAGACTTATATTACAAAAGACTGTTACATATTAATAAGGACTACTTAATGAAAACAATTAATGTTACATCCAGGCTAAAAAGAGTCACTAGTTCTAAAGAACTTAGTAACTGTGATTCATGCTATTACGGCAAATTTAATGAAATAGTCAGTAGAAAGCCACTAGATAGCGGTTCTATTCTGACTATATTTGATGTCGATATAGTAGGGCCATTTAATATTCCTGGCCTTAAAGGGGAACGGTATTTCGTCACTATTACATGTAGGGCAAGTAGGGCTATTTGGATATACCCTATAAAGTTTAAGTCTGATGTTTTTGATATATTAGTTGAGTTCTGTAATCGAATAGAAACTTAATTTAATATATTAATTAAGGTCTTTAGAATAGACAACGTAAAAGAGCTTACTAGCTCTAAATGGGACGCGTTCTGTAAGAAAAAGGGCATTATGTGCGAACCTACAAGCCCTGATACGCCTGCCTAAAACGGTATATCTAAAAGACTTAATAGATATGTAATTAAACGTCTTATTAGTCTTTGTAAAGAAAAACATATACCGTTAAAACTATGGCCTTACCTTATACAATCAATAGCACACATCAAAAACCGGACTTATAACTCTATAATTAAGTCGACTCCTTATGAATATATTACACAGAAAAAGCCGAATATTTTATATTTACGAATATTAGGATCCTTAACTTACGTCCTTATCCCTAAGTCAAGACGTAAGGGTAAATTAGCTGATAAAGCTAATAAAGGGATCTTAATAGGCTTTAACTCGTCTAACAACTTCTTAGTTTACGTTCCTAGTCAAAACAGAGTTATTAACTCTCGGAACGTAGCCATTAAAGAAGAGTTAGAATATAAGGACGACTTTATTATAGAAGAGGACTATTCTAATTTAATAGAGAATCAAAAATACGATAACTTAACGAATAGTACCTCTAATACGAATTCAGAAGACACTACGTCTAATTTAGAAGACATAGACGAATTAAGTGCTGAATTCTATAAAGGCCTTACAACAAGAAGCCGTGCTAGTAGAACACCTACTAGTAACATGTCCCTATATAGCCTAGCTTCTATAGCTTTCTTATCCTCTTTAAATAAGGGGGCTCGCATTAACGATAATTCAAAT